>NC_091170.1:37104460-37203413 GCF_040958095.1 Procambarus clarkii
CCAACATAAGAACGGCCTTTAGAAACTTGTGTAAGGAATCATTCAGAACCTTGTATACCACGTATGTCAGACCAATCCTGGAGTATGCTGCTCCAGCATGGAGTCCATATCTCGTCAAGTATAAAACTAAATTGGAGAAGGTTCAGAGGTTTCCCACCAGACTAGTGTCCGAACTGAGAGCATGAGCTATGAGGGGAGACTATGGAAATTAAATCTCACGTCGCAGGAAGACAGGAGAGTTAGGGGGAACATGATCACCACATACAAGATTCACAAAGGAATTGATAAGGTAGACAAAGACAGTTTATTTAACACAAGGGGCACATGCACTAGGGGACACAGGTGGAAATTGAGTGCCCAAATGAACCATAAAGACATTAGAAATAAATTTGTTATTGTCAGAGAAATGGAATGCATTAGTTAGTGATGTGGTGGAGGCTGACTCCATAAACAGTTTGAAGTGTACATATGATGGAGCCCAATAGGCTCAGGAACCTGTACACCAGTTGATTGACGGTTGAGAGGCGGGACCAAAGAGCCAAAGCTAACCCCCGCAAGCACAACTAGGTGAGTAAACACATACACACGCACACGAGTGTGTGTGTGGGGGGGGGGGACACTGGCACTGATATAGACGTATAAAATACTTAGAGGGATTGACAAGGTGGAAACAAAAGAAATGTTTACCATGAATAACAATAGAACAAGGAGGCTTGAGACTCAGATGTGTCTTAGAGATGTTAGAAAGTTTTCTTTTATCTTAAGGCCAGTAAGTAAATGAAATGACCTAAAGGAACAGATTGTAGAGGCTAACTCCATTCATAACTTTAAAAGCAGGTATGATAGGGCAGTAGGCCAGGAGTCATTGCATTAGAGAACCAACGGCGAGAAAAGAGAGGTCCAAGAGCTAGAGCTCGATCCTGCAGGCACAAATAGGTGAGTAAAAATAAGTGAATATACACACACGCGCACACACACTCTTCATGACTTTCGTGAGACCAAAATTGGAATATGCAGCAGTTGTATGGTGCCCAAATCTCAAGCAGCACATTAATAAACTGGAAAAGATGCAAAGGCATTCTACAAAAGGGCTCCCAGAACTGAAAAAACAAGAGTTTCGAGAGGCTAGTGGCGTTAAATATGTTAAAACTAGAAAATAAAAGAGAGGTAATATAATCACCACTTACAAAATAATAACAGGAAGCGACCAAATTGACAAAGAGGAATTCCTGAAACCAGCAACTTCACGAACAAAAGGATACAAATTCAAGCTAAGGAAACAAAGGTGAAGAAAAGATGTAAGGAAGTTTTCTTTTGCAGAGTGATAGACGATTGGAACAAGTTAAGTAAGAGGTGGTGGAGGCCAACACTGTCAATAGTTTCAAAGCATTATACGGCAAAGAGTGCTGGGAAGACGGGACACCACGAGCGTAACTCTCATCCTGTACCTACACTTAGATAATTATACACACACACACTCTCTTCATCACTGTATGACCCAGTGATGATCGATGATATATATATATATCTCAAAGTTTCAAATGTACCTGGGAAACCACGGTAGTTTGTTAAAATGTTAAATGGAGGCTTGTCAACTGTTGGACGCTGTTGCTCACAGCCTGACGTATGAATCACAGTGGAGATTTAGGATTGCATTGCTATTTTAATGCAGGTCAGAGCGGAGTGCAGCCACTGCACTGCACTAGTCTTCTTATGTGAAGAAGGAACACAACATTTGAATGCTAACAGGAACCAAACTATTCATACCAGGGAACTACCTTTGAATTGCTCCGAATTCAGTTCATCATCCGTACTGTAGCCATCATTACTATACAGCCCTCGTCACTAACCATCTTCACCACACACAACAGTGGTGGAGGTGCTCACAACAGTGGTGGAGATCTTCACAACAACAGTGGTGGAGGTGTTCACAACAGTGGTGGAGATCTTCACAACAACAGTGGTGGAGGTGCTCACAACAGTGGTGGAGATCTTCACAACAACAGTGGTGGAGGTGCTCACAACAGTGGTGGAGGTCTTCACAACAACAGTGGTGGAGGTGCTCACAACAGTGGTGGAGGTGCTCACAACAGTGGTGGAGGTGCTCACAACAGTGGTGGAGGTGCTCACAACAGTGGTGGAGGTGCTCACAACAGTGGTGGAGGTGCTCACAACAGTGGTGGAGGTGCTCACAACAGTGGTGGAGGTGCTCACAACAGTAGTGGAGGTGCTCACAACAGTGGTGGAGGTGCTCACAACAACAGTGGTGGGGGCTCCCTCACTCTCCTACAAGTGCTCTTATTTTCGTTCGTTATTTTATCTGTTGAGCAATGGACGAGTTGCAGAATTTGTACAATGATAGTTTGATTGTGGGAATTTTATTTTTGAACTTGCTCTAAATTTTTTTCCCAAGTGTTAATTTAATATATAAGTAATCACAATTCGTGCTAGAAGCACTTAGAGAGATTTCTCATCGGCAATTGTTGAAATTTGTCGTACTGGCCAGTCACGTTGACAACTGTCCCCAGACAATTGAAGTGTCCAGCACTTCATACGACCCTCCAGGAGGGTGTTGACTCATGCATGACCATCCCTCCAGGCTCCTACTGGACCCTCCGGACTCTCCAAAACCCGCTAGGCTCTCTAGGACCTTCCAGGGGCCCCCCTTCTAGCTGACTTCTCCAGCATCATGCAGGACCTCTGTACTCGTACCCTCTAGGGTCCTTAAGTAGGTCCATGCAGAATTTTAGGGCCTTCAGATCCCTAAAATACCTGCAAGACCCTAGCGGTATCCTCCAGGCTGCCCCCCCCCCTCACCTTCGATAAGTTCTGGCTTGTCCCCTTAAACGAAATAACAAAAATTGAGAGCATACTTAACTTGAGACGAGCAACAGAGAAGGAACCAAACTTCTAGGTTTTGTATCCATGTTCTCGGATAAGACAAACGACCTGAAACACATTGAAGCCGGATGGTCCGGGCCGGCAGGCACATATATACACCCGCCAAACACACACCGAAGCTACGACGTTGGTACAATGTTCGAGCAAATTTTAACACTTCCTAACCAGTTATAACAACCAATATAGCAAGTTGTAACAACGTTCTAATACGTCATAAACACGTTAAGCCAAGATGTAACAACTTTATAACAAGTTATAACAAGCAGAAAATAGAAACAGTTTCGGTTTGTGTTTCCAGGGCAGTCGTTACATGTATTCTTAATTCATATTTTTAACTTATGTCCCAATTGCTCTCCATCTCCATGTCCCTTCGCTCCCGGAACCACTAGGAGGATGTCTGGCCTAACAGCGACTTTTCCTCTTCGCTGGAAGCAGTGTATCTCTGGTCCGTGACAGTAGTGGGTGGCCGGAGGCATCCAGCCGTGCCTCTGGGCGTCAGAGCGTGACGGTACACTTACATTTTCACTTGATCAAAACAAAAATAGTAAATTCCGTGTATTTTTAGGCTATTGTTTTGATGATTTGTCACAGTCCTGGATACACACATAAACACGAGAGAAGCTGCAGTACAACCCTTTGGTCCATGAGAGGAACCCTTGGTCCATGAGAGGAACCCTTGGTCCACGAGAGGAACCCTTGGTCCATGAGAGGAACCCTTCGTCCCTGAGAGGAACCCTTGGTCCATGAGAGGAACCCTTGATCCACGAGAGGAACCCTTGGTCCATGAGAAGAACCCTTGGTCCATGAGAGGAACCCTTGGTCCACGAGAGGAACCCTTGGTCCATGAGAGGAACCCTTGGTCCATGAGAGGAACCCTTGGTCCATGAGAGGAACCCTTGGTCCATGAGAGGAACCCTTGGTCCATGAGAGGAACCCCTTGGTCCATGAGAGGAACCCCTTGGTCCATGAGAGGAACCCCTTGGTCCATGAGAGGAACCCTTGGTCCATGAGAGGAACCCTTGGTCCATGAGAGGAACCCCTTGGTCCATGAGAGGAACCCCTTGGTCCATGAGAGGAACCCTTGGTCCATGAGAGGAACCCCTTGGTCCATGAGAGGAACCCCTTGGTCCATGAGAGGAACCCCTTGGTCCATGAGAGGAACCCTTGGTCCACGAGAGGAACCCTTGGTCCACGAGAGGAACCCTTGGTCCACGAGAGGAACCCTTGGTCCACGAGAGGAACCCTTGGTCCACGAGAGGAACCCTTGGTCCACGAGAGGAACCCTTGGTCCACGAGAGGAACCCTTGGTCCACGAGAGGAACCCTTGGTCCACGAGAGGAACCCTTGGTCCATGAGAGGAACCCTTGGTCCATGAGAGGAACCCTTGGTCCATGAGAGGAACCCTTGGTCCATGAGAGGAACCCTTGGTCCACGAGAGGAACCCTTGGTCCACGAGAGGAACCCTTGGTCCACGAGAGGAACCCTTGGTCCACGAGAGGAACCCTTGGTCCACGAGAGGAACCCTTGGTCCACGAGAGGAACCCTTGGTCCATGAGAGGAACCCTTGGTCCATGAGAGGAACCCTTGGTCCATGAGAGGAACCCTTGGTCCATGAGAGGAACCCTTGGTCCATGAGAGGAACCCTTGGTCCATGAGAGGAACCCTTGGTCCATGAGAGGAACCCTTGGTCCATGAGAGGAACCCTTGGTCCATGAGAGGAACCCTTGGTCCATGAGAGGAACCCTTGGTCCATGAGAGGAACCCTTGGTCCATGAGAGGAACCCCTTGGTCCATGAGAGGAACCCCTTGGTCCATGAGAGGAACCCTTGGTCCACGAGAGGAACCCTTGGTCCACGAGAGGAACCCTTGGTCCACGAGAGGAACCCTTGGTCCACGAGAGGAACCCTTGGTCCACGAGAGGAACCCTTGGTCCACGAGAGGAACCCTTGGTCCACGAGAGGAACCCTTGGTCCACGAGAGGAACCCTTGGTCCATGAGAGGAACCCTTGGTCCATGAGAGGAACCCTTGGTCCACGAGAGGAACCCTTGGTCCACGAGAGGAACCCTTGGTCCACGAGAGGAACCCTTGGTCCACGAGAGGAACCCTTGGTCCATGAGAGGAACCCTTGGTCTCTGAGAGGAACCCTTGGTCCATGAGAGGAACCCTTGGTCCATGAGAGGAACCCTTGGTCCACGAGAAGAACCCTTGGTCCATGAGAGGAACCCTTGGTCCATGAGAGGAACCCTTGGTCCATGAGAGGAACCCTTGGTCCATGAGAGGAACCCTTGGTCCATGAGAGGAACCCTTGGTCCATGAGAGGAACCCTTCGTCCCTGAGAGGAACCCTTGGTCCATGAGAGGAACCCTTGATCCACGAGAGGAACCCTTGGTCCATGAGAAGAACCCTTGGTCCACGAGAGGAACCCTTGGTCCACGAGAGGAACCCTTGGTCCATGAGAGGAACCCTTGGTCCATGAGAGGAACCCTTGGTCCATGAGAGGAACCCTTGGTCCATGAGAAGAACCCTTGGTCCATGAGAGGAACCCTTGGTCCACGAGAGGAACCCTTGGTCCATGAGAGGAACCCTTGGTCCATGAGAGGAACCCTTGGTCCATGAGAGGAACCCTTGGTCCATGACAGGAACCCTTGGTCCATGAGAGGAACCCTTGGTCCACGAGAGGAACCCTTGGTCCATGAGAGGAACCCTTGGTCCATGAGAGGAACCCTTGGTCCATGAGAGGAACCCTTGGTCCATGAGAGGAACCCTTGGTCCATGAGAGGAACCCTTGGTCCACGAGAAGAACCGTTTGTTCCACGAGGCAGCTTCTCCTGGTATTAACACCCGCAACTATTCACAATCTTGGACGTGTCCAAACTCTCCCTCACTGTATTAGTGTCAACAGCGGCGCTAACTCACCAGCACTCCACACACATTTAACTATTTCCAACTTAGTGTTTACCTATTTGGTTTGTAAATGTGAGCGTTTACAATTTGAATCCATTGTTTCGAGTTGTATACGGAGTTGATAAATGGATTATTGTAGCCCCTCTTTATCTGTTTACTGTCAAGATGATTTACCTCGTTGTGCGTACTAGAGGCTTTAGGTATGGTATATCCTAGCTTTATCTAGAAATCCAACATTCTGCTTGTAAATCATTGTGTATGTATGGATGTATGTACTTTTCCCTAAATAAAATTATCATTATCAATAAGGTAACTAGAACTGCAGCCCATTACACAACTCTTGTAAGGACAAGATAAATCATTGACTATTTAAAGTACATTTATCGTACTTTTGAAAGTACGCCTTCAAATCGCTGCTCCCTAGGAGAGTCGTTAGGGCACCAGTTCTTAACAGTCCCTGTTCACCCAGCTGTAATTGGTCTGGTTGTAAGCCAATCGGCGGGTCGTATTCGATGAGAAACTAGTAGGGTATCAACAACGAGAATGGAAATCTCTAAACATGCTAACAGGAACCAAACGTCGTCTGCACCTGTACCCACCTGGGTAAAACACAGAGAGAAAGGAGAAGGAAGAGAAAAAGGAAGGGGAGGGGCAGAAGATAGGAGAAGCATAGTGTGTGTGTAAAGGCAAGAACATTGTCTTGATTGAGACCATCACAGCACTCTCAGCTCCGCCTTCACTAAGCTGAAACCATCACAGCACTCTCAGCTCCGCCTTCACTAAGCTGAGACCATCACAGCACTCTCAGCTCCGCCTTCACTAAGCTGAGACCATCACAGCACTCTCAGCTCCTTCACTAAGCTGAGACCATCACAGCACTCTCAGCTCCGCCTTCACTAAGCTGAGACCATCACAGCACTCTCAGCTCCTTCACTAAGCTGAGATCATCACAGCACTCTCAGCTCCGCCTTCACTAAGCTGAGACCATCACAGCACTCTCAGCTCCTTCACTAAGCTGAGACCATCACAGCACTCTCAGCTCCGCCTTCACTAAGCTGAGGCCATCACAGCACTCTCAGCTCCGCCTTCACTAAGCTGAGACCATCACAGCACTCTCAGCTCCGCCTTCACTAAGCTGAGACCATCACAGCACTCTCAGCTCCGCCTTCACTAAGCTGAGACCATCACAGCACTCTCAGCTCCTTCACTAAGCTGAGACCATCACAGCACTTTCAGCTCCGCCTTCACTAAGCTGAGATCATCACAGCACTCTCAGCTCCGCCTTCACTAAGCTGAGACCATCACAGCACTCTCAGCTCCGCCTTCACTAAGCTGAGATCATCACAGCGCTCTCAGCTCCGCCTTCACTAAGCTGAGACCATCACAGCACTCTCAGCTCCGCCTTCACTAAGCTGAGATCATCACAGCGCTCTCAGAAATGTTTCCTCGACTTTAATCGAAGCAAATTCGTATATATGATATTTGTTACTGGAAAAGAGTATTGGAATTTCGGGAGGTATGTATCCATCAGAAGTTATTAAGTGGAGCGCTAGAGCTAAACCTCTCTTGCTGTAAACACAACTTTGTAAGTAATCAAGTACTTTCTCTTCCTCCTCTCTCTCTCTTCCTCTTCCCCCTCTCTTCCACCTCACTCTCTCTCCCCCCTTCCATTAAGCTCTCCCCCACCTCTTCCTTCGACCTTCACCTCAACAGTGTGCCTCTACTAGCAAGTACATGAAGGTCAGCGCCTTTAGTGTCATCCATAATTTTTACGCTATCAACACCAACACATAAATGGTGGTGGTGTAGTGGAATGTTAATAACGCGGCAAAACTGACGTTTTCTTGGACTAATGAGCATCAACCTCCATCTGTTAGGGGGATTGTCTATAGGTTCTGATACTTTTGGTTAAGTCAAACCACTTCAGATTCTACGGGTGATACACGGGGTGGACCTGCAGGCTGCTGGACGCCCACAGGTGGTGAAGGGGGTGGGATATGAAGGACCTGATGTTTAAGACCCGCTCGTCAACCTGTCTTAGGCTCTTCCAGCCAGCGACTGACCCCCACGGACGCATTCGTCAATTTTAACAATACTATGTGGTTGAGATATTCAAAGTATTCGATAAAATATTGTTTTCAGTTCAATGGCATGTCACATTACACAGAACCAGAGGTAATTTTGGATTTAAACTTTATACAAGAATACATTTTGTAATATACATGCATATACATATATTATATATACTGTGTATCAATAGTGGTCAACAAATACACACCGTATATGCAGTGCTTGCAAGATGAATTTATTCCTTAGCCGTGAGAAAAACAACTAAAATTAGAAATCGCGGCGTGGTGAATGTGACCCACAAGCCCAGAGTATTGCTGCTGCACTGCCACTCTGTACTGCCACTCTGTACTGCCACTCTGTACTGCCACTCTGTACTGCCACTCTGTACTGCCACTCTGTACTGCCACTCTGTACTGCCACTCTGCACTGGCACTCTGTACTGGCACTCTGTACTGGCACTCTGTACTGCCACTCTGTACTGCCACTCTGTACTGCCACTCTGTACTGCCACTCTGCACTGCCACTCTGTACTGCCACTCTGTACTGCCACTCTGTACTGCCACTCTGTACTGCCACTCTGTACTGCCACTCTGCACTGCCACTCTGCACTGCCACTCTGTACTGCCACTCTGTACTGCCACTCTGTACTGCCACTCTGTACTGCCACTCTGCACTGCCACTCTGCACTGCCACTCTGCACTGCCACTCTGTACTGCCACTCTGCACTGCCACTCTGTACTGCCACTCTGTACTGCCACTCTGTACTGCCACTCTGTACTGCCACTCTGTACTGCCACTCTGTACTGCCACTCTGTACTGCCACTCTGTACTGCCACTCTGTACTGCCACTCTGTACTGCCACTCTGTACTGCCACTCTGTACTGCCACTCTGTACTGCCACTCTGCACTGCCACTCTGTACTGCCACTCTGTACTGCCACTCTGTACTGCCACTCTGTACTGCCACTCTGTACTGCCACTCTGTACTGCCACTCTGCACTGCCACTCTGCACTGCCACTCTGCACTGCCACTCTGCACTGCCACTCTGTACTGCCACTCTGTACTGCCACTCTGCACTGCCACTCTGCACTGCCACTCTGTACTGCCACTCTGTACTGCCACTCTGTACTGCCACTCTGTACTGCCACTCTGTACTGCCACTCTGTACTGCCACTCTGTACTGCCACTCTGCACTGCCACTCTGCACTGACACTCTGCACTGACACTCTGCACTGCCACTCTGCACTGACACTCTGCACTGCCACTCTGCACTGCCACTCTGCACTGCCACTCTGTACTGCCACTCTGTACTGCCACTCTGTACTGCCACTCTGTACTGCCACTCTGTACTGCCACTCTGTACTGGCACTCTGTACTGGCACTCTGTACTGGCACTCTGTACTGGCACTCTGTACTGCCACTCTGTACTGCCACTCTGTACTGCCACTCTGTACTGCCACTCTGCACTGCCACTCTGTACTGCCACTCTGTACTGCCACTCTGTACTGCCACTCTGTACTGCCACTCTGTACTGCCACTCTGTACTGCCACTCTGCACTGACACTCTGCACTGACACTCTTCACTGCCACTCTGCACTGACACTCTGCACTGACACTCTTCATAGACACTTCACTGCCACTCTACATTGTCACTCTTCACTACCACTCTTCATTGACACTTCACTGCCACTCTGCATTGCCACTCGTCACTGCCACTCTTCACTGCCACTCTTCACTACCACTCGTCACTGTCAGTCACTGCCAGACTGCATGTATGTGACGTGAGCGTCATCCTGCTAAGTCATCACTCTCCGGGGAAGGTTCCCCGCCCCTCCTAGATGTCGGGAACATGATCGTTACCAAGAGTCAACAGGCTAATAACTGTAATCTCCAGCACTACTTAGTGTCGATTTTCACATTTCCCGCCATTTTCTTCCTCTCCGTGCTCGACAAGAATAAACATTTACCCAAACACTTTAGTTTCTCCTCAGATTGTCGTCATAAATGTGGGGGGGAAATTGGTCCAGAAATACAGGTTAATAACAAGCCCTTTTTTCGTATACAAGTTTATTTCTCGTGGCACAGCAGCTGTACAAGTCACTGGTATGGTTGGAACCTGAGAAATTGAAATTGAAATAAGTTTATTGAGGTAAAATACACACAAAGGGATGAGGTAGCTCAAGCTATTCTCACTCCGTTCAGTACATCGTGTTAATACATACATAGACACACATCACAAACAATAAACATATTACCAAACATTCTGAGAGATAAACATATACATTTCCTGGAACATGAGAGAGTAGAGAGAGCATGGCAGGGTGGTGGAGAGAGCGTGGCAGGGTGGGTTGGCACTGGCTCGTTGCCATAGCATGTAAACGCCGTCAGTGACTTCATTGTAGGCAAAGAGAGTGAAGGCACTTTCATATATTAGCATTTTACCGCTAGATGACATAAACAATTACTTTACAGTACACTAAAACAGGTTTCCTTGATGCAACTTGCATTTAGAAAAATTAAACCTTATTGCAAAGTTAGTTAGTTTAGTTCATTTATTATGCGCCCTGTTATGAATTATGCTTACTTGTTATGGGTGGTTCTAGCCCATGTGGGTAGGCGGTTCCATGGGTTTATTATAATAATTGTGTTGGAGGAAAGGTGGCCAGTTTATACATACAGTGCATGTTAGGCTTATATGTAGGTCCCACCCAGGGTCGATGCAGGATGCATCGCTGCCCAGGATGCAACCCCCAGTACAAGCTGACTAACTCCTGGATACCTATTTACAGCTTGGTGAACAGATGCATTAGGTGATAGGAAACGCGACCCACCATTTCTCTCCCGCCCGGGATTCGAACCCGGAATTCTCGATTGTGAGAAGAACGAACCCGACTGTACTACCGGGACCCCTGTGAGGTAGTATAAGCAATGGGTCTGTTGGGGCTTTAATTGCTCGTAGGTAATTCCGGTAGACTGCAGCAGCCTGTAGCAGCTGCAGCCTAACCTGTTGACATTTGAACAGACCCATCAGTGTAAGCATAGTGCTCGCGAGGCCGTAAGCTATTTATAAAGGAATCAATAGTTTAAAGTGTTGTTGCTTTAGGAGTGTTGTGTTTTCCTTACCCTTTTTGCTGATGGACTTGTATTCCGGGGTACAGATATAATGGGATATCATTAACTAGTACATTGCATACACTAGGAATATTCAGTTTAATAAGATTGGCAACACTTCTACTCAAAAAGTTTGCATATAGGTTGCCCGCTCCACTTTCCCCATCTACAAACAGCATCATTCAATTTCTCTCTTAGAGTGTGGGTGGTGCTGGCTCTCTCATCACCTTTACACACAAGGTAGTATTGAGCTGCTCAATTCTTTCACATATGGTTGGGAGCTTTAGCTCCTCCCTCATGTTGATGATTCTTGTACCTCTGGGGGCTCCAAGAATTATCCTTGTGGCTTCATTTTGAATTATCTCTTAATCTTTCAGCCTAGTGCTGGGGAGATTTATAAGGTACAGGGCATGGTAGTCGACTTGTGACCTAATGAACATCATGTAGAACATTGTGGCATATTTAACATATTTGGATTAATACTTCAAGTATGGGCCAGAATTCGGTTCAGAAATAACGCTCAAGAGTTATATTGTTGATAGGCATCGTATTTTCAAAACTGCAGGGGGATTTGGGCAAAATATGACCAATCGCCGTTTTCACTAATTTGCATATTTTCGCTATAAAAAGTCGTAATTTAAAACTCCAAATATGTGCAATGAGCTAGAATTTGGCTCCAAAATAACGCTGATGAGTCATATTTGTGATAGGCCAGCCATAATTTAAGCTCTATTAGGTGTTTCATAACGTTAAAACCTTGATTTTCCTTCCCATACCACTCTCTGTATTTTAATGATGATTAAGCATAATTTAACACAAGATCTAAGTTATTGAATACGACTGAGGACTTATGTCATGCATATTAAAGTAGACGCCATTCAGCATCAAATTCATTGGTTATACGTGTATGTGCGCGTCCATTGGTAAAGAGGTAAATTCGCCATTGCAAAGCTAATTAAGAAACTAGCATTCAAATGAACACTCGTCGGTCGGCAAACTACCGTTGTGTTGAAGTGAAACAGTGATCTCTCCATTGCTAGTTTAGTTAGTTCATTTATTATGCACCCCATACCCATCTTGTGGGCGGTAGTGGAAAAGGTTACAGAGGCACATAATGGGCTCAGAGACTGAACCCCACAATTCATTTAGCTAAGCAAGTTACAATCTTGATGAGCTAGTTACAAAATTCAGTGTAAGTCATTACATCAACAATGGGTTCGAGATCGACCACAAGTACAGTTTCTAAATTAAGCAACTGACATATTCAAAATTCAAATTCAAATATTTATTTAGGTAAAGTACATACATACAAGGGGTGATGCAAATATTGATGAATTTATAGATAGAACTAGTACATACAATGCCTAAAGCCACTATTACGCAAAGCGTTTCGGGCAGAAACGTTAACAGAAATATGTGGAGAGCTAGTGTCACAATTGATATGTTTGCCCTGCACACCGCCCCCCCATCCAGTGGGCAGCAGTGGATAGGTTACAATCACTTAGTTACTACCTACAGTTAGCAAACTGGGAAAATTCGGCTAAAATTTCTGGTAGCAGATCATTTTGAATGAAACATTTTACACATCGTTGGAACATTCGTTATAGAATAGGCTCTGAATTCACGTATATTTTCGTACTCCATCACATAGTGATGGCGGGTGTGCGAATAATTTTGTTGACAGTTTACATTTGCTCAGGTCTACATCAGCCATTGCAACAGTCGATACTGCAGCACCTCCCCTTATATCCTCGAATTTCGTCGTTATTACGCATTGGTACATTCAGCCAACGGTAAATTAAATATAAATCTCTAATATTCATGTGTGTTCATGTAATTCCTCAATTTCAAAGCTCACTAATACATTCTGAGTGATATATACGTCACTCACGCCAGCCAGACCACCGAGGTACCCAAGTCCCCCAATCACATCCCACGAAGGAATGATTCCATAAGAGAAAACGGATTTAATCAATGTTTAACTATTTTACTTTTGAAAAGTACCTTATCTCGATCATAGTAAACACATTTATTTATAGTTTATTTCGACACTTACCACGTCGCATTAAATACTATTCAATTACCAAATCCAGTCATCCACTAAACCCAAACTAGAGCATAACAATAACAAATCTATATTAACCTTTCCATAGCACACCACATATTTATTAGCAGTAGGAATAAAGCATACCCAAAAACTATACCCAAACCCTATACCCACGAAACATCCCTTTTTAATAAATTGACTTCCTACGTCTATATGGTAAGCTTATAACACCTAATCGTCGCCGTAACGTTATTATATTAAATTATTAACCACACTTGACCTGACCTAATCTAACGATGCCTATCGGGAAATATGACTCGAGCGTTATTTGTGAGCGGAATTTAGGGTGATTGCACGTATTTGGAGTTTTAAAATACGAATTTTTATACCCTAAAAACTCCAAGTGTTTTATACCGATGAACTCCACAAGTGGTCGGAAGACAGGCATAAATGTTATTTAATATTGGAAGACACAAGAACTTGCATGTGGGGCATAACAATGTGCACCACAACTACCAAATTAATAACCTTACCTTGCAGTAGATTGATAGAGATAAGATAATGTTTATTTAGATAATTGTTCATAAATTCAAAATGAGTTACAAACATAATGTTGGATTTCAGATAGAGCTTAGCATGTACTATGCCTAAAGCCACAAATATGCACAGCGTTTCGGGCAAGGTGTGGGCAAAAACATTAAAACTGATTGAGATCTAAAGCATTAATTGAATTGAAAAGGGGGGAAAATGATAATAATTACATGATGGATGGAACAACAGAAATTGCAACAGAACAGCAGAAGTAGTTTAAACTCAATAAAGAGAATAATTTTTTTAAGTTTATACATGGCGGATATCAGCAGTTAAACAAGCTGATCAATAATCAATAAGGTTTAAAAATAGCAAGACATGGGTTGACGTTTAGGGGGTAAGGTAGATTACATGGAGTTTATAAGGTAGTACTTAGTTTTTCTCTTAAACTGGTTGAGAGAGGTACAGCCTTTGACATAATTGCGAAGGTCATTCCACATTTTGGGTACCTTGATTTGCAGAGCAATTCTAGTTTGGTTAAGGCGCACTCTTGGAATATCAAATAGGTATTTGTTTCTGGTGTGGTGCCCATGGGTTCTGTTACAACCTTCTAGGAAGCGTTTAAGGTCAGGATTGGCATCACAGTTCAGAGTTTTATATATAGAGAGTACACTTGCGAGGATGTGCAGTGACTTAATATCTAACATATTCAAAGATTTAAGTAAGGGTACCGAGTGCTGTCTGGGGCCAGAGTTTGTTATTGTTATAATAGAATATTTGTGTTGAGTAATTAGAGGACGTAAATGAGAAGAAAAGAACCTTGGATGCAGAACCCATCAATCACTGAAAGTTGCCCAACAATTAGTGGGAGCTGCAGTTAAAAAATGTAACCAAATCCTAAGAATAGTCAGACGAAACTTTAACTGTGAAAAGAAGGTAGTTATAATTATACAACTGTATAAATCTCATGTGCACCTCCACTTGGATTATTGTATGCAAACATGGAGACCTCATCTTCAGAAAGATATATATCTGCTTTGGCGAAAGTTCAACACCGGGCGACAAAAATCCTTTCAGAACTAAGTCGAGTCTCATACCAGGAACGGTTGAAGGCCACAAGGCTAACAACACTGCAAACCAGATATGACAGGGTTGATCTTATTGAGAAAACCAGCTTCGTCGAATCGTCTCGTGTCCGAAACGACCATACCCCGAACTTATTTATTTATTTTATTTATACATATACAAAAAGGTACATTGGGTTTATAAGAGTACATAGCATTGCTAAATAAAGTCCATCTGTGGCTAACTGCCAACAAACTCACCATTAACATTGACAAAACTTTCTATATTCTGTTTGGCAATAAATCCTCTAATCAAATAAATCTCAAAATAAACAATACCCAAATTTGTAACAAATTAGATGGCAAATTCCTTGGCATTCTGATTGACCACAAGCTGAATTTCCAGCGACACATTCTAAACATATCAAAAAAAGTTTCAAAAACTGTGGGCATTCTTTCTAAGATCAGATATTATGTACCACGCCCTGCCCTGGTGACTCTCTATTACTCCCTTATCTATCCATATCTCAACTATGGTATTTGTGCTTGGGGCTCTACTACCCAAAATCACTTACGTCCTCTAATTCTGCTATTAGGACAATATCCAATTCTGGCTCCAGACATCACTCGGTACCCCCTACTCAAATCTCTGAATATGTTAGACATTAAGTCACTGCACATTCTCTCATGTGTATTATACATATATAAAACGCTAAACTATAATGCCAATCCTGATCTCAAAAGCTTCATTGAAGGTTGTAGCAGAACCCATGAGCACCACACCAGAAATAAATACAGTTTTGATATTCCTAGAGTACGACTTAATCAAACCAGAAATGCTCTACAAATCAAGGGGCCCAGAATGTGGAATGACCTTCCCAACCATGTTAAAGACTGCACCTCTCTCAACCAGTTTAAGTTAAAAACGAAGCTATACCTAATAAATTCCCTGTAACCTACCTTACCCCTCTGTTGTCAACCTATGTATGTTTTTTTTTTTTTTTCAAATCCACGCTGTTTGAATGTAATTTTCTGTAATAATTTGTAATTGTATTTGTGCTGCTTTTTCAACAATGTTCCCCCCTCTTTTACCTCTATTTTTATTTGTTCTCGACACATTTTATTCTTTTTACCCATTAGTTTTAAGCTTTAGTCATTAATGTTTTTCCTGCCCGAAACGCTTTGCGTAATAGTGGCTTTAGGCATTGTATGTACTAGCTCTATCTATAAAGCCAACAAACTTTGTAAATCTCTTTATGTATGTACCTTACCTAAATAAAAATTATTATTATTATTATTGATGTTTTTACAGTCGTATAAACCCACTAACACGTTCAGCGTTTCGGGCAGGTCGTTAATCTAACAGATAATTTTAAGTAGATAATTTGTAGCAAAATTAAAAATGTTAACAGGTACATTGTAAGAAAATTTGAAGAAAATTAGTAGGTACATTACAGTAAAATTTGAGGATTATCAACAGGTATATTGAGGCATAATTTGAGGATTATCAACAGGTACATTGCGGCATAATTTGAGGATTGTTTCTAGGTATATTGTAGCAAAATTTGCGTTCAACATAACCAAGATATAAGATGATGGCAGTGATTACAACGGTGAAGTTGTATGGCTTAGGCACATATTTTGGGGGAGTGGAGAGCACAAGATACAGTGCGAGTTTGAAGCACTAGGTAGGAAACTATGAGGATGGAATTAGGTACTTTTTGGTTTTACTTTTGAATAAGGCGTAGGTTGGACAGCTTTTTAATTCGTTATGGAGTGAGTTCCATAGATTAGGTCCCTTTCTTTGCATAGAGAGTATACACAGACAGACAACAGAGTATACTGTTGAATTTTGTAACTAGCTCATTAAGATTGTAACTTGCTTTGCTAAATGAATTGTGGGGTTCATTTCCTGAGCCCATTATGTGTCTCTGTAACCCTTTTTACTACCCTCCACAGGGTGGGTATGGGGTGCATAATAAATGAACTAAACTAATTGACCCTTCCCAGGCTGCAATCCCACAACACGCAGACTAACTCCTGTGTACCTATTTACTGTTAGGTAAAAGGTAAATGTATTTACTGCTAGGTAAACAAAGGAATTAGGTGATGGGAAACATTCCCAACTATTTCTCTCTCGCCCGGGATTTGAACCCGGAATTCCTGAGTACTAATCTAGAAAGAACCCAATTGTATTACCGCACAGACCGGAAACGTAAGCGTACTTGCTATTTCCCATTGCTTGTACTTTAAAAATAGTTTCAGCAATATTATCACGATTCTGTAAATGTAGTCGCAACGATTTGATGAAGATATGGCCTTAATTCCCAACCCCACAAAAGTTTTTTTTTAAGTTTAGTTCATTTATTATGCACCCCATACCCATCTTGTGGGCGGTAGTGGAAAGGGTTACAGAGGCACATAATGGGCTCAGGGACTGAACCCCACAATTCATTTAGCTGTAACCTATCCACCAACCCCACAAAAAATATATATAAGTCTAACCGGGAGATCGGAAACCGGATAGACAAGGTTCGTCACCGTTCGTACGTCTAGTTTCGCCGTCGCCCAGAAATCAACTAACAACTAACAAATGTAGCTGGGCCACGTATCATTTAATTTACCCCCTATACACAACCTCATCTTTTTCCCCCGTCCCCCTATCTGAGCTTTTGACAACCCTATGATACCCACTTTTCCCTCAAACCTAAAGTGAAAAAAGGGAGGTGAATGGGTTCACTTATTCAAGAGTGGGAGGAGGGTCCGGGGCCTCCGGACACACACACACACACACACACACAGTGTACCAGGCTCCCTCCTACCTCAGCGGCTCGTCGTCCCCATCTCCGGGAGACGTAATTCGCCTTTATCTCGGTTACTTTGAGTGCTGATCTGGCGGGATGGTTGCTCCTGCATGATCATTACCCATCCATTGATTCGTGCATGGGCTCTGGCCTGCGGGATGAGTGTTAATGGCTCCTAGAGGCAGGGAATGTGAAGTTGTTTGGGTCTGGAGGTGTCAAGGTTGTGCGGACGGGGCCCTGCCAGAGCTTGTTACCGAGGCGGTATTTAATCATACAACATCTAGGTTTACTTGGCAGGTTTACTCCGGGTGATGGCGCTCGAGTTTACTTGCTACTTGTTATAGAAAGGGTGATTGTGCTCACTTGTTTATATGGTAAACACTTTGTATTTTGTTACTTTTTGGTAAAAAGAGGTTCAATGAGACCTGAAAAATGTATCATAATTGCTCATATTCCAAGCAAAAGGGTACTGATTGTTGCAATACAGTACTGTATTATCTTTATATTTTGATTTTACTGGCTAAGATGACATGCAATGACAAGTGTTGAGCTGGAATTGAAGGTAAGAATGTGCATTAGTATTTATTCATTAGGCAAAATTTTGTGAAAATTTATGTCTTTGTCATCAAATTAAAATTTAAAAACTTTATTCCTATCTGTTTGAACATTTATAATCGAGTTAGTTTACAGAAAATACAGTACTGTACTGTGCATTATTTCCCTTAAGTTGTAATAGCACAGCACTTGCATTAATTATATACTGTGAAATCAACATTTTGATCAAGATTTAGAAGCTATATATTTGTCAGTGATTTATAAACAATCATTATAGTTATAGCTGGAGTAAACAGATGTTTACAATCATAGAAACACCTATAGGTTACAATTAGGGTGATGAGAATTACAGTAGCATCATATTCAAATCATTACAGTAATTGATGGACCAAACAGGTGCACAGCATCCTAAATCAAAATTACATCTTTGGTATAAAATAACATTTAACTTATAAGTTAAAAGGTGATATATACAGTAATGGAAAAACAGAGTGCAGTTATAAAGTAATGGAAAAACAAAGTGCAGTTATAAAGTAATGGAACAACAAAGTGCAGTTTACCATTAGTGCTGAGACAGGTGTTGACTCAACACCTGTCCACTTAGACAAAATCTTCAGGAACAGTGGGGGATGTTTAAGAAGCTGCCTGCTTTCTGTTCCTGTTGAGGCCACTAGGGAAATGGTGGTTTTCAGGTAAACTCGGGTAAAATTAGGATGATAAAGACAATTCAAAAGTAATATACACTAATCATTCCATGAAGTTATATAAATTTCTCATGCTCTCAGCATTCTACCATAGCAGATTCTGGGGCTATCCTGGATAAAAATTACTGTACTCCAGATGTACAGCTCATACAACATAGATATAATTTTAGTAGTACAGTACTCAAATGACAAAAATAATTTTGTCAAAATAAATATACTTTTGATATTTTTTTTTAATCTGGTATGTATAGCCAGATCATGGGCAAGATATATTCACTTGATAGTAAAATGACTTTTAGAGTATGTACTGTATATGCCACAACTTGAGGTAGGGTATGAACTCTTACTGACAGGCAGGTTACTAGTGTCATTATCTTGCCTGGGACACACACATTTCTTCATTTTAATTTTGAAGGTGATGCACTCTTTGTTAGTTTAAGTTTACGTAGGTTACCTGGTTGATAGGGTTCTGGGAGTTGTTGTTTTCCCCAAGTGTCCTGTGAGAGCTTGGTCCAACAGGCTGTTGCTTGGAGCGGCCCACAGGTTAGAATAGGTTTAGAATCCAATATAAATGTAAATTAATAATTAAGTATAATCGGGTGCCTGCCCGAAACGCTGTGCGTACTAGTGGCTTTACAAGAATGTATATACTGTACTATCCAATGTATTCTCGCAAACCCAATGTACCTTCTTGTATATATATAAATAAAAATAAAATAAGTATAATATATATATATATATATATATATATATATATATATATATATATATATATATATATATATAATATATATATACACACATACATATACATATATACACACATACATATATATACACACATACATACATATACACACTGTATATAAGAAATGGCTAGGCCACTAGTAGTTAGAATGCACTGAATCTTCAATATTTGTTAAAAAAATGAAAAACAATTCTCAAGCCCCACCTAATTAGTTTAGGTAGGGTTAGGTAATTAGGTTAGGTAGGTTAGGTAAGGGCACTAGGTAGGAAGTACAGGAGGCAGGTGAGGTAAGCTAAGTAGGAACTAAATAGGGTAAAGTCAATGGTCTTTGGACACAAAAAAAGTTATTTATATTTTCATTTGATAAAAAAAAGTAGTAATATAATTTTGTTATAGTCAAGGTTATGATATTAATTGAATAAGGAGACATTGTTCTGTAAAATGACAAGAGTGAATGCTGTACATTAAAAACTCATGAATATATCAACAAAACACTAGAGATGTCAGAGGTTCTGGAGTGTGCTAAGTGATCAGACACTTGAGCATCAGTATTTGGACAAAGGAGTAATATTTTACACATTCCCAACATAGTGCTATGAATGTGTTTAACACATTTGTATCTTATTACTCCTCATGTCTATACCATTGCAGACCAAAAACAGTGATATTTTCAGGGTTTTCAGGGCGAGCCCCTATAGTGGTACCTTTGCTGCCTGGTAAACTCCACTCAGTTCAATCCATGCCAGATCCTTGGGATTCATATGTAAACCTATCAGGCACCAGGGGCCAGAACATGGCCCCCTCAGAAGAGGCACAAGGAGCAGAAGATCCTAGTACTCTAGGATCTAGGACCAAATAATCTAACCAAGAAAAGACCACCAGAAAGCTGGTTAATCAAAACAGATGACAGTAGGGTAAGCAAAACATAGAGTACGGACAGTGAAGCCCTGAGATTGAGAAACTATTTGGTAGTAAAGCAATTCTCACATTAATTCTACCTGGATACCACCTGAGAACTGCATCTTCATCCTCAAACCACCACTCTTAAACCGTCAGTCATATAACCAGGAAAGCTACAAACTGAAGGTCCTGAATGGGGAAGAAAGAGTCCCAAGGAGCCACCAAGGCACCACCAAAAAAAAGGCATTTCATTACATTTAAAATTGGTTTTCTGGGAGGGCTCCTGTGATGTTACCGTGGTGCTATGTCACCATGGAGAAAAAACATAAAAGGCATCCACTAGGGGGTGGAGAAAAGCTGTAGAAGTAACACTCAGAAAAGAGGGCATCAGTGAAGATTTAATTACCAAATATAAATACAGTAATGAAAGTATAGTACTGTAATGTATACCAATATGATTAATAATACATTAACATATATCATCAGTGTTACAATAACACATGATTTAATAATTCATGATTTATCAATTTATTTTGTCGGGGGATAGGAAACCTTTGTATATTATGCATTAGGCTTATATCAAGGTCTTCCCAAGGTCGAACTATTGACCCTTCCCAGGATGAAACCCCCACAACAAGCTGACAAACTCTCAGGTACCTATTTATTGCTAACTGAACAGAGGCATTAGGTGATAGAAAATGTGCCCAACCATTTCTGCCCACCCAGGATTTGAATTCTGGATTCCTGATTGTGAGTTGAGAATGAACCTAATGGTACTACCAAGACTCTTATGTTATGATTAAGAAAATATAGTACTGTACTGTAATTTGAAAGAAATTGACAATGATGCACTCTAGCCTAACCAACCAAGCATCAATCACCAAGGACCCAGCCTGAAACTAGCATCTCATTCTTAACCAGAGAGGAAGAAGAGGCCTGTAAGTGAAGAAAATGTCTCACCAGGACCAAACAATTTGTTCAGGCAAAGTTATTATCATAGATAACAAAATTATATTTGGCCCTTTAATTAAGTGCCAAGACTATAGTATGCACACTGATTAATAGCCAGAATTGTAGCCACTGGGGTATGCAAATCCCAGCTTAGCACATTAATGCTGCAGGATGCCTTTCTTCAATTCTTGGTGACACCTTTAATCATTTATATTATAAGCATAAAGTACTACACCATTTTTTTGTATAGCCAAATCATATATAATATATATTAGATTGTCCATGGACATGAACATGACAAGTTTAGTCCACGTGGTGAAGTGGTAAGACACTCACCTGGCATTTTGGGAGCGCTTTGTCCTGGGTTCATATCCTTTCTGGGGAGGATTTACTGGGTGTCAATCCTTAACTGTAGCCTCTGTATCCCAACAGTAATATGGGTACCTTGTTATTAAATGATTTGACGGGTCGTCTTCCGGAGAACATAGTATTAAGGACTTGCCCGAAATGCTATGCGTGCTAGTGGCTGTATGCACAACCAACTGCACAACTAGGTGACTACAGAATATGATTGATTGTATAGTATTCAAAACATATAGTTTTTATTTTAAATTTCAGGGAAATGTTTCACAATGAGTAAAGATAATAAACCAGAAAAGAGTTTTCCTGAAAGACTGAAACGATGGTTTAAAATTGAGCGAGGAAATTTTCCTGGCTGCCGGTACATAAGGCTAACGGAGGAGTTAAAAACTGAACTCGGTAATGAATCTCCTGTTGCTGTACGTCTCAAAGCCATCAGAGAACTTAATGAAGTGCTGATTTCAAGGAAATTGGAAGAAGTGAGTACAACACCAAGAATAATTTATTCCTGTTAAAAAGTTTTTGTGCATGTGATAACTTTATGGTAATGTAGACTTTCTTTGTCATTTTTCAAATTTTGTTTTGTTTTGTAACAGAATTGAAAGGGACATAGGATAATGACAAATGGTATTGGGTATCAACTTCATGTTGGCCTAAGCTTACTACTGTACATGTATTATAATAAGTCTATTGTCTTTAATTTCAGAAAATGGTTTGTACCTTCCATAATTTAACTTAAATTCATGTTTAAGCATCCATTGTATTATGCCTGCCTAAAATTGTTCAGTTTCATGTCCATAAAAGTGATGTTTGATCACACTTTCAAGGCCGTGTAATATGGTCCACTTTATGGTTTCCTACAGCCAGGGATGGGAAGTCTGTTGGGCTTATTGAGGAGCCCATAGGCCAACTACTGCCCATTTCCTGGAATACAAGTCACATTGTACACAAGATGGTTCCTCAATGGATTTTAAAATGTGCCTAATCTTACCCAACCTAACCTAAGGCAATCGAACCTAACACAGCCTAACTAACATAAGCTTACGCATCCTAATCTAACAATATATACAGTACATATGGTTTTGACAATTGGAAAAATGAGTCTTGACAAACCATTTTGTGTATTTGGCAATACCCTTTCCCAGGATGCAACAGTTGCGAACCTTTTGGATACCAATTTACTGCTAGTTGAACAGAGCATCAGGAGAGTTTAGATTCTCTCTGTCCTTTATTATTCCAGTTTCTCAGAATCTGGTTTCATAAGCCTTCAAAAGTTAAATATCTAATATTTTAACATTTCTGCAATTTTTCCAAACTCTTGTTCATTGATTTAATATTTGATAACAGATAATGTAATTTTCCTTGGGACTCTAGATTACTGTATTTTTATTTTTAGGAGGCATAGAAGAATGTGTTGCATAGACTGTTCGCAGTGTGTTTAGACTGTAGTTGTGCCTGGCAAATTGAACAAGGGAGGATTAAACCACAGCTTATTTAAAATTCAAGCTCATATGTGTTTTCACTAAACAGTCTTATTAATTTTTATCACCTATTGAGGAGAATGGATAGTGAACCATGAATATGTAAGGAAGCATATTGTGGTACTGATATTGATTTCTGTTGTCACAGTTGGCAACTGCTTCCTGGCTGGTGTTGGCATATGCAAACTTACTTTGAGTAAGTGTCAAGCCTTAAGTTTACCACAGACAGTGACTAAAGGTAATAATCTGTAGTAGAAAAGATGAATAAACTGTTTAATCTGAAAGGAGAAAAAAGGTGTGCCTTTATTAGGATACATGAAAAAATGGGAAATAAGAAAGTTATTTAAATACTGTGCTGCATGTGAATGAAATACTAATACAATATGTATGGATGTTTTGCAAAGGTTTGATATTGTATGAATAAGGTTAGGTTATGTGCAGTAGATGTCTTGTATTATATATTAGTTGAATAGTGAATAGAATTGTATTATTTAATATAGTATGCAAAATGATTAATTATGAAGCGTTTGTGTACTAAGGAAGTTTTTGTTTTTAATGTTATTTAGCATTCATTTTATATAAATGAAAATGAAGAAGTTAGTGTAGTTGGTAAAATTAGTTAAGGGTCCTGGTAGTACAGTCGGGTTTGTTCTTGACTCACAATTGACAATTTTGGGTTCGAATTCCTGGGCGGGACAGTAATGGATGGGCACATTTCCTATCGCCTAACGATCCTGTTCACCTAGCAGTAAGTAGGTACCCCAGGAGTTAGTCACTTTGTTGTGGGGTTGCATCCTGAGGGGGTGTGGTCAGTAATTCAACCTTGTGGGTGACCTTGATATAAACCTAACATGTATAAATACACTCTTGCTGCCTATCCCCTGATACAATGAATTACAGTAAATGAGTTAAATTAAATTAAAATAGATACATACTGTATAAAGATCAGGAATCAAATCAATCATTCCCAAATGATTTACTAGTACTGTATGTCCTAGTGCTCTTGCAAACCTTTTATTTCTTTTTGCATTGATTGTTCTAAAGATTTAAAAATATATTTCTAATTTATAAATATATTTCTAAGTTGCTATTTGTATTTCCTTCCACAGTATGGGATAGAGAAGCTATGGTTCCTTATTCAAGACTTACTGTCCCTGACCTGTCCAGCTGAGCATCGCCACACGACACTACAAATGCTCACCACCCTCACAGCTGGGCATGATCGTTTAGGACCAATGCGACATGTCTTCTTTAATTACATTTCAGACAATTACCAGCGTGAAGATACTAAACCTATGTATGTCTTCCTAATTACTGCATGTATTGGGGCTAAGAAAGTTAGGTCAAGTTAGTTTAATTTGTCTTTGCAACTTTGAAATTGAAATTTAAATTGAAATAAGTTTGAGGTAAAATACACACAAAGGGATGAGGTAGCTCAAGCTATTCTCACCCCGTTCAGTACATAGTGTTAATACATACATAGACACACATCACAAACAATAAACATATTACCAAACATTCTGAGAGATAAACATATACATTTCCTCCTTTACACAAGTAATTTGCAACATTAGTAAATCATTTTCTGGTTTGTCTATATTCAATATTACCGATTTTTATTTTCTAATTGTGTTGTACGTCAGTATAGGTACTACAGTCCTCATCCTTCTTATAAGTACAATACTACCAATACAGGAGGATGGGCTGTAGTAAATAGTACCTAAGAGTTAGTCAGCATCTTGTGGGGTTTCATCCTGGGGAGATCAGTAATTCGACCTTTGGGGAAAGGGAGGACCTTGATATGAGTCTAGCATGCATATATATCTGGCTGCCTATCCCCCGACACAATGAATTATTATAGTGATGATGGTTGTGTAGTAGAAGATGGTTATTCTGAGGAAGATAGTGTATAGTGAAGTTGTGGCCTCCGTCGCCTGAGAAACATTGGGTACCCCTTGTAGTGTATACAATATAGTGTATGTGAAATCTTTGGAGTAGGACAGCAGGATCAAACCAGCATCATGGGTCACCTCCAGATGCGTGCCTTACCCATGAAAGGTAAGTAACATAACCTGGAGTCTGCCTAAATTCTTAAGGAATTTGGTAGCACTGTGCTGATACTCAATGCAATTTTTGCATGTTACCCGCACATTCGCTGCCTCTAAATTCCTTGTGAGTTCGGGCAGACTCCAGGTTGTGTTACTTTTTAGTAGGGACAGGTGCCAGGAACAGGTTTGTGTGCTATAGAGATAAACATATTACATTGTAGACCTATGTACAGTACTCAGTCACTTTTTTGTCAAAGATATGTGCATTAATCAAGTTATTAAATACAATAAATGCATTATGTAAACAAGTGAAATCATGAACATAATATCGTCCCACTTGATAATTCGAGCCCTTTCATTCCTAATCCACGAGTTGGCAAACTGTGTATCCAGCTACTATGTATGCCATAACCAGAAAAGAACCGAATTTTGTTTTACTGTTTTCTTACTTTTTGCATGCAAATGCATCACTATAAGAACTTTTTTGTTGCTGCGTTTTGATGTGTGTGATGATTTAATTGCAAGAAAAATATTTCCATTACCACTCCTCTCCTAATATGGAAGAAGATAGCGATTCGCTATAACTATTAGCGAATTAGTTATAGCTAGAATGATGTGTGCTTTTAAGTAATAGAGCATAAAATATATATGACATTTACTCTTATGCAGCATGTATTTTGTTTTATCTACAGCTTTGACTTCTTTCGTGAGGTGATAGCCGAGGGAAAGCAGCTAGAATACATTGATGAGTATGTTGGCCCGTTTCTGCTAGAGTGGCTTCCAGGACTTTTAGCATCACCACAAGCTGCTGATGCTCTCAATCTCGTCATTACACTAGTCAAGTTCAATTCTGCCTACTTGGATGAACCTGTTGTGACTGGCTATGTCACGTAAGTTTGGCACATGCACTACTGTAATAGTAAACAGTGTAGACAGGTTTCAGTATTTTGTTTTTGATATCAGCATTGTCAGGCCGGGTATATCTCCCTAAGGCATAGCTTAACCAGCACATAGCTCAGGGAGCTATTGAAGATCTCAGCAGAAAAGGACACCTAGTTACATTTAACTTTTGAATTTTTCACAGGGACTTTTGCATAATGATATCACTAGAGCGAGTGAGAGGAGGAGGGAGGCAATTTTCTTAATATAATATAAAAAGATAGGAAAATAAAAATTTGTTTTATCTCATAAATCTGATGAAATTATGGGGCTGAAATGGAAGTGTTGTAAAAAGGGGTAGAGACTTAAGAAGTTTCCCAATACTGTATTTGTTATGAGAGATGCCTAGCATAAGGACAGAGTATAACTTTCTTAATTAGCTGTGATCTAAACATTATCTACTTTACAAATACTGTATTCATATAAGCTTTGCAATTATTGCATTCATAT
The DNA here is from genome assembly GCF_040958095.1 of Procambarus clarkii. Classification (NCBI taxonomy): domain Eukaryota; kingdom Metazoa; phylum Arthropoda; class Malacostraca; order Decapoda; family Cambaridae; genus Procambarus; species Procambarus clarkii. The sequence goes on from NC_091170.1 coordinate 37,131,030, forward strand.
AAGCTTTGCAATTATTGTATTCATATAAGCTTTACAATTATTGTATTCATATAAGCTTTGCATTTTCCTTGAATATTACACTGAATAGCTTTTTCCATCATGTAAATTTAAGGCAATGTGTTCCTTCTCACTCATTTATCAGTTAGAATAAATCTGTTTTAAAGTTCATTTTCTCGGTCTAAAAGGGTTGTGATATCTGGTAATAAAAATGTAAATCATTGAAATAGAGTAAATTACTGAAACTTCCTTATGTATGTTCCAGGCAAGTTGTTCTTCAGCTTCACAAAGCTGGCAGTGAATCCGAGGCATTTTTGTGTCTACGTGTCCTTGATGCTGTGCTTGCATACAGCTACCTTCCGTCTTCTGCACTGCCTACTTTCATTACTGCTCTTACAAGGGCTGTCAGTATGCCTGAGCTCACCCTTGAATCATGGAAGGTATGCTTACTGATTGTTAATCATCTTGTTCAACAAAATTGCATTTTTGACAATAATTAACATTCTGCATTGTTTGAGGAACTGAGGATTGTGAGTGTGAACAATGCCTGGTATATGCCAAGGGATATGTATATGCCTGGTGGAAGGTTTTTGTAAAGATGGAGTAAATGTAATTGTACTTTAACAATTCATGAGCACTGTAAATCATGTCTTATGAAGTGGTGGAGTGCTTTTGTAGGTAGCTACTGGAGTGTACTGGTATTGTTTGTACACAATACTTTAGATTCTAGAACATGAGTAATGTATTAAAGGACAATGGCTATTTGGTATCACTTTTATAACATTCTTGCACTATAATGTAAGAACATGGTAATTCAGGTTCCGGTAAACTGAATCTCCGAAAAATCTGAATAAATTCATGTTTGAGTTTAAAAGGGGAACCCCCTTGGTTCCCCAAGGGGTTGCTGGTTGTTGCTGAATTGTTGCTGGTAAGTCCTGCTGTTGGTGGCTTCCCAAAGGTATCTCGCTGAGATGGTATCCCACTGCGGGGTCACATCAGTCATAGGAGTTGTGTTTGGAATACCAGCGACTAGAGCCAGAACCTAGCACCCCCTTCATTGGGGCCCAAGGAAGTGAGGATTGTTATGATCACCCACACCAGGAAAGAATCCATAAAGTCAGCAAACCAGTACAGATAACTGCAAGGTTCATAAAATAAAAAGCACTGAAACAGCCAAACACTGTTTGGGTGTTTCAAATGCCACCCCTCTACCTCCCATCTTGAGGGTGGAGGGGGTGGAGTATTTTCTTTTTTTTTAGGGGGAGGGGGTGTCTAGCATATCAAAGTTTGGTTCTCCAAATGGTTCACGTGCAGGGTGTGTTTGGGGCTCTGATGGAAGTTTCTCTTGCTTGTTCTGTTTCTGCAGTACAAATTGTTGCTGGTAAGTCCTGCTGTTGGTCTTGTGAGACTTTCGACCACAGAGGTAGACTTCTTTGCTTGGTATGGGACCAGCAACTCCCCTCCTGCATGGTTCTATTCCTAATTCACATGGCTCTCACAGTAGATGCCATTTGGCTGCACTTGTTGGGTTGGGGATTTGTTTGTGTCTTCCTCCCTCGTTCAATTGTTAATTCTAGGGTTGTCCAAGTTGGAGACATACTAGGGCAAGGTGCTCCTTCTTTCTCCTTTGGGATTGGCTCTGCCTTGGTTTCAGGCTCTTCTGGCCTGGTGTTTGAACCTGGGCATTTTACCGCAGGTACCCCTCTATTGGCAGATAGACCCAGTGACGTGACTTTCTGGTTCAATCTTATTTACCTTTCGGGGCATCTGGAATTCTGACACAAGTTTTCTGCTATTTGTCAAGTACACTGGTAACTGATTTGTTGGTGTCCCACCTGCATCTTTCATCATAGCAACAGTGTGCAGTTTCCTGACATTTCACATTCCTCTTGCCTCTTTGGGTGTCTGTCATATTTTTTTTGTCCTGGTTGTTCATTAATTGGCATCTCATTCCTAGTACTGTCACCTCTTTATCGCCTGGCTTTAGCAGAGTCGCTCTTTGTGTTTGGTGTTGATACTTCCTTGATGCTGCTTCATAAGTTGTCTTGTGCTTTCTTTCTCCTCGGGCCTGCTCATGTTTCTCCTGAGCCATCTTAGTCTCTCAATGAAGTGTGGTGTTCCTTGCCACTCCTTGGTACATGATGCCTCTTCATTCTGTGATATCTTTCTTAGGGCACTGTTTCTGTTGACTGTCTCTTCCAGTTGGCCAACTGGGGAGCTACAGGCTCTTTTCTGGAGGTGTGGGGTTCTTTTCTTTCAGCCCAGGTGGGCAGTTCTTTCATTTGCACCCATTTTTCTTGTCTGGCAAAGAATGACAGATGGCTTCCAGAGGGGGCCCATTTCTGGGGGGAGCCCCTTTGGTGCCCTGGAGCATATCCAGGCTAATATGCTAATGTCAAACTTTGGCATCAGTCATGTGTATAGAGTTCTATGGGCCTACCGGGGACCACGAGCCCATAGAGCCAGACCCTGGCCCCCTCAGAGAGGCAAGGGGAGCAATGGCCTATAGAAACCCCTGTGTGGTTGGAAGCATTCTATGTCTGGCATCGACCGGGTCAGGCACCCAGAAAGGTAAGCATCCCAAAACAAACCCCTATTCTGGTGAAAATTGCTACCACAAGCCGAACAAGTGGATAGAACTCCCCCTAAAAGGAACGAGCAAACGATCATGACGTCACACGTTGCCGTGCCGCTGTTTGCGCAGTTTCCCCCCTCCCCAGGAGGGGGAAGGGGGAGCCCTAGACCTATCGCGCCGGCTATCCACCATCAGTTCTGAGGCTGGATGTCAAAAAACACGAAAAACCGCCGACCGGAGGGAGGGAGGGATGCCTGGGAGCCTCTGGATCTCGCCCAGAAAATGGCGTTTCATTACATTCAACGTTGGATTTCTGGGGGGAAGCCCCTTCGGCTCCCCGGAGCTAACTATGCACAGAGGAAATAAGAGGAACGTACTCAGGAGGCGGTCGCCGCACACTCCCCAACTCAAAGTGTAGACAACTGGCTGCAACCGCCAACCCTAGGCGACACAGGCCTGAATGGGCCCAGGAACGCCCACGAGATATCGAGCACCCAGGCCCCTGTACGACCGCCAAAAGCCCAGTGTTCAAATGTTAGCCAGAACATGTCGCCAAGACGGCAGCAAGAGCAGCGAATCTACGAACGTCATGGGCACAGGGATAGAACGCAGGCTGGCTAGCCTCAATAACACAGCGGACGACCTGGGAGACCCTCGCCCGCGAACAGGGAAGAAGGGAACCGGATCAACCCAAAGCGTGACCCTGACACAGAAGCCATGGCGCGCAAATAACAGCGGAGGGCCGCAACCGGACACAAAACACGATGCAGCCCCGTCCCGACCAAACAAGCACCAACAAACCAAAGATCCTGTTGGAGATTGAACATGGTACTGGCTGCTCGCTACCTGGTCAATGTCCTTGGGCCTGGTCGGGCCTGTGTTGCAGTGGGTCGGCGGTTGCAGCCAGTTGTCTCAACTTTGTGTTGAGTTGTGAGGAACAGCCGCCACCTGGGTAAGTCCCTGTTTGTTTTTCAATTTGGGTATGAAGCTCCGGGGAGCCGAAGGGGATTTCCCCAGAAAACCAGCGTTGAATGTAATGAAACGCCATTTTCTGGGTGAGACCCGGAGGCTCCCCGGCATCCCTTCCTCTCTCCGGTCGGCAGATTCTTTTCGCTTGTTTTTGACATCCAGCCTAAGAACTGGCAGGCTTGGGTAGCTGGTGGAAGGTCTGTTGCTCCCCCTTCCCCCCTCACGGGGAGGGGGGAGTTGTGCAGACGGCGGCGCGTTGGTAACAAGATGACGTCATGCTCGTTTGCTCGTTTTTTCCTCATGGAGAGTTCTATCCTTTTGTTCGGCTTTAATAGCAATTCTTAACCAGAATGGGGGGCACTTATCTTTCTGGGTGCCCATAGCAGACATAGAGTACAGTACATCTAAATTATATATAAGGTGTCTCTATAGGCCATTGCTCCTCGCACCTCTCTGAGGTAGCCAGGTTCTGACTCGTTGGTCCCCGGTAGGCCTAGAACTCCATGTACATTGATGCCCAAGGCTATTCTCCGTATCAGCCTAGATAGCTCTGGGGAGCCTCCAGGTCTCACCCAGAAAATGGCGTTTCATTACATTCAACGCTGGTTTTTTCTCCAGGCTTGTTTCTTCCCACCATTTAATAGTGGGAAGTGGAATAATTATGATAAATATTACTCCTGCCACTTCCTAGTCACAAATATTCTGTATAAAGCCATTTCTCAGATTTGTACACTAACCAATGATGTAGATGAAAGTAAACATTACCTTCAATTTAATCAATGCAGCATCATGGGGTTACAGCCAGCATTTTTTTTTTTGGACATTTGGAAGGTGCCATGATATGGGAATATAGTCCAGAAAGGCCTAAAACACATTTGTACTGTATAATTCGACAAATTGTGTAAATAATTTCATGCTAGCATGTGTACAGTGAATTTCCCTCATGTATTTTTAATATTTTGATGTTAAAAAATTTAACTTTGTAGGTGTAAATTTGTACAAATCTAGGGTTTGCTGTATTTCGTCAATAACCAAATAACACTGAAAACTGACTAATCATCATCATCATCATCATCATTCCAGTTTCACTCCACTCCTTCCAGTTTCCAACTTCCATAGGGTGGGGAAGCATCATCTTGGAAGAACTGGGAGAGTAACATAGGAAAAGTATAGTTAAAATATCTTCCATACTATATGCTCCAGAACCTTATTATAATTATGAAAAATAATGATGTTGAATGTAAACAAAAATTCATGGCGAGGTGATCACACTCTTGATTACACAGTAAAAGAATGTGTATTTTCAGAAGCTAATGAATGTGCAAGAATACTGATACCTTGTTATTTAAGGATTCTCTAATGGAATTTTGTCAAACATGCAAAGATGCACTTTAAGTAGATAAAAGGATGAATGTAGTGATTCTGAATTGACAATGAGGCTCATTGAATGACATTTTAGTTAGTTCCTGGAGTGATGGTTATTGTTGCGTGTTCTTCAGCATAAGGCTTATATTAATCACCCTACCTACAAGTTTACATAGTAAATTTTTAATTTTCAGATCATGCGCAACCTTCTCGGGACACATCTTGGCAACAGTGGTCTGTGTGTGTTGTGCCATTTGATTCGGAATAATAGTGATGCTCTCATGGTGCGTGGAGCTATCTTTTTTCTGACAACAGCATTGTGGGGAGCCAATAAGGTCTCTTCCCTTGACTACAAGCCAGCAGCAGTACTTCCAACGTTTCGAGAGGTTAGTTTAAAATAAATTGTAACCTTAAATTCCAGAACTTAGTACGATGGAAATGTTAAATATCTGGTAAGATTTTTCAGTTGGAAAAATTTTACCGAAACCCTAAATGGTACTAAAATTTTTAACACATGGGCAGAAATCTGGACATCGGTATTAAAGCAGAACGATTTAACTACTGTACAGAACTGCACATCACAAGTAGGATAGCTTACATGACCCCCATTCTCTACCACATGGTCTTTTGCTACATAAATCATGCAATAAATGTAATGAAATGACCTTTTCTGGTGGGGCCCTCAGTAGCATACTGAGTTAATTGATGGTCCAGCCTTGCTCCTCAGAGATGCACCATACCTCTGAGATCCCATCCAAGCCTACTGGGAGACAGGACCAGAATCTGACTCTTTACCAAGTGGTAGTAGAGATGAAACAAATCTGGAAAAGTATAAGCTTATCAAAATAAGCAATTGTGAATCTGAAGTTGAAAAGGGTAGCATATGCTACCCACACAATGTCCTCTGTGTGTTCCTCTGGTGGCAGTCTATGATCCAAAACCACCCCTAGATCTCTTGTGTTGTTCGAGTTCCTTAATGCATCTCTGCATAATTTGTAGGTTATTTGTGGCCTATTTTCTCCCATTCCACATTCCATAACATGACATTCACACTGCATCCCATTTACCAAGTGTTGCTCCATATACTTGTTTTGTCTAGGTCATCTTGAAGGGTCTAACATTCATCAAAGTTTCTTATCTTCCCTAGTAGATTGGCATCATCAGCAAACATGGTCATATAATTCTGTACTCCTACTGGTAGATCGTTTATATAGATGATGAACGTTACTGGTACAAGAACTGAACCCTCTGGTAATCTGCTAGTAATGCTCCTCCAGTCTGATATATTGCTCCTGATTACTGTATATGTGTGTAATTACCTGAGTGTAGTTACAGGATGAAAGCTATGCTCGTGGTGTCCTATATTCCCAGTACATTGGAACCTCAGTTTTCGAATGCCCCCATTTTCAAATTTTTCGGTTCTTGAGCTCATTTTCTTTAAAAAATTTGACGCGGTATTCGAGTCCATATTTGAGTCGTTTGCCTTGGTGCTAGAGTTTGTTGATACACGTATGGGCCGACCGAGCACGTGGCGCACTTCAGTTTACCAGTGTCTCCCACCTACTGATGACCACACTTGAATTCTTTGTGAAGAATTTCATTGTTTTTGTGTTTTCTGTGGGGAGCCTCTGAGGCTCCCTGGAGCTATCAGGCTAATATGCAATTCATTACACCAGGTCAAAGGAGTTCAGCTTACCGGGGACCACGAGACAGAACCTGGACCTCCCTCAGAGAGGCACAGGAAGCAATGGTTCTGGAAAACCCCCCTTGTGGTTGAGGTTTTCCTTATCTGCCATCGACTGGGGTTAGGCATCCAGAATGGTAGGCATAACAAAATAGACCTCACATGGTAAGAAAATTGTAACCTGAAACCGAATAGAGAGGCAGAACTCCCTCAATTCCCAAGGAAACAAGCAAATGTCACAGCATGCCGCCACGCCGCTCTACTGCGCATCCCCCCCCCCCCTTCCCCCAGGGAGGGGGAGGAGGGAACTCTGGACCCACTGTGTTGGCTACCCAACTTCAGTTCGTTGGGCGGTCGTCAACTCTGGCCTCGGTTTCCTGGCAGTGTTTTTACCTTTGTGGTGTCCTCTGCTGTTCATGGTGTGGTGGCTAGATGTACCTGCAGTGTACTGGGGCTGCATGCGCTTAGGGCATCCTTCCCTAAATGCCCTGTGAGTACTTCCCTTGGGTGTCAGGGTTATCTTCCCTGGTGTGTTCCGGACACCATTTCCGTAGGGGTTTTTGTTGCTCAGCATCTACCCCGCCCTTGGGGCCAGCTGGGATTTTGTGGCTCTTGTTTGGCCTTGGGTTGGGAGCGGTTTGGATGCTGGTTGGGGCGTCAAGGTGTTGCGCAGCCAGCTTACCTATGCAGCAACCGGTTTCTGTTTCCTCTGGGGATGTTGTACTTTTGCGGGGTTTTTCTTTTACTTTTTGTTTTGTTTGCTTGGTGGGGGTCTACCTGGTGTGGCTTTAGGACCACTTATAATATTTTGGTGGCCTCTGCTAGGCCCCCATTATTGTACACGTCGCAGGGGTTTCAGTGTTCTGAACTTCTTCCCTTGTTAACTTTGGGTCTAACCAGTTGGCAACACCTTGCCAGGGCTTCCCGTAACAGTCAGCCTATGGGCCATGGCAAACCCTATCGGAGCTCGGTGGACGGATGCATCTTACGAGTTCCAGCAAGTGCGAGTTTTAAGGTTGCTGTGTGCTCTTGTCTCAGGATTACAGTCACCCGCTTTGGCCTCCGTCATGCTGCCTGTTGGGTTACTGACACCTTTGATGCAGTCTTGCAAATCATGCTCTTTACTTGTTTTCCAGTTTACCCATTTTGATAACAGATATTAGGGTATGGGCAGCATCCGTGTTGCATGCTATGTTTAGGTTCCTGCAACACGCTAAGTTGGTTGCCCACCCGGATGCCCTGAGGCTGACCCGTTTTGGTTATAGAGACCTGGTCTTGGGGAAGTTAGTTGCTTCAACTTTGGTTTAGTCTGCGCTCCTGAGTCCTTTCCCTGTTCATCCTGCTCACACTTCCTTCCCTGTTTCGGGCCCCCAGACCTCTGTGGGTTTCGGAGTTGGAGCGGTGTTTAGTTGGTAATGAGACTCGGGTGGTGTTGGGGTCTGCCCCGTTCATGTTGGGGATGGAGGCATTCAAGCCGGTTCCTCCTGCCGAGGCTTCTGGGTCCCACCAGCTGGCCCCCTTCTTTTCTGCCTTTTCCCTGGACTCCGCCTTTTCTTTAGGGGTAGAGGGTATGGAGGACTGCTCTGCCCCATGTCTCGACTTGGGGGATCTTGGGGCTGGGAAGGAGTTTACCTGGGGGGCTTGGGCCCCCTTTGACCCCACTTGGGTGTTAGTGCCCTCTTTGTGATGCTTGTTGTTGCAGGGGGGAGGGCTTTTCTTACCCCCTTCCCCTCCCCCTCCTTCCTTGTATGAGTATGATTTGGGGTCAACTCCTCCCAGGGTTCAGTTCTGTGTGCCCTTGGGTTTCTCGGCTCCTTCCTTACAGAGGTTTTCTGCTTCTCAGATCTCTCCTAAGGAGGTTTGGGAGGTGCTTACTGTATACCTCCTGCGAGACTCGGATTCTGTCTGTCATGAATTCGTCTTCGTTTGAGTTTGGTTTTTCTGCATTATAGGGTGCGTTTGGAGGTTCCGGAGTCTTCCTGGCTGGTAGACTGCCCTTTCTTTTCGTTGGGGGTGTGGTATGGGTTCTGTTGGACCCACACGCTTGAATGGTGAGACAGTTCTATCATTCTGCAGGTTTACCTGGGGGGAGAAGGGGCATCTTAAGCACCTTAATGTGCAGATGTTTGCCCTTGTGCTTCCTCAGGATGTTGGTCTTGTGCAGCAGCACACGCAGGTTCCAACCCTTCGGCTTTTTTGATAGCTGAGGACTTGTGCGCCTGGGGGCATTAGGCTTTGGTCTTGTTCTTTTCTCTTCTCTAGCTGTCCCCGGACTGGCTTGAGGAGGATGTGGGGGCGTTGGGTGCCTGGCCTTCGTCTGCTGTGCTGGCCTTGGCGCCTAGGGCGTTGGCTACACTGTTGAGGTTGTTTGCACTGATTCTCGAGGAAGCGATGTCTCTGTTCTTTGCTTCTCGCCTCGCATACAGGCAGTCTATGCTTGCTCTCACTTTGGAATCTGCTTGGGTCCTGGCTCTTAAGTTTTCAGCACCTTTTTATCTGTTACTGTTTGCAGAGACTGCTGTCTCTTGGTGGAGACAGTTTTCCAAAGCCATTGCTTTCTGTGCTTCTCTGAGTTCCTATTATTTCCTCTGTGGGTAGTTAGCTCTGGGGAGCTGAAGGGGCTCCCCCCAGAAAACTAGTAATGTAAATTACATTAAACCAGTTGAATGTAATGAAACGCAATACCCAGACCCGGAGGCTTCCCAGCATCCCTCCCTCCCTCTGGTCCACAGAACTCCATACACATGACTGATGCCAAAGTCTGACATTAGCATATCAGCCTAGTAAGCTCCGGGGAGCCTCCGGGTCTCACCCAGAAAATGGCATTTCATTACATTCAACGCTGGTTTTTTCAGTATCCTTTATCCATATGTTTATTACCAATATTTTAGAATCAAAGTTTATATTTTACAGATTGTACACATAATATATTCTTCATAAGCATGTTAATACCCCTCTCTCATGTTTTATTTTACATGTCTTTTTTTTGTAGGCTGCCAATAATGGTCATGTGTTGGTGGTATATGAAGTAGCTCTAAGCATTCAAAAACTTGTGTCCAAGATGTATATGGAGCTTCATCTTTCGTCATGGGAAATTGTTTTGGACACCCTGAGCAAACTTTTTGAGCATACAGGTAAGGAAAAAATTACATGATTTTATATTTATTTCTTGATAAAAGTACTGTTTTACTAATACTACTTTTGGACTAGCAATACGATTTTTGTATTACCAATACTACTATTATTTGGAACTTGATGGCAGATTAACTTCATGGTTTGAAGCTGCCAAAATTCAAGGGCTTCAACTCTTTCTTCCCTTCCTTTTTTTCATGCATTAACCAATTAACGATGGCTATGGTCTTGCCACCTCTCTGTCTATATGCAATTTCTGGGGGAAGCCCGTACGGCTCCCTAGAGATTATCCAGGCTAATATGGATATGTTAGACTTTGGCATCAGTCAGTGTGAAAGGAGTTCTTAGGCCTACTGGGGACCATGAGCCAGAACCTGGCCTCCTCAGAGAGGCATGAGGAGCAAAGGCCTATAGAAACTCCCGTGTGGTTGGAAGCATTCTGTGTCTGCCATCGACCGGGTCAAGAACCCAGAAAGGTAAGCATCCCAAAACAAACCCCTATTCTGATTAAGAAATTGATACTGAAAGCCAAACTAGTGGACAGAACTCCCCAAACAAAAATGAGCATAACGTCACCACGTGGCCGCGCCGCCATCTGCACAATTCCCCCCTCTCCAGGAGGGGGAACGGTGAGCCCCAGACCCCTCGTGTCGGCTACCCAAAACCCCAGTTCTGAGGCTGATGTTATAGGCTGAAGTCGTGTGCTCTGGCTCCTGATTTGTCTCCAGCTCTGTGCCTGTGTGGTGTGGTGGCTGTCTTATTGAGGGTGTGCGAGCCAGGAGTAATTCTTCAGTACTCGGGCTGCATACGCCTAGGGCTACCTTCCCTAGGTGCCCTGTAAGTACTGCCTTTGGGGCTTGGGCCACCTTCCTCAGGTTCCTTGGGTTCTACCTCTGCTTGGTCATTTGCTGCTTGACTTTCAGCTGCCCTTTGTGTGCTGGGATGTTTCTGGCACCCTTGTTTGCCTTAGGGTAAGAGGTAGTTTGTACTGGTAGGGGCGCAGGATACTGAGCAGCTGGTTGTCACCTCTCATAGCGGCCAGTTCTGTTCCGCCTGGGTACATTGTCCTCTTGTTGGGTTTTATTTTTGTTTTTGTTTATCTTGTCTGGTGGGGTGGGGGGTGGTCTGCCTTGGCTTGGTTGCCCCCTATATCTTATAAGATTACTGTAATTTAGTTTCTGGTGATATCCCATATTAGGCCCCCGTGAGTGTACTCATCCCGGGGTTCATCTTTTAGAAAGTTGTTGGTAGATTTGGGCGCTAGTTAGCAGTACCCTGCCTGGTCTTCCCTGAGCGTGAGTTCCATCTCAAGACCCTGGGAATTCCCACGGGGGCGGGTGGGTCCGATGGATGTGACCCCTGAGTCCCCCCTTGCTTTGTGCGAGGTTGAGGGTTGCTCTGTCCCCTTGTCTTGGGGTGACTCTTACTGTTTTTGCCTCCGTCATGCTGCCTGCTGGGTCGGTGACACCTTTGACCCAGAGTCCTGCGAGTTTTGTTGCTTGCTTGTGACTCAGTTTACCCAATCTACTCATGACGCTATTCGGGTATAGGCAGCACAGGCGTTGCAGTTTAGGTTTAAGTTGTTGCAACGCGCTCGGTTGATTGCTAGCTCAGAAGCCCCGAGGCTGCCCCGTTTTGCTTATAAGGACCCGGACTTGTGGGTGTTGGTATCCTCAGCCTTGGTTCAGTCCGCACCTCCTCGTCCTTCTCCTGCTGTGGTTTGATCTGGTCCTCCCCCCCTTCCCTGCATCTGGCTCCGAAACGTCTGAAGGTTTCGGAGTCGGGGCAGGGTTTAGATGGTTTTGAGACTCGGGCAGTCTTGGGGGATGCCACTTCCAGGGTGGTGACGGAGGCATTTGAGTCGGTTCTCCCTGCTGAAGCGTTTAGGTCTGACCAGTGGGCCCCCTTCCTTCTAAAGGCTTTTAAGGCTGCGCCGGCCTTTTCTTTTGAGGCCGGGCTTTGGGAGATGACTCGGCTCCGGGTCCTGATGTAGTGGTTCCCAGGGCTGTCTAGGAACTGACTTGGGGGCCTTGGGCCCCGTTGGACCCCACCAGGGGTTTTCTACCCTCTGTGCGGTGCTTACTGTTGTTAGGAGTGTGTTTTTTTCCCCTCCCTCTTCATACGAGTTAGATTTTGTGTCTGTCCGTCTCTGGGTTCGGTTCCGTGTCCCTTCAGGTGCTTCAGGCTGTCTTTCCGGAGATTTTCGGCTTCCCGCATACTGCCTCATGTGGTGCGGGACACCTTTGCGGCTTACCTCCTGTGCAACCTTGATGACGCCACTATCATGGATCCGTCTTCTTTCAGGTTTGGGTCTTTATTTCCCTACTGGATTCATTATAAGGTTCCAGAGTCATCCTGGCTAGCATACGTTCTGTCGTTCTTGTATGCTTGAGTGGCATATAAGTCGGTGACAGTGGTCCAGCCTTTGTTGCTCCCACAGTACTGTAGCTCTCACACCGGAGAATATTGTCCACGATTTTTTTTAAACATGTCATCTGTTTACAAGAGCCCTGAGGAAGCTGATGTGAACCCCGTGTAGTCGCAGGCCTTTTGAATCATGCCCGGCACCCAATGGCATATGTATACGCCATGCGCACAGTGAGACATGTTACTCAGGGCGTATATATACGTCATGCGCAGTTTAACCCTTAAACCGCTAACTATTAAATAGCCAACATCCCCAGGGTGCTCAAGAAAAAAATTGTTCTGAAAAAATTATTTTTTCTTATGACATTGTTAATTAGCCTTCAGGAAGCACAAAAATCCAAATAAAAAGTCTCTAGCTCTTGTGGTTTAGCTGTAGTGGCCTGGAGAAGTTGCATATTTTAAGTTGAGGTGCCGGGTCAAGAACTGGCCCTGCCATCCTCCACCACCGACCCGTCACAATATACATGTAAAGTATTGGCTCTTGGTAACCGAGATATCATGCTTCCATACAAACACCGTATCTGTCCTGGTTCATGATGAATCTTTTTCACCTTGAGGGGTACAGTTTCGACGTCTATTTTCTGTACTTTCCAGAGAGCAGACCTATTACACTGGGGAGAGGGTTTACAGCAGTCAAGTACATCGTATTCCCTGAGGTCATGAGCTAATCCCCTCGTGTAGCGTGTCTCCCTCAGTTTCCTGGAAGTGTGTACATCACTCAAGCAGGTCTGAACGCTCTGAAATAGCTTATCCCCTCCTTTTCTCCGCATGAAACGAATAGATACTCTAGTGTTAATGTCACGGACTCTTATCATACACACTCTGTAAATTTAATTCCGTTCTCGGATTCTGGCTCAGTTGGAGACTTACCAGGGGAGAGTAGTCATGTTGACTCCTTGGTCATATATACACATCAGCCCGGTATAGCTCTGGAGAGCCTCCGGGTCTCATCCAGAAAATGGCGTTTCATTACATTCAATGTTGTTTTTTTGCAGTTGCAATGTTGACCTTGTATTGATGCAGAATGGTAACCTTGCATTGAGGCAGAATGTCAATCTGACCTGTCATCATTATCCTGTCTATAGGGACAGCAGAACAAACCGTAGGCAGCAACAAAATGTTTTGCTGATAGAGGAGTTTTGAGCTGTATCCAGTGATATTTTATATGCAAGTTTAAATATGAAATACTGTATAGTTGTTTGATTATGGTTATATGCTATAATACTTGTTGCCATTTACAGTTGCTATGGAGGAAGGACATGAAAAACAAATCATCCTGACATTATTGAAGGATATAATGGATATGATTGAACAACTTATTGATTTGCAACAGTTTGGTGGATCATCTGACAAGTTTTTCTCACTCATTAATCTATATTCATATCTACGTCCAGTAAGTAAATTAATACAATTCTGTAAACATATTTTAAAATTTTCCATAGGTCATGGACCCTATATTTGAACCCCTCTGGACCAAGACCCAAAGAAAAATAGTTATATCATAAAATTAATTTTTGTGTCCTAATATAGATTGGCTAATTGGGTGCAGGTATATACAGTACAAGACAAATGAAACATTTTTAATAGTGTCATGCAGCTTGTGGACCATATGCAGTATTCTTACCTATACTATGGCGCCTCGATTAATGAGTTTAATCAGTTCCGGCACCGAGCTCGTCATGTGGAAAACTTATCTTGTGAAACAACAACAAAACTGTCGTCAGGTGTGTCTGAGAACCAGCGGGAACGCTCGTTAATCGAGCGAAAGCTCGTCAGTCGAGACATATGTTCTGCGAGTGGCTTGCTCGTTACTTGAAATGCTCGTAACTGGAGCCGCTTGTCACTCGAGGTTCCACTGTATTTGCTTTTCAGTAGAAAGCTTGGCTCTTTGTACCTAGATCTTCACTTTTGGATATCTATTTCAAGCACTTGCACTTTCCTATAACTTAACTATTTTGCTTTCAAAGCTGTGGATTGAATTGGGGTCTTCTTTGTTCAGATCATTCCATTTGTTTGTGAAAGAAGTGCTTTCTTGCATCTGTGGCTCATTTGTGTTTCCAGTTCCTGCCTGTGTCTCCTAGCTCTACTTCTCATCTTTAAAAGTCTGTTCTTGTCTATCATATGTCATGACCATGTCTCCTCTGGATTTTCCTTACTTCAGTGTTTGTGAGTTGAAATCTTTGAGCATGTACTCATAGCTCCAATCACTTCTTTCTGATGTCCCTTTTGGGAAATACCCATTTTTTTTTAACCACTAGTTATAGTTTTCACACTAGTGTTGTATGCTCTAGAACTGGTGTAACAGGCCATATAAAGTGTTCTGAACGATTATTTGTGTTGGTTTCAAATAGTAGTTTTAATTATATTTTCTAATTTAGGCATGCTGCTAATGTTATCTTTTTGAACTATGCATATTTCTAGCCTTCTATTCCCTCTTCATTTTCTTTGGGATGTGCCAGGGGGTACAAGGGGTTTCCTTGCTGATGCTCTCTCTATTCTTGTACTTACAGGGATCAGGAGAGGATGTTGACTCCCTCCTGATGCCTTCTTCCACTTCAGGGAAGGTGTTACTGGAGGGCATCTGGTTGCTTTTTGAATCTCTTTGAAGTTTGATGCCAAGATCATAAAGTTTGTTGCTGCATACTTACATGTTTTCTTATCTTCCGTTTTGGTACAGGCTGAATTCCTCCTCCACCCTCTTGTGAGTTCCTAGTCTTGTGAATTTGCTAATCACTGTGACTAGCGTTGTCTCGTTGTTAATGGCAACGTTCCAAGAGTGAATTGATTGGATCTCCACCTGCCGACAGTGCAGAATTAAAGAAAGAATACACAATTTATGTTAACATTCTCACTGTTTATATTTGATTAAAGCTGTTTTGATATACACTCGTGTATTTATTTTAGCTGTCATTCCCATAACAGCCCATTCACTTCTTTGAGCTCCTGATCATATTATACTATCTAGATACTATAAACATGGTAAAACCCTGAAGTTACTTAGCATTAGTTATGGGTCAGATTGTGGCATGTCGAACATGAAATTCTGAACAGCCTTCTACCACTAGGTGAGGTGTAATCGTTCAATAAGTGCTGAGCGCTTGCTCAAAGCACTTGTTTTCAACACGTATCAGAGCAAGCTAGCAGATGTGGTGCAAGATGGCCGCCTTTCTCCCCAACCCACATTTGTGCATGAAGTTGGCGACTGATTCTCAAATTGGAAGTGGTTATTAAATTACTGTATTTCAGGGCCTAAGAATAACTTTATTTTAACAATCTAATCAATCTTTAAAATCTTAACTCTGATTTCCTCAATTTTGATTAATGATGAGAATCAACAGTTACTTATATTAGCGTCATCATCTCATAACAAAGTGGGAAGGTTTTGGCAGAATTATGGCACCAGCCAGACTTAGTACAAAGAGCTATTGTACATTTTAGTTAAAATTATGGACAAATAATGAAGTAAGAGGACTAGTCCTCTTAGTTTAAATGTCAATAATTTGTGTTTAGTCTTATAAGCTTAACATAAAATGAATCCTCATAGCTATATATTATTAGACATATTTATTAAGTAGTTAATTATAAGTGTATTAAATATTTCCCACAACTCCCAAGGTCTGCAAGTCTATCCTCAGGGTTACTTGTACAACACATTTCACCAGTTATTGTTTAACCGTGTGATTTCCTTAGAAATTGTGATCTTTGTCGTGTTGTGCAAGTTTTTAATCCGAATTTCTTAAAAAAAGAAAGAATTGTTAACCATTTTTAAGAGTGTTGATATGCGTTACTAATCATAATATTTTCTACAGGAATCATCTGTTTTACGTCTTCTCGACCACCTTGCCCAAGGTGTCGATCCACTCCGTCCCCATTGGTTGGCCAACCTGAGCACACTTCTCAACCAGTTTTTCTGCCGTGATCATAGACCCAATGTCAGAACTAAAGCACTTGCGATACTTGCAGATATTTACAACAATAATAGGTTATGTATCTTTGTGGTATACTGTATAAGGTTAGGTATATTTATTATATGGTTCCTTTAAGGTTATGTAATTCAATTGTGTTGTATTCTCATAATTGTTAAAGGACTGATTGCTGTGTTTAGCATTTAGTTTTATTTTCACTTGGTATATTTTTTATTGATTAGGATATGTTTGTATGTCCTATATCTAAATATACCTATCATTCCATATATACTGTATATTAATACACATGTAAATGCACAATATCAATGATAGTGGTAAATGTTCCCTGTTAGATATCAGAATGACCTCATTATACAAATAATAAGATTATTGTACTAAATGGATCGCCTTCACCTGTACTGTTCATACCAGTCTGTATTTGTAACATTATCTCTACACTCATTATAGAGCCCTGTATTTCCTTAAGCAGCTCGTCAGACTGTGCTCCATGATTTCAGTGTAGTTTCGAGCCCATTTAGTTCAGGCAATGCTAGATATTTATTGAAGTACAATTTTTCATGCTTCATGGTTTTTGTTGATGATAATAGTTTTGTTTTATTTTGCAGACATATGCATGGAGCAGAAATGATAAGAAATGTAATATGTATCCAGATGGAAGGTATTGAAGCGGAGCGAGATGTTGGAGTACGGACAGCTGCTGTTAATTTGCTTGTTCATATTGCCTTAACCCAGAGATCTTATGTTGTGCCAGATATACTTAACTTGCTGGAGAAGGTAAATTAAACTGTGTATTTTTATTGCTTTTTGATGATGCAATTTTTAAATGTGTTAATATTCACTGATTAAGCATTGAGGATATTGTGGGCAGTGTTCATACATAAAAAAATTGTTTTCCAGACAAACACATGATGAGACTACAACGTTGCTACAACGTTTGAACAAATTTTAACACCTAACAAGTTGTAACAATCAATATAGCAAGTTGTAGCAACATTCTAATGTCATAAAAACGTTATAACAAGATGTAACAACTTTATTACAAGTTATAACAAGTGGAAAATAGGGACAGTTACGTTGTGTGTTTGCAGGGTTTACTACGTGAGTGTCATCTTTATTAGTCATTTTCTCTTTTATGGGGTGGTGGGTCATTTTCCCAAAGAAGGTTGGGAGAGTAATACTGTATAGGTAACAGATGGTTAAAATACAGAATTTAATATATTTAAGTGGACCCCTCTTAGATGGTTGATCAAAAGCTGAAGTTATCTGGACCTAAAACAGGCCTACCCAAGAGGCTTCGGTGAAAGTTGGAATGCACAGGAGAGGTGACAGGCAAGCTACTAGTATGAGTAGAAAACCTGATTAATAGAAAGATAAGGGTAGTGATCAGAGGCAGTGCCATCTTAATGCATGGGCACACTGGGCAGTTGCCCAGGGGCCCCATGCTGCCATATTGTTCATGAGAGATCTCTTGACCTGGAATTCAAATCCCTTTTCAAGTTATATTTATAATCTAAATAATGTGTGTATAACTATCTGGTGGTAATTCAACACTTTAGCAGACAGGTAGGGCCCATTATTTGAATAGGGGCCCCCAGTGCATTATTTTGGCCAGATTCTACAATATTGTTAAGATAGCCCTGATCAGAGGTAATGAATCAGTTGGGAGGAATCCATACTATAAGATGGAATGTTTGTCCTTGTGTCTGTCTGAAGTTGGAGGACAGATGCTTGGGGCTAGCCTTATCCAACTTTGCAGGGCAAATAATCTTGGGAATGGGATGGACATGCACTGGTCAGGGTAGGCCTAAGTTAAATGCTTTAAGAAATATTGGAATTTATAGAGACCACCATGTAATTTTCATGGAGTCAAATGTGAAATATTAATCCCTTAAAGGTTTTAGTGATCATAAAAAATTTTCTGAGAGATCCATACAGTTGTATTAGTGCTTAATAATACATTTTCTGAGAAGAAAAGGGGGGGAAGCAGGATGGAAGATGATGGGAGGAATGCAGGAATTCTCTTCCCCCTTTTCCCCTCTTTCTCTGTTTCAAAAAATGTGATACTGAAATCATATTCATCATTTTCAAGCATAGAAATCTAAGAATTCAGCCAACCATCTTTCATCAATAAGGTGAAGGGGGGGGGTCACTATTGCCACTAGGGTGAGAGGGGTGATGTTTGAAGAGAGGGAAGACAGGTGGAGTTAGGAGAAGAGGGGGGAGATGTTGGGGAAGGAAAGTAGAGAGGTGAGAGAGAAAGAAGATTGGGAGATAACGGAAGTTGAGGGATGAGAGAGATGGAGGATCTTAGGGAAGAAAGTTGAAGAAGGGGGGAAGAGTGAAAGAGAGGTGGAGTGGGAAAAGGGAGTGATAGACCCGGGTGTAGTCGGGTACCTCGTCAGTATATGTATATATATATATATGTATTAATTACCTTAATATAGGTATAGGATGAGAGCTATGCTAGTGGTATCCCATCTTCTCTGGTACACTGTATTGGGAAGATGGGACAACACCTTCGGTGTTGTTGGCTTCCCAGGGGTTCCCTGATTATTTGCCAATTTCTTGTTTTCCCTTAGGATTATTGGGGTTGTTCCTGGCTCTTGTTAAGGATCATTTAGGGATTTCACATGCCCCATTGTTGTTTGTATACTTTGTGCTTTATCCAACTCTTTTTTTCCTGGTTTTGGGGTGTGTTGGCCCTAGTCTTGGGTTGATTTGTTCACTCCCAGTAGTTAGTTGCCTGATTGTGTGCTCCATGGGGTAGTTCTAGGTTTTCCTTCAGGGTTGAGATTTTGGGTTCTTTCTCCGTTTTTATCAACTCTGGTGCCCTTCAACATTTCGTTCAAGTTGTTGTCTGGTCCAAGTCATTTATTTTGGATGCTGGCTTCCTTTTGTTGGCTGGGGTTTGTACCAAGGTATGGCTTTGTTTCTATGGATTTATGGTTCACTGGTTTTATCTCGTTTTTCTGGAGGGGCTGAACATTGGCTCCCAAACCTAGCTTGCTGAGGTGGCTCCATACACGTCACATCAGTCTTAGGAGTCCTGAATGGCCTACTGGGGACTAGAGCCAGCACCTGGGCTCCTAAATGAGACACAGTTAGCAGGGAGGTATTATAATCATCCTTCCCAAAGGAAATGCTCAGAAAGCAAGCGAAGCAGTATAAGGGTGAACTCCTGAATTCACCAGAGAAGTCACTGTCACAGCAGGGGCAACAAAGAAATGAACACCTATGGATGGGCTGCCCCAAACACATGCATCTTGAGGCAAAAAAAAGACGGAGTAAACGAAAAAATCCACAAGGGCCTTGATGAAGGTTCGAACTTACGCACGGGATGTTCCCAGACGTGCCATAGTCAGCTGTACCACCACATGGTCAAAAGAATTGCAACCCGGAATGCTACTGCCCTAACTAGGATCTTGTAACTTCTCTGAAGCACAACTGGGGTTTCACACAATTCCCATATGCATTCGTGCTCTGTCAACCAAATGTTCTACTTCTACATCCCTACTTCAATACACACACTTCTGAGAACATCTCTTGCGTAAGTAGGAGGGGGGAAAGAGTGGAAGCTGGGAGGTCCTGGTGGTGCTGCAACCTTTAGATGGTGGCCAGCCATAAGGCTAGAGGGGTTTGATACCTGGTTGATACCTGGTTGATGGGGTTCTGGAAGTTCTTCTACTCCCCAAGCCCGGCCCGAGGCCAGGCTCGACTTGTGAGAGTTTGGTCCACCAGGCTGTTGCTTGGAGCGGCCCGCAGGGCCACGTACCCACCACAGCCCGGCTGATCCGGAACTTCTCTTAGAAAACCGTCCAGTTTTCTCTTGAAGATGTCCACGGTTGTTCCGGCAATATTTCTTATGCTCGCTGGGAGGACGTTGAACAACCGCGGACCCCTGATGTTTATACAGTGCTCTCTGATTGTGCCTATGGCACCTCTGCTCTTCACAGGTTCAATCTTGCATTTTCTTCCATATCGTTCACTCCAGTACGTTGTTATTTTACTGTGTAGATTTGGGACCTGACCCTCCAGTATTTTCCAGGTGTATATTATTTGGTATCTCTCTCGTCTCCTTTCTAGAGAGTACATTTGGAGAGCTTTGAGACGATCCCAATAATTTAGGTGTTTTATCTCGTCTATGCGTGCCGTATATGTTCTCTGTATTCCCTCTATTTCAGCAATCTCTCCTGCTCTGAAGGGGGAAGTGAGTACTGAGCAGTACTCGAGACGGGACAGCACAAGTGACTTGAAGAGTACAACCATTGTGATGGGATCCCTGGATTTGAAAGTTCTCGTAATCCATCCGATCATTTTTCTGGCTGACGCGATATTTGCTTGGTTATGCTCCCTAAACGTTAGATTGTTGGACATCATTATTCCCAAATCCTTGACATGCTGTTTTCCTACTATGGGAAGATTCGATTGTGTTTTGTACCCTGTATTATGTTTCAGATCCTCATTTTTGCCTTACCTGAGTACCTGAAATTTATCACTGTTAAACATCATGTTATTTTCTGCTGCCCAATCAAAAACTTTGTTGACATCTGCTTGTAGTTTTTCAATGTCTTCAGCAGAGGTAATTTTCATGCTGATTTTTGTGTCATCTGCAAAGGACGACACGAAGCTGTGGCGTGTATTTTTGTCTATATCAGATATGAGAATAAGGAACAGTAGCGGTGCAAGGACTGTACCTTGAGGTACAGAGCTTTTAACATCGCTTGGACTCGATTTTATCTGATTGACTGTTACTCTTTGTGTTCTGTTCGACAGGAAATTGAGTATCCAGCGTCCTACTTTTCCAGTTATTCCCATTGACCTCATTTTGTGAGCTATCACCCCATGGTCACATTTGTCGAACGCCTTTGCAAAGTCTGTGTATACAACATCTGCATTTTGCTTTTCTTCTAGGGCTTCTGTGATTTTGTCATAGTGGTTGAGTAACTGTGACAGACAGGATCTTCCCGCTCTAAATCCATGTTGTCCTGGATTGTGCAATTCATTGTTTTCCATAAAACTAGAAATTTGATTCCTAATCACTCTTTCAAACACTTTTATTATGTGTGATGTTAGTGCAACTGGCCTATAATTTTTTGCCAAGGCTTTACTCCCCCCCTTGTGCAACGGAGCTATATCTGCAGATTTAAGTGCTGCTGGTATCTCCCCTGTATCCAGGCTCTTTCTCCATATCACGCTGAGTGCTCTCGCTACTGGTACTTTACATTTCTTTATGAATATTGAATTCCATGAGTCAGGCCCAGGAGCTGAGTGCATAGGCATATTATCAATTTCTCTTTCAAAGTCTTCCGAGTTTGTGGTAATATCCGTTATATTATCTGCAGCTTGAATGTCATTCATAAAGAAGCTGTCTGGGTCATCAACTTTCATGTTGTTTATTGGTGTGCTAAACATAGCCTCATACTGGCTTCTTAGAATTTCACTAATCTCTTTGTTGTCCTCTGTGTACGTACCTTCATTTGTAATTAACGGTCCAATACTGGTCGAGGTTTTGGATTTCGATTTTGTGTATGTGAAAAAATATTTCGGATTTTTCCTTATCTCTTGTATAGCTTTCTGTTCCAATTCCATTTCCTCAGACTCATATGATCGCTTCAACGTTTGTTCTATTTCCTCAATCTCCCTGCTTAGGCTTGTTTTCCTTGCTTGTGATAGTTGTGTCTGCCGAAGCATTTCCGTTATTTTTTTCCTTCTCCTGTACAGTCGTCTCCGTTCTCTTTCTAGAGTGGTCCTCTTTCTGCCCCTCCTCACAGGCACGTGCTTCAAGCAGACCTTGTAAGCTTCAGCTGTCAGTTGAGCTATTCCCTGTGTGGGAGTTTTGTCGCTTAAGACCGTCTCCCATTGAATGGTTGCAAGGTCTACATTTATTTTTTCCCAGTCAATCCTCTTATTGTTGAAATTGAATTGATTGAATATTCCTTCTCGCTTGTTGGGTCTCTTAGACCTACTACCGTTATTTATGCTAGTTCGCACTTCAATGAGCTTATGGTCTGAGTATGAAGTATCTGAGATTGTGATATCCCTGATTAGTTCATCATTGTTTGTGAATAACAAGTCTAGTGTGTTTTCGTTCCTAGTTGGTTCTGTAATCTGTTGATTGAGCGAGAATTTGTCACAGAATCTCAAAAGTTCTCTAACCTGTGGTTGGTTATTTCCCGGGTCATTCCCTGCTATGATATTTGTGTTTGCCGTTCTCCATCTTAGACTCGGTAAATTGAAATCTCCAAGAAAGATAATATCTGGAGCTGGGTTTGCTAGGTTGTCAAGTATGTTCTCTATTTTGTGCATCTGTTCTGTGAATTCCTCAATCGTTGTATCTGGCGGTTTATATATTAGAATAATAATTAGGTTTAGTTTCTCTACCTTCATTCCAAGTACCTCTACCACCTCATTAGTTGAGTTTAGTAGTTCTGTGCATACCAGGTCTTCTTTAATATACAGACCTACTCCTCCATTTGACCTAGTTTTTCTATCACATCTATATAGATTATAATTTGGAATCCAGATTTCACCATCCATGTAATCTTTTGTATGAGTTTCCGTGAATGCCCCAAATATTGAGTTTGACTCTAATAGAAGGCCATTTATGAACTTAACTTTATTTCTTGACTTTGGCTTTAAACCTTGAATGTTTGCAAATATGAATGATTGTCCATATTGTGTGTCACTTCTGGAAGGTTTTGGTAGTTCTCCCTCCTCTCTACCCTGACCCAGGGTGTGTTGTTGTGGCAATGGTTTGTCCAGTTTTGGAAGTGATACTGGGGAGTGTGGTAGTCTCTGTGTAGTTGGGGGGTGTAGCACGTGTGGGCTTGATGACGAACCGTAGTCCAGTCTTGGGCATTTCCCCCTCTCCATCCATACTCCTGCCACGTTTCTGCCTGTCTGTTTCTCCCTCTGTTTGTACCTGCCTCTAAAAAATTTTCAGGGCTATTATGTTGGACTTCTTCTCTTATATGGCGCTGTGTACCTCTGACGTGGAAATCGGGGCAGTGAAGATCGTAGCATTTTCTCTCATTGACTGAGAGTGTGCATAGCTTAGGGTGAAAATATCTACACTCTGTATCAAAACGACATCTGCCTTTCCCTAACCAGTTTCGGCATTTCCGTGGGTGCATGAATGAGCATTCCGTGCCTCTGGGCCCATATCTACACTGTCCTTTTGCATAATACCAGCAAATATTTTCATTTGTGATTGTATTATTCTTGTTTGTACCCGTGCACGACTTGGCTACCTCTGTGTTTTTTGTACCAACTTTCTCGTTTCTGCATTCATTCTCGGTATTGCCCTTATCTTTCTCCTTGTTGCTTTCGTCTTTCTCATTTGTGTTCTCATTCGTCTCATTTTTTCTCTCCTTATTCATATCACCAGTGTGCTCTACAATATTGCCTTCATTTTTGTGTACCTCGACACTATACCCTTCTACATTGCTACTTTGACTCTCTAAATTCTCAGTCCCTGGGTTGTGTTCAGAGTTCGTTGCTGTCTTTATATACTCTGCATATATTTCTGGTAGTTTTTGTGTGAATTGTAGCCTGTGTACTTCAGGAATGTTATTCATTAGTTTGGTGATGTTTTCCCACAACTGTCTGTCTCTTTGACAGATCCAGTAGTTACCTTCCCGGTTTGCATATTGTGTAGGTAATCCTGTACAACTCAGGTGAAACCTTATGTTACAAATGTTACATACAATGCCTACAACACTCTTCCGAAGTGACTTAAGGCAGCCTCCACACACCTCCATGTTGGGTTTGTGATGTTATAATAATATATGCATATATTTACGTATTATATGTATGTATATATAATATGTATCCAGTATATTTATAATATTACATATGTTTATTTGTTCAAGTTTATGTGGGGGTACTTATCGCCTTGTGGAGAAAATATGGTCGTCTTGGGACCGTCCAGTTGACCGTTGTTTGTCCCAGGTCGGGGGCAGGATGTAACTACATCCTGATGTAACTGCAGTATTGAGTGATTCGTTGCAGAGTCATTTGCTGTACAAGTGGATGATTGGACATAACAAAGGGGATGTTTATAGGGTATAAACATATAAATATAAGACAGAACACTAAACAATGGGTATAAATTGGATAAGTTTAGATTTAGGAAAGACCTGGGTAAATACTGGTTAGGTAACAGGGTTATTGATTTGTGAAACCAATTACTACGTAACATAATAGAAGTAGGATCCCTTGATTTTTTCAAGTTAGACATATATATGAATGAGATTGGGAGGATATAAATAGGAGCTGCCTTGTAGGCAAATTGGCTGAAGGCCAATTGGTCTTCTGCAGTTATCTTCATTCTTATGTTCTTGTCTATATTACTTTGCTTCCTTTCCAAATGGTTTCCTTGAGGGTTACCTTACCTTACCTTGAGGTTACCTTGAGGTGCTTCCGGGGCTTAGCGTCCCCGCGGCCCAGTCGTCGACCAAGCCTCCTGGTTGCCGGACTGATCAACCAGGCTGTTGGACGTGGCTGCTCGCAGCCTGACGTATGAGTCACAGCCTGGTTGATCAGGTATTCACAGCCTGGTTGATCAGGTATACGAAGCGAAGCAAGGGTGGTTGCAATAATTCCGTGCTGCTTGTTCTTCTGAGGGGGGCTAAGTTCTGGTTTTGGTCCTGGGTGGAGTTACCTCAGCGAGCTAGCTTCAGTGTGCCACTGAGGCCCAATCAGAAATAGACATTTCATTACATTCAAGGGTTTTGTTCTACAGTTTGCTTAATTGCAGCTGGACAGCATTCATTGCATACTTCTTTTGATTATTGGTTTGTTTGCTCTTTATCCTTCCATCTATTCCTGAGCTGTGGCCTGTCTGTCTCAGTTCTTCCATTGGTTTGCCTCAGCCTTGCAGCTGTTTCTCCTACCTCTTTATGGTATGAGCTGTTTGTTGCTTAGCCTTGTTTTCCTCATTGTTCTTTTCTTTTAAGCATTATCTTGTTTTATTTTAAGAACATAAGAATATAGAAAACTGTAGAAGGCCTGTTAGCCTATGTGAGTCAGCTCTTCTATACATCCTCCAACAAATTTGCTTGTATATATATGTTTAACCTATACAAAATTGTATACACTATGAAACCTATAAAAATAACCTATGCACTATAAAAAAATAGTGATCCCGCATTTATTTTGTTACCTGGTTATTTGTTTCATAATTATCATTTATATTCATTATTACAGTGATTAATTTTGTGTTGATTTACTTAGCACCATATTAATATTCTGTGTGTTTTACCCTTTTGTCCATTTATATACCTCATTCATTTTGCCTTCTTGTCTTTGTAGAGACTGTAAATTAAGCTTTCATCGTCTCTCTTCATATAAGGGTCTCAGAAACCTGGTATGACCCTGAGACTCAGAGGTACCAGCACATCACTATTGGGGAGCTATCAAAGGCCCTGCCCCCAAAAAAATTTTCATTACATTTAAAGCTTGATTTTTATGTAACAAATTCAGGATCATATATTTTGTTTTATCTTTTCCATTAGGCTATTAATAATGGACTATGCAATTCAATAAAAGGCAGGTTTTCTAGGATTGTAAACTTGGTTATTTCTTAGTGTTCATTTTCTAATTTACTTTTTCAGATTGTGTTTGCACCATATTTGAACAAGGGTGACTGTGTGAAAGTAGTTAAAGAAAGTGAAGCTGCAGATATCATTGCTGCTGTTGCTGGTTTGATACGTATCTTCAAGAAAAAGCTGTGGCAGTTGCCTTCATCCTATGCTATTCAAACATATGGCATTTTGCTTGCATGTTTGGAGCAACATTATCGTTATCAAAGTGTTCTTCAAGGCGTGTCTAGAGTTAGACTTAAGGTGTGTTCTTGATATCTCTGTTCATTAGAATTGAAGAAAGAGGATATAATTTGTGCTATTTATTACCATACAGATACTTTTAGCAAACATTATCATCAAAAGGCTCTGCCGTGGTCTACCTGCTAGTTTGTTTCATTGTGTCCACTCAAAACTTGTCAATTTATAAGTAGTTACACAACTTTAGATGTATTGATTTTAAACTTTGTAAACACACTAAAAGTCATTGAGGTGCTTGTACATAAAGTACATTACTGAAACCCTCCATAGCTTGTGGCTAGGTGTTCAAGTACTTCCTCCAGAGTTGGTCGGTTCACTTTGTTTTTTAGGGATTTTGAGTTAGAGTGGCTGGTAAATTCTGCCATTTCTTTATTCATCCTTTCTTCCCCTGGTCCATCTGGAATGGGTTTTAAACCTCTTGTGGCCCATCATTGCTCTGTGTTCCGGGACGTCCATGGGTTGCAAAGACCGGGCTGCTTTAAGCTGTGGGTATAGCTCAGCCTTCTCTTGAAAATGCTCCTTGCACATCAGTAGTTGAGACATTTGAGCCATTGCTTCCTGCAGGGGATCTAAAGCCTTTCATTTCTCTAGCGGCTATATTTGGCTCTGATCGATTAGTGTGTGGAGATGCCTTCCTGTCAGATCGAGCATCAGGTGGGCTCCGTTTCAACTTTCCGTCCGTGCCCCCCTAGTCCTTTTCCGGTAGGCGTTGTTCGCCTTACTTTGGCTGCCATGTTTGGCAACATAACTTATAGCTGATAATTGGGCACTGGGATTTTGGATGTCAAAAAGGGTCCTGGCTGCCCATTATTTAGTTTTCGTTCCTGCTCCTGGGCATTCCTGTGTTGCTTTTGGGTTGCAGGTTGCAGCTAGTTGTCTCGACTGCAAGTTGAGGAGTTGTGGTGGCTGCCTCCCAGGTAAGCCCCTCTTTTCCTTATCTTTGGGTAAGTAGCTCCAGGGAGCCATAGGGGCTCCGCACAGAAAACTAGCATTGAATGTAATGAAATGCCATTTTCTGGGCGAGCCCTGGAGGCTCCCTGGCAATCCTCCCTTTCGAAGGCTTTCATCCTTCGTGGATTCATTCTGTGTGTGCTTGAGGATTTTGTTTGTGCCTTTCGGCTGGAGTGGTCGAGATGGAGAGTCCTTTATCTCTTCTTTTCTGTTCGGCTATTGCCCTGGGTGCTGACCTGATTGGAGACTTTCACTGGCTGGGTGATTCTACTGGATTCTTAGTGGCCTGCACAGTTTTGGTTTCCCAATCTTCTCACTCAATATCCTTACCTGGGCCTCTTTCTGTAGCTTTGCCTCTTTCAGCAATTCTGTCAGGAGTCTAAACCTTGCTTATGGTGTGCTTTGGTGGGTGTCATGCCACTTTCATTTTATTCCCCGAATCCTTGTATTCTGCCTCCTGTTCCCACTGGTGTGCCTTCTCTTTGTCCTGTTTTCCTTATTTCTTTTCTGAGAACTCCCAGTTGACCTGAGCTGCCACCTGGTGACACTTTGTATTGACATGATGTTTATTTACCATCAGCAAGCTACTGTTTGTCGTGACTTTATTTTGTTTCTCTTGCTATTCAAGATTTGTGGTTTTGTTTGTCTTGTCTGTAATTTCTAGGCATTTTTCAGTTTTGGTTCAATCTCTTACCACCATGCTCCCCCTTTGCCTCTTTGAGTGAACCAGAGTCTAAGTTTGATGTTCATTTGGCTGTTGAATTCCAGAGGACTGGTAGTTTTATGTGTATCTCTGATGCCAGAGCCAATGCAATGGGGATATACTGAGGCCTCTTAGATAAGGGCATTTCATTACCAATACATTCAACTCAATGTTTGATGCTTCTGTTTTAAATCTTATCTGTGATCTTCAATATCTTTATGTTCATAGATTCATACCATCTCTTACTTTCATCAGTATAATTTTCAGTCACATTTGATTAAAGTATTGACACTTTTGTATATATGCATGCTGTACTTTTTCTTTATTGTTTAAACTTTATCATAATTATTTTACAGATCTTTGAAATGATATTTGAAATGCGAGCCAATGCCAGATACCAGTTAGGGTTTCCCCGGATCTCTGGTAAAGGTGCAGAAGAGGAGGACAGAGATTCGATTGCATCACTGATTCCACCCTACTCACCATACATAGTTGTAGACCATAAGCATGGTCAGCGACTTGACGAGGCTCAGAGGGAGAGGGAGTACAAAGGTAAGGGGATTTCCAATTCAGTAATAGCACTGAAGGCAATATTTTAACTTTTGAGACGGGTGGGTCAAGATTTTTAGTTTGAAATTGATAAACAAAGGTATAAAAATTGTGTTACTGAAGTGTTTTAAGAAATTGTTGTTGCCAAAAACTATACAGTACTGTATATAGTACTTACATACAAGAGAATAATAAGATAATTTATTTCCTCCATAATAATCCACTGTGATGCACCTAGTTTTCTGTGGGGAGCCCCTACGGCTCTCTGGAGCTTATCGGGCTAAAGTATGTTATATTAGACTGGGACATTACCCAAGGAGTTCAGACCTACCAGGGACCAGCGCCAGAACCTGGCCCCTTCATAGAGGTTTCAGGGAGCAATGGCCCTGGAAAACCCCCTTGTGGTTGGGGTTTTCCTTATCTGCCATCAACCGGGATTAGGCACTCAGAAAGGTAGGCATAACGAAACAAACCCCACATGGTAAAAAACTAAAACAGAAAACCGAACAGAGAGGTAGAAACTCCCTACAATCCCAAGGAAACAAGAAAACATCACACTTTACTGCTGCGCCGATCGTCCGTGCAGCCCTCCCCGACCCAAGAGGGGGAGGGGGGGGCCCTCCAGACCTCACCGCGCTGGCTGCCTAGCATCAGTTTGTAAGCTAATGTCAACCGGGACAGACGCTTCTCTGGCCTCAGTTTCCTAGGCAGTGTTTACCTGTCATGGCGTTCACTGCTGTGTGTTGTGTTGTGCGGTGGCCAGGTGTTCCTCATCAGTACTGGGGCTGCATGCGCTTAGGGGCTTCCTTCCCTAAGCGCCCTGTGAGTACAGCCCCTGCATGACAGAGTTATCTTCCCTGGGGCGTTTGGGAACCATTCCTGTAGAGATTCTTGCTGCTCGGCATTTCCCTCGCCCTTGGGGCCAGGCTTGGGGCCCTTGTTTGGCCTTGGGTAGGGACTGGTATTGTGCTGGTTAGGGCGTCAAGGTGTTGCGCGACCTGCCACCTACGCAGCGACCGGTTCCTGTTGCCTCTGGGGACGGTGTTCTTTTGTGAGGTTTTTCTTTTGTTTCTATTTTCATTTGCCTGGTGGGGGTCTGCCTAGTGTGGCTATAGTTCCACTGGTAGTGTTTGGTGGCCCCCTGCTAGGCCCCATGATTGTACACGTTGCAGGGGTTTTCAGTGTTGTCATCTACCCCTTGTTAGTTTTGGGTTTTAACTAGTTAGCAACACCTTGCCCGGGCTTCCCGTAGTTGTTACCCTACGGGCCCTAGTATACCCTGTCGGGGCTCGGTGGACCATTGAATGTGTCTTCCGGGTTCCAACCCATCTTGTACGTGTTCGTTGGATGCTGTGCCCTTGTCTCTTGGTGACAGTCGCCACTTTTACCTCCGTCATGCTTCCTGTTGGGTACCTGACACCTTAACCCGGAATCTTGTAAGTTGTGTTCTCTGCTTGTTCTCCAGTACTCTCCTGATGTTATTACTGTTCAGAGTACAGGTGGCATCCGCGTTGCAAGCTCGGTTTAGGTTGCTGCAATGCGCTAGGATGGTTTTCTGGCCATTGTTGTTTGCAGAGTCTGCGGTAGTGCAGTATCTGTGGGCAGTTTCGTTTCGTTGCCGTCCTATGTCGGACTTGTTAGACCTTCGGGAGGCTTGTGTGGCTCCTTTCTGGAAGGGTCCTGCCAGGGTTTGGGGTTCTTCCATCGTGGTGGGCCAGTGGTGCTGGATTCGATCCTTCTGTTCTGTTCGTCGGGTTGTTTGCCGTGCTTGCCATTCGAGTACTCGTTGGTGTGTCGATTCTTTCGCGGGCCTCTTCTCCTGCTCTGTCGGGTTTTTGTCAGAGTGGTTTCGCTTGGGCGTGGTCGATACAATCTTGTTTCCCTGGGTGGTTCCCACCTGTTCCAGCCCCGACACGGGACTGTGTGGACCTCTGGTTCATTCTGGACTTGTCCCGTCTGGACTGTGAAGTTTTTGCCCATTTTTCGGATGGCTACTCTGTCCCAGGCTTGGATGGTGTCCCTGGAATTCGCTGATGCATCTTGGCAAGTCCCGATTCATACTCGGTTTAGGATGAAACAAACAAGCTAATGCTTGTAAAAATTGCATTTAAAAATCTTAGCGAATATCTTACCAAGACCATACATATGCCAAGTGAGAACATTATTAAGTATGCAGTACCAGCATGGATTCTGGACCTCATTACGCACAAAATTAATTACTGTATACAAAATTCAGAATGTAGCAATAAGACTGGAACCAGAATTAAGAGGACAATGATATAAGGACAGAATATGGGAATTCAGTTTTGAGAAAATACTGAGGGGAATAGACAAGGTGAACAAGGACAGCCTCTTTAAACGGAGACAAAATGAGACAAAGATACTGGTGCAAGCTGTAAATACAATAAAGTTATAGAAAAGATAGTAAATCCTCGAATTCTTTATGGTTGTTCAGCAATGTGAATGCATTGAAAGAAGAAGTTGTTGAAGCAACATACATCTACATCTTGGAAGAACATATATGCTTCAGAACTTGATTGTCAAGAGAGATAAAAAGCAGCAATGTTAAAAAAAACTTAAGAGGCAAAGCATTGTGAGCTAGATCTTGCCCCATTTATCACTGATAAGCAAGCACCAATAGCAAAGTACAGTGGTACCTCAGCTTACGAATTTAATCTATTCCCAGAGACGGCTCGTAAGTTGAATATTCATAAACTGAAGTGAATTTGCCCATAAGAAATAATATAAATTGAATTAATCCGTTCCAGACTCCAAAAAAAAATTAACTTCAAAGTAAATTTTATACTTAATTCACCCAAATCTTCAGTACTAAAGTATGTACAAGTTATTACTTACCTTTACTGATGACTCTTGTTGGTGTATGGAAGATGGTGAGGAGGGGGAAAGGAGGAGAGGTGTTAGTGTTTGGAAGGGGAGTTCCCTTCCATTATAACAATAGGCAGTGATGACTTCTCTGGTGTACACTCTCTGGCATGTTTTGCCTGCATACCTCTAGGCCCTGCTTGTGGCTCACTGCTTGATTTTCTCATTTAAAAACGATCCATAGAGGATTGTTTTCCCTTCGTTGAAACACTTTTCTGTAGTTAGACATCACATTGTCATTAAAAAGGTTAATGCAATGGCCTACTACAGCTTGCTCTGGGTGAGTCGTTTCAACAAATGTTTGCATTTCTTCCCACAGCCTACACCGCTTCCTAATTGTTGAGGAAGGATCATTCTGTACTGCCTCCTCCTTCCCTGAAGAAATTTCTTCAGCTGCTGCTTGTCAACATCCCGTGTACCATTTTCATGTTTACGAATGATCTCTTGTTTTTCCTCTATGGTCATTCTCACATGTGTTTTTTTGGCTTGAACCTTACCACTAGCTTTCTTGGGACCCATGGTAAGATACATAATAACAACTTTTATGTTCAAATACCCAAAAATCCCCAAAAACTGTAATTCTTTACAAAGAATTCAGGCGTGATTGTCACTATGCGGGAGACACTGGTAAACTGAGGTGCGATCGCCGTGCCATCAAGCACTAGATCAGCCATACGCGTATCAATAAACTTTGTTTCCCGAGGCAAAGTTCGTAACCCGATTCGGATTTTACGAAGATTTTGGGCCCGTAACCCGAAAAGTTACCACTGCAAATACCATCAATACAAGCAGAAACACTACAGTTGACATCACCATTATACCAAAATATAGTGCTCCCATCCAAGCGAGGGACAGCAGAATAAGGGGTCTCGGGTTAAAGTTGGAAATACAGATTGGCTAGATAAATAAAAGGAAATGCTTGTATACAGTGAGAGTGCTAAATAAGTGGAATGAATTTAAACCAGAGGTGATGGAAGCAACCATCATTCAAAGCTTCAAGAGTAAGTATGATAGAGTACTGAAAAGTTGGGTAGTATAAATGCACCATATGGATAAGTTATGGCTCTCCCTGTAAACACAACAAAGTAAACACAAAGTAAACACAAAGGCAGTGATGTGGTGGAGGCTGACTCCATACACAGTTTCAAATGTAGATAGGATAGAGCCCAGTAGGCTCAGGAATCTGTATATCAGTTGATTGACAGTTGAGAGGCGGGACCAAAGAGCCAGAGCTCACCCCCCCCCCCCCCCCCCCGCAAGCACAATTAAGTGAGTACAATTAGGTGAGTACAATAGTCCAATTACATTTTAGCAGCCACTATAGCCACAACCTCCACAAAATGCACTTTTATCACACTTAGACACTCCCCCCACCACCACCACCACCACTTAACCACCACTGCAGACAGGACCACAACCACCATAACATTTATTCTGCTCTTTACATCACACTGTACACATTACACCTGAACTATATCACCTATATACAATTCAATTCCCTGTTACCATTTCACCAATTTTCGTATCTGAAGATATACAAGCCCATAGATACCGTTCTCTACTGCCTTTATGCGATATAAATTTATGTAGTGTAGAAGTTTTTGTTTATGCCTGAAATATTACAACTATCTGTATATTTTAGGAGGCCAGAATGATGCAACTAAAGAACATGGTGATGTGTTTGGGAAGAACAGTTCAGCACTGCCAACAGTGTTGCCATTGGATTCCGAAGCTGAGGTTACTCATCTATCGTTAACTCAAGCTGCAATGACTGTTATTGTTGCTATGAAAAAAGAAAAAGGTACGTTCTTCTTCTTTACAAATTACCTCACACTCATCAAGGTGGGTTTTTTTTTATTCACTGCCAGTGAACAGTTAGTTACAGCACTAGAGAAATTTCACTCCATCACTCAGAGTGATTACATTGAAACTCCATGTTTATTTAAGCAGAATTATCTTTCATTTTGTGTAGCTGTTCTGTAATATATATTTGTACATTAGCCTAATGTCAACATACTGCGGGCTATGATGACACATAGCCTGTCACCTATGTAAGCCGGCCCACAGGCTAGACTGCAAGAGTGGAAGATCTCTTGAGATTGTTAACAGGTAATTAAGAGGTAAATGCAGGAAAATGAGGCCACATTTATCTCAAGAAAATTGAAAAATTGCTGTACTACTAAAATAAGTATACTGGATCACTTCTCCCATCTGTCACCAGGTGGTGGGCAAGTCCACTCTTGGTCTAGGAAATGAGCCCACCTTACCCTCTGCCTGACATGATTGGCCAGCAGAACACTCACAGTACCCACTTAGATTTAGTGTTTGACATTTCCTTGGTCCTTTGGGCCTATGTTGGGGCTCTGAGCTGTCAGTATTTCATGAGTGCAGTTCACATTGTACGTCTTGTTACCACCATCCACCTCAGCTTGTGCTTCAGAACCTTAGCCCCTTGTGCTGTTGGCAAAGTCTGTTCTCAACCAGAGTTCTCTTCAATGAAGAGTTAATTTCCTCCTCCAAGGATTCAAGTTTTGGATTGAACCAGGCCAGGTCAGGTAATGCTTTGGGACTTTGTTGTCATGTAAGACCTGTTATAGAGGAGCTGATACAATTTAGTAGTGTTCTTCGTGGGTTTGCACTGAGAATAACATTAGTTAATTATTTGTTCAATTTATGGCAACTTGTGCCCTCCCCATTTCTAGGAGACAGGTCATGTTTTATTTCAGCATTACAGATTCTTGTGCATGATTATTTCACCTGATTGTGGGTCACCACCCACCACTCCACCAGCTGCGTTGTCAAGACTGCAAGTAGACTGGAAGTAAATGCAGGAAAATTCAAGAGGGAGCCAGCATGTAGCAGTACTAATTATTCTAGTTGATGGATCCATGGTTACGTCGTCTATTGTAAGGCAAGCGGAACGAGGCAGACACTACAGTGTAGTGTCTCCCTTCAGAGTACAGTTGACTTGCCATAGAAGGGAGCCAATAGCCTCCCTCGGCCCAAGGTTAACTGTACAAGGGTTACATGAATGGTGTTTACGGTCTAGTAGTCTGGTGTCTACGCGAAATGCCGGAGATGAAGTGAACCATGGTGACTAAAGATTGGGAGCCACTTGTTTTGCCAACACGCCACCCACCTCGATGCCCTTCTGCAGCTACTTCCGTCACGAGACATCATTGTGCGTTTAAGTCCTGCACTGTCGTAGCTCAGCTACTGGTTCAGTCTCTTCTATCAAGACTGTTTTGTGAGCTACAAGATGAGCAATGAGTCACGTCCTTTTAGCAAGGTTCCCCCGACCGGCAACAGCCAGTCAGGGGCTGTCACTTGTCACTCGACACTCAATTCTCGGTCAGTCTGTTGTCCTTCAGCAGTAACTGGAATGAAGTACAAAGAGGCACCAGGATTCTCTACAGTCAGCAACTGATGGTCGTTTGGAACTACAATCAATATAATTGACAGTCTTCTAACATCGTCATGTTTTTTTTTTGTGTTCATGAACAATTGTGAAACAGGAAAAGTAAGTGTCATCTTTGCTCTATAATATTAATCTAATGCTTCTGAATACCTAGGAATGTGAGTTTGGAAAAATAGCGTTTAAATGTTGAAACCATGAAAATGAGTACGTAAAATTCTGGAGGAAGGAAATATGGAAATTTAAACAAAAATAAAACTTTTTAATGAAAACCTATTGCACGGTGCCTAGAACAACAGGTACTAGAAAATTCTGTTGTCGTGTCGTGTTCTATGCTTTGAGAGCAAGAGGGGCGAACTATATAAATATTTGACACTCTTAGTGTGAACACCATTTTTGTTGTAATTCAGCTAAAGAGCCGTGATAGTAGACGTAGTAATGATAAATAAAATAACATATTGTGTTTTATTGTTTAATCTCAGAGAATGTCATGTGGACATTAAATTTTGTATAATAATGGTGAGTGGAACACATGGATGAACTCTGAGGAGTTCAGTGTTCCTCTCCAGACTGAGATTTCAGTCTGTGTTTTAAATTCGCATGTTCTAGATGGAACACGTAGATGGCTAATGGAGAGCCAATGATTTTTGCTAGCTAGCTTTGCTGAAAGTTTAGGGATATTGCATTTAGTTATATCAGTTCAGGGATAGGATGTTTTTGTTTTCAGATGTATTGGGAAGATTACTGGGCTGTCAACAGGATAGTTGGGATTCACATCCCAGGATTTTCAGTTGTGTATTAATGATTATTGCTATACAACCTGCTGGTTGTCATTGATGGCTAGATAGGATAGTTTTGTATTTTTGGAAGCTTTGGTTCAGATTGGTAATTACAGTATAAAGTAAGTGATTGGGATAAGAAACTGCGTGCTAAATAGTTTAACACAAAATTTCTTAAATACTTGAGTGAGGGGGGTTGTAACAGTAGAACTGTAATACAAAAGACCATAGATCTAACCTGAAATGTTGTAGTTCACTAGAAGGGAGGATACACCTTTATAAAAATATGGAGTCTGTGGGTAGTGACCTGACAGGCTAGGGTCATCCCTCCCCCAAGGGAGTAGAGCTCATTTTAGAAAATAGCGCCACTGGGACCCTGTGTCGAGTCATCAGACTAGGATAATAATTCTTGAATTAACGAATTAGTAGGAACAATCAATTGTGGTTAAGTACTTACGTTAAAATTAATGTCAATTATGAATTAAGAATGCCTCGTATGTTCTCAAAGAAGCATTTGACTTCAGTAAGAATATGAATATATGTAAGAAGTATCTCGTTACTGGAAAATTAGTACCTCCCAGCTTGCTTGTTAATTCATGTAAATTAGTGAAATGCAAGGGCTATTAAATATTGTAATTTACCTGCTCAAGTATTTAGGTAAATTCCCAATTGTTTTGGAATAATAAGTCACCTTCTGTGACGAGTACAGGATTTTAGTTAGTAATCTTCTTCAAAGATTAATTTGGCAACTGACCTAGGGTCAGCCTCACACGAGGTCAGTGGAGAGATGGATCAGTGTGGACTGGTTAACAACTGGAGGCGGACTGCTTCCCTGTAGCCGAGGCAGAACATCGAGGCCTGGCTGTGGTTTTAAGGTATCTGTGTCCGAGTTATTGCAGTTATTTAATCCACATTATTTGTTGTAGTCAATTACCAATTGCCTCAGTTAGGAAAATATTAAGTTAGGAAGTGTTCAGATAGTGTGTATTAATTTTTATTTTCTTTGATAATCTTTGATTTAATAATTTTTTTTTTAGAATTTTATGGTGTTTAGTGAAATTTCCCCCAACGTTTATTTTACATTGCTGTTGGGCGCAAGCCTCATGCTTGGAACTAGCTCCCTCTGCAAGCCAGCGAGCATTTATTTAATATCACATATAATCCCTATGTACTTTGATTTAGTTCCACACTTAACGTAAATCTTATCCCTCCTTTTCTGTTAACTGGGGATCCATTTTCGGGGTTTATGCCTAATTGACGGTATCCTGCTTCACTGTCAATTGGGGGAATTACTCAGTGGGTAGAAGGTAGCAGGTGGTGGCGGCATAAGTCAAGAGCTTGCAGTGTAGCATCGAAGGGTACAGTGTCCTTGTGTAGTGATATCTAAATGGTCGAACGTTTTTGATCTCGAGGAGTTGAACTGAAGGTTATACAGTAGAATTCTGGTTTCTGTATATTTACTTAATAACGACCAGCATTTAACCAGTAAGTGAGGTTAAAGGCTGGCCCCCGTTACAATTACATTGCCCTAGTTTCCATCCTCTGGGAGATTTGCTTACTTTATGCCTCTGCTAATTGGGTCATGTTGCCTTCCCTACCCAGGACCTGTACCTCAATTGTACCTGGATGGAGTTCTGGCAGTTCTTCTACTTCCCAAGACCAACCCAGGGCCAGGCTTGACTTGGAACAGCCCACAGCCCCACATATCCACAACATCCTGGTTGGTCTTGCACTTCTTGACGAATTCTACTTATCCTTCAGTAATATTTCTTATACTTGTTGGGAGGGTACTGAAGAACCATGGACCTCTGATGTTCATTCATTGTTCTGTGATCGTGCTTATGGTCCTTTGACTATTCACTGGCTCTATTCTGTATCTCCTTCCATATCGTTCGCTCCAGTATGTTGTTTTAAGTACTGGAACTTTGTAAGTGCCTTGATTCCTCGAGAGAGTGCACCCGAGTTGTCGGGTATATTCCCAGATTGCAAGAAGACTGCCCTGGAATGCCTTGAAACTGCAACCGATTTTTAGGGATTTTCTTTGAATCACCAGAAGAGTGCTGGGGATAACCAGGTGCTTGTCTCAGATCACCGGGTGGGTTTCCCAATTATTCAGGTGAGTGCCCGTAAACCCAGTAGAGTGCTCTGGGTCATGGACAGCTTACCCTTGCTTCTCGGGTGGATTGCTGGGGCTTCCTTCCTGTTCAAAGATTGCAGCCTGGACTTATCTAAACTAGTATGTTGTGTTGACTTTCCCACACTTAACTCTAGTTGCTATCACCTGCATCTTCCTTGGACAGTGTGCAGTATCTGCAAGCCTACATAGGTAAGTAGCAGTACACCTGGGGGTATTTGGTGTTTAATGGTGTAGGCCCTCTGCTGTATAGTAAATAAATACTTAGTATTATGGAAGGTAAAAACTTGTGGAAGCTTTTTTTGGTCAACAATCTCTCCTCACTGAGTTATGCAAAATTGTGATGGATAGTTTGGTATAGAAACTCAGTGTTGGAATCAGAGGTATTGTATATTTAATATTAAATTATTTGATAATATAATCTTTCTCACTGAAAAACATATATTAGGTTTTGGAGGTATTGATAAATACCTTATTACCAGCTCTCAATTGCTGCCTGGAACTTGATCAGCACTTAACCATTTTCATTAGAGCTGCATATTGGGCAACTCTACCAGAAGTGGTATATGCACTCTAAGATTTTTGCATCACTTCCAAACTGCATTATTTATTTTACATACTGTATTATACTATTGTTAGATGTTTTAATGATTTTGCAATTTTATTTACTTAAACTTTAAAAATGGCTGTGAACTATGTGCAAAGATATCTAAAATAAATTTATTTACAGACTGGGAAGTTCTTCGCATGATTCTGGAACGAGTTCCTCAAGTGCTTTTGAATAAAGCACTCATTCTGTCACGAGATGGGAACGACATTGACTACTTTGCAGCTGCTCTCTGTTCTTTAGTTAGTACATAGTGCTTGATTTTGAATATAACGTTTACTAAAGTAAATATATATATAATCTTAAAAATCTCGTATACTACAAATAAAGCCTATTAGGAAAATAAAGCCTAATAAAAAATCTAAATAGAAAATAAAAAATTGAGTCCTGGATCTCAATGATGGATTTCCTTTGGCCACACTCTGCAAGACCATGGTGTACTGTACTGTATTTTGTAATCTGTTTGTTGCATATATTTGTGGTCTTTATTAATATTTTTACCTTGTTTTCTCTGCGAACTCACATTCCTTGAGTGGGTAATTCCATGAGGATCTTTACCACATATTTCAACTACCTCTTTCAAAACTGAAGAATTAAGCACGCTGATTTTTATTGTAAGGTTAATGTATCATTCAATTCTAACTCACATTTAGAAATATGAATTTGTGGGAATGTTTAAGACTTCAACAAGCAAATAATAATTGGAAAATTGGGAGGGAAAATGCACTGATAAAAAAGCATCAATAATATTAAGATATTGTATAGTGGGAAAATAGTGTTAATTGACAGTGATACTGTAATGTCAAATATGCATGGATTAAAAAGAAGGAACATCACACGGAGAAACGGCACCCTCTTTTTTTTATCCAAACAGTACATCTTGCATGGTCAACTGAAACTGATTATTATATTTTATTGCTTTTAATATATGTATTTGTGAATTACCATGCATGTTATGTGATAAAAGAATGCCTATACAGTATGTATTTATTTTATTTTAGAACTGATAAAATTCATGCAAATGATATTTACATTGTGCTGTTCTGCATTTAAGGTGTACTTTTTTGGCAGGTTACAGATAAGACTCTGGGACTTCCTGAAACCCTACACAACACACCAACCAAATTCACTCGGTCAGACTTTCAGAGCTATGTGTTCCCAGTCTTAGCAACTTTAGCATCATACCACATGCACTTGGATTCAGTCATCCAACAAAAGGTATAACTGTTTATTGTAAGTTTTGTTCAGTAGGCCCTCAGTTTGCACAAACGTGTTTTGGAAAACAGCATGGAAGTAAAAACTATAAATTTAATGTAGACTTGTATGGGGTACAATAGAGATGCATTCTAGATACCTCCCAAAAACTAATTATTTCACTTTATATAAAAAAACATATTCTAGAAAATGTGAATAATTCTGCACACTGCCACCAGAATTAGACAAGATATGGGCACATTCAAATGTTGTAGAGACAGTTTTTATGTGTAGACAAGATGGAGTTTGGTGAGGTTGGAGTAAGAGTTGGATGAAGCATGTTGTGAATGGTCATTAGGTTCACAATTGTCTGTCATTAACAGTTGACTGTGGGAGAGCTTTGTCAAGTCTGTGTGTGTAGTACACTGAATGTGCAGTGTGTGTGTGTGTATGTGATGTCGATGAGAGGTGTGGTGTTTTGTCTTTGAATGTGGTGTATTGTTCTGTGTGTGAGTGCAGTGTTTTATTTGTGTGTGGTGTAATGTGGTGTCTGTACTGATGCATGGCACATATATTTTGATTCCATCAGTTTGTGTATGCAATGATGTGGCTGGGGCTGCTTACAAAATGCATAGCGGCTCAACCTCTCGTCCACCTCTGTCCTTCATCACCACTAGAGACTACTAATAATTGTATCATAGATTGTAAGGGGTGTACAGGTGGGAGGTATAAACTGTAGCATCTGGTGACATCAGTCCTCTTCCACTGCCATTTATTTCATCTTCTCTGTCTCCTCCAACTCTTCCTCATCCACCTTATCGTTCTTCTCATAATAATAATAATAATAATAATAATAATAATAATCATTATTGTCGTCGTCGTTGTCTTTAACCACCACTCTTCCTCCCTCCCTCCCCCTCTTCCCTCCCTCCCCTCCTCCCTCCCCTCCTCCCTCCCTCCCTTCTCCCTCCCTTCTCCCCTTCCCCCCTTTCCTTCCCCTTCCCCCCCTTCCTTCCTCCTTCCTCTACTGCCTCCTCCCTCATCTTCCTCTGCCTCCTACTTTGACTGTTTTTTAGAGAATGAGAAGATTATAATATTATATTTAAAAAAAAATTTGTTGTAACTATTTAAGAATGTTGTTTGTAATAAAACTTTTTCTCTTTAGGTAATTAAGTGTTTAGAATTAGGTGTCCTAAGTCGCTGTGCAGGGCCACTCTGTGTAAGTGCTCTCACTTTGTGTGTGCTGGAGATGAGAGACTCGATGATCAAACTACTGCGAGAGGTCATGCTAAACCTTTCTAAGATCACAGCTACTGTTCAGAATGCACAACCAATCTTGGAGTTTCTGTCAAGTAAGTTATAGAATGCTATAACGTTGCATATCGGCAACAGGTTTTGTTATTAGCTTTTTTGTATTACTGTATATATATTGATGAGTACTTTATGTATATTGACCATTCACCAGATACTGTATATTAGATATAAGTTGATCTTTATACAATTTCAAATTTTTCAGCTCTTCTCCATTTGCCAAAAGTGTATGCAAGCTTCGTGTCCGACCAGTATATGTCAATATTTGCTATTGCTATACCATACACAAATCCTTTCAAGTTCAACCACTACATTGTCTCTCTGGCCTACCATGTTATTTCTATGTGGTTCCTCAAGTGCCGATTGCCATTCAGACAGGCATTTGTGCCTTTCATAGCTAAGGTAATCTATACATGTCCTGTCATTAATTTTAATCATTATTATTACCTTTTTCCCAATTTCAAAGGGTGGATGGGCACAGAATAGGAGAGTAATATGTATAGGAAAGAACTTTATCCTACATATTCTTTTAGTGGGTCCTCACTCTTAACAAACTGTGCTCTAATGAATTGCTGGATTGTCTGAACAGATCGTTTTAGTGCAACTTGTTCAGTGGCATAAATAAATGTTTTAGTGAGGATTGTTCACTTAAGTTGCACAGGGCCCGCTTACCAGGATGTGGCCATGTTAGCATCAAACCTAATTGGAATTTATTGTAAACTGATAAAATCTTTCTATCATACTTAAATATGACACTTTTATGAATTATAAAATAATAATTGTTAAAATATTAGAAAACTACCAAGAGTGAATCGTTATTGTAACATGTTGCTTGTCCTTGCTCAGACGAGTTTGTGCCAAGTCCGAGTTTGTGCTCAGACCCATATCGTGCATTCAAAATAAAGAATGCACAAATAAGTGAATTTGTTACAAATTTTTATATCTTGACCAGTAGATGTTTTGTGTGTAAATCTTGGACATTGTATTATGTATGTACAACCAATTTTGCCATTTTATTATGCTTCTGATGTGGAATGGTTCTCCAAACGTTACTCTATCATATGTGATGTTCAAAATATAGAGTGCTTAACGCTTTAACGTGGTAATGACATAGTATGGCGTCAAAAATTTAGTAGACGAATGTGCAGTAATGACACAGTATGGCATAAAAAATGAAAAAAATTTGACCTGCTTTCAGCTTGGCTGCGGGTGGGGCATACCACAGTTTTGGACATCATATGCATATATTCTTGTAGGTAATTTTATTGTGAACACATTGATACCAAAATGAAAGACCTAGGACAAGAATTGAGGCGACAAAGTTGAAAAGAGTGAACACATTTTATTGCTCTTGGGCCCTCCCAAGTAACGCATTCTCATTTTCTCTGTTTGGTGCGGGTGGTACGCCGGGCTTTTGGACTTTATATGCATTTAATCCTGTAGAGAATTCTGTTGCGAACACATTGATACCAAATTAAAAACCTTGGATGAGAATTGAGATGACCAAAGTGAAAAGAGTGAACACATTTTATTGCTCTTAGGTGCTCCCAGGTAATGAGCACTCACTTTTTCTGTTTGGTATGGGTGGTACGCCAGGCTTTTGAACTTTATATACATATGCAGATACTCCTGTAGGGAATTCTATTGGGAACACATTGACACCAAAATGAAAGACCTAGGATGAGAACTGAGGTGATAGTGAAAAGAGTGAACACATTTTATTGCTCTTGGGTGTTCCGGGTAACGCGCACTCAATTTCTCTGTTTGGTGCGGGTGGTACGTCGGGCTTTTGGACTTTATACACATTTAGTCCTGTGGAGAATTCTATTGCGAACACATTGATACCAAATTGAAAAAGTAGGATGGGAATTGAGATGACAAAGTTGAAAAGAATATACACTTTTCAGTATTACCGCACGCTAACGTGGAATGCCAGATGCCCCTTGGGGTGGTGAGGTGCTCGCTTGCCCAGTGGACTAAAGTGTTAATAAATAAATTTTCTGGAAATATGACAAATCTGAGGCATTGAATGGGACCTGCAACTGAACTTGAGGGAAAGTAGCTAAACAGTCATACCCATACATGAAAGGAGGATATAAAAAGGTTCCCTCCTGAAGTAAAAGACCCTCTGGAGAGAGAAGCAAGGTCCAAAAAAGGGGTTGAAGGCCACCCATGGACACTCCTTGGGCTCCCTCTCAGAGAGGTAGCATGCCATGAAGGCTGCTGGGTAGAACCGCAGTCCTCGCATAACATCTGGGACAGAAAGGTGCCCTCTAAAGGGCACCTCAGAAGAGGGGGTGAGAGGAGCGGTTGTGAAGATGATTGCTCTGAAACCCCAGCATGACCAGAGGGCTCAACTGCCTCTGCTGACGATGTAGATAGGGCTACGCCTGGAGTAGGCCGAGCTACATCTTGAGCTAAACCCAGTCCTGACTTCAAAACCTTCAGACACTTCAGAGCCTGTCCCCTGGGGGAAAGACCAGAAGTTGGGCGAATCACACCTGCAGGAAAAGGTGGTGGTGTGGACTTAGTCCAGGGGGAAGTCACCAACACCTCTAATTCTAAGTTCCTTACACACCACAGGGGGCCATCTCTGGAAAATCCAACCAATCACATGCCATGAATGCCTAATCCTAACAAATCTACCTCTCAAAGCAAAGCTTTGATAGGTAGATTTGCCTGAAAGCTGCCTGAAAGCTTTGGCATTGAAGCTCTGAATTAGTTCCAGAGGGATCCAACCACACAGGACTCAGGGTCATAAGTGTCACTGATTCAACAGGCAGCATGGCAAAAACGGAAAGAATGGTCATCATTTGGTAGCAAAGACGATGAGCTCCCTTCAAACTCAACATGGTGATTGCGGGCTTGATGGGTCAAATCAACCAGGCCAAAGACCTGCGAGGGGTTTACCAGGGTAGGAAGGCATCTAACCAAACATGACACAAGCAATGAGGCTGCATGCCAGAAGACAGATGTCAAGTGCAGCAAAACAACCAGGCATTGCCTGGTGCCCACAATGTGATGTAAAAACACAAACGCAAGCCCAAAGTGCATCCCAGCACAGCCAACATAACATTCCCAGACTAGGGTGCAAACAGAGTAGTCAAAGACTCGTGAATAGTCCCAAGCAAGGTTCTCCACCCCTTGGCCTTGCCTCTCAGGGGCGAACTTCTGAAACTCTGGTTGCAATGAATCTTTGGGTGCAACAAATTGGAATTGATCTCATATAGTTCACTGGTTTGGGGATTGTACTGTAAAAGTACAATACAGTACTGTATCCCAGATACAAACTCAGCAAAATATTCATTTATTCACCAGTTCTTTCTGCATTTCTGGACTTCCATTCCTGGACCATGTAGCATCATAGGTTTACTTAAGTACTGCATGTTATATGTTACTTTTACCTTGCCTACACATTTATTTTTAAAATAAAATTGAGTTTAAGAAAATAGAAAAATATATATTGTATGGAGACCTAAAAATTAAATTAGCTTGTTAATACCTGTATCATAGTTAAAGATATAAATAACTTATAAATTAATGTTAATGTGTGCAGTAATTTTATAGTGCATTATGTTCTTAAATTGGAAATA
This sequence comes from Procambarus clarkii, assembly GCF_040958095.1. Lineage (NCBI taxonomy): Eukaryota > Metazoa > Arthropoda > Malacostraca > Decapoda > Cambaridae > Procambarus > Procambarus clarkii. The sequence continues at coordinate 37,175,066 of NC_091170.1, forward strand.
TGTTAAGGGGGATATAAAAGATAAGACAAGGCTGACAGAATCGTGAATAAAGAAAAAGAAAGTAGGCAAATTTTTATTTCTGGTCATTTGTAAAGGAGAGAAATATGAGTGATTACAACAGTTGTTCCTGTCTAGTTTAATATCAGAAACACTTATGTATGAATTATATTTTTAAATGTTTTATATATATTATTTTAAATTACAGAATCTAAACATGGTTGTGACAACTGAAGAAGCAGCAGCTAGAAGAAGAAGTGCCAGTGCTAGTGACCAGGTATAGCTGTAATGTTCTATTCTCTAGTTTCACTAGTATAAGCAAAATTAGGTGCAAGACTCCTATAAAAGTCATTAAACACAGTGCTGCGCCAACCAAGAAAACTTGGTTGGTGGGAAACAGCGCCAACCGAAAAAATACCTTTTGAATATTTTGTACCCATTCCAAACACATGCAGGGTAGGTTGTGTGCAAAATGGACTCTTAGGCCCACCAGTGAGAGACAGCCATCTTGGAAAAAAATCCCAGAATGTCCTAGGGCTGCTGGCTGGGTTAGTACTGAGTGAGCAACCATGGGTGGTACACACTCCTCTGGCTCCCAAACACCTGTCCAATGCGGTGTTGAAAGGTCGCTCTCTGTCGGTGAAATTCAGACCTTATTGTTTGAAGAACATTAGGGTCATGATATTGATGAAGCTATGTGCAATAAGGACCTAACACAAAGGTCGGATGCAAGTGATACAGCACCGGTGAGAACGATACAGAGAGCATATCCAGTTGTAGCTCTGAGCTATAGAGCGCCTAACAGAAACAGACAGCAGCCTTCGATGCTGTCTGTTTCTGTTAGACGCGGGGATCGCCCCTGTGTGTCGTTTTGGTGCTCATAAGGTGCGTCAGCCCTTTTGCGGTTCATCCCAGTGACAGGGTGGTGGTGGGTAGGAGGCTCGCTCTGTTTGCTCGTGTCTGGTCCCACGATTTGTGGGCCTTTCGGGTTGTTTCGTGTGGCCTGCAGTGGCAATGGGTGGCTCCTCCTCCTTTGGGGGGTTCAGAGCTGGCAGGGCGGGTCTCTTCTCCTACGCTCTGTCAGATCATTTTGGAGTGGGTTTGCTTGGGCGTAGTTGAAACGATCTCATCCCTCAGGTGGGTTCCTGCCTGTTTCTTGTCCTGAAATGGGACTGCGCAGACCTCCGGTTTATTCTAGACTTGTCTCATCTGCACCGTGGGCTTATTGCCCCTCCTTTCAGATGACTACTTTGTCCCAGGTCCGTCTTCTGTTGGAGCCGGATGCTTGGATGGTATCCCTGGACCTCAAGGACACGTATTGGGCCATCCCAATTCATCTGAAGTTCAGGGACTGACTCGGTTTTGTTGTAGGGCGTCAAGGTTACCACTTCCTTACCTTCCATTTGGCTTGAATCTGATGCCTCGCATTTTTGCATGCTTTACTCGGGTTGTGGTGGCCCTCCTGCGTCTGGTAGGTGTTCAGGTCCTGGCCTACCTCGACGAATGGCTGGTTTGGGCTCCCAGCCAGTCCGCGTATTTGCTCACCTGGGATTTGGTTCTTTCCCAGCTTGCCGGATACGGGTTCTTGGTGAACTGGCGGAAGTTCACCAAGTTTTTTTCAGGTTCACCAAACCTGAAGTTTTTCCCTTCAGGTTCGGTCTTGGCTGGGTCTTGTGTGGGATGCTTGGACCGATTCCTTGTCTCTTCCTCTGGCTGCTCTGCTTCACCTGCGTTCCTGCCTTCGACTGTTCCTGAGGGGCTCCCGGGTCATGCGGCGGTTGCTCGTGGGTTGTGCGGGAGCCTGAACTTTGCCATGCTGGTCTACCCAATAGGTCGGGTGAGGCTTCGTCGGGTTCTGGTTCCTTTGGGGACGTCCTTCAGCCTCTCTTGTGACCACTGGGTTTGGCCTCTGGGGGAGGGGGGGGAGGCTTTGCATCTGTTGCTGCGTCGCCGGCTTGCTCTTTGGGTTTTTCAGGGTTCATTGCCTTGGTGCCTATCTAAGCCCTCGCTCGATGTGTTCACTGGTGTGTCGTCTCTCAGCTGGGGCTTTGTGACCAGTGTTCGCCAAGCCGGCCTTGGGCAGTGGGGTCTGTTCCTCCGTCGGGCTCACAGCACGGTGCAGAAGTTTGCGGCTGTCTGGATGTTGCTCCGGAGGGTTTGGGTCACTCGTGGATCGACGATCCGGCTCCATTCGGACTGTTCCTCGGTGGTTCATTGTCTGAACCGAGGGGGTTCGATGTGGTCCTAGGCTCTTTAGGGCTGGTCGCTTTGGGTGACTCATCTGCCGAGTTCTCGGGGTTTGGCTCTCTTAGCAGTTCATGTTCGGGGAGTTTCCAGTGTCCTGGCGGGGATGGCCTGTCCCACTTCCTTTCCCTTTGCATAGAGTAGACGGTTGACACCGACTCGTTCAGTTGGCTCTGCCAGACGTTCGGGACTCCGGAGGTGGACCTCTTCGCGTCAGCGTGGTCAAGGCGTTTCCCAGTATGCATGGCGCCCTTCCCCAACTGCGAGGCCATCGGGGTCGACTCCTTCCGGCAGGACTGGGCAAGATGGGGTTACCTGTATTTCTTTCCCCTGGTTCAGCTGTTGCTCCAGGTCTTGGCTCACTTGGAGACTTACCAAGGGAGAGTTGTCCTTCTGGCTCCTTGGTGGCCGGTCCAGCCTTGGTTTCAGGCGCTGATTGCTCGGTGTCCAAACCCCAGGGTCTTCCTGCAGCTCCGCCTCTTTCAGCAGAGTGGTTCAGTCCGTTACGTGGCTGGTTCGTTCTTTTCCTTGAGTCTTCGCGTCTGGAGTTTCTGACTCGAGTCTATCATCACTTGTATGGGGCACTGGTGGCTTCATTGTTGTTCTACTACCTGCATGCTTTGTCTTGGTGGCATTATGGAGTTTCCTGTCAATCCTTCTGGTTTTTCCTATCACTGCTTAGGTGTACTTTAGTCTCTGATAGGGTTGTCTTGTCCCTTCTTTTGTGGTTGTTCTAGGATCTTCATTTTATGCTGAATACTGTCGTCTCGAATCATACAGAGCTGGCGGAGCCACTCCAGCTTGTGTTTGGTATCGATGTTACTTCTGCTCCGTTTCACAAGCTGTCTTGTGTGTTGTTTCACCTCCATCCTTCTAATGCGCCACTTGAGCCGTCCTGGTCTTTTGACAGGGTGCTCTCTTTTTTTCTCTTCTCCTTGGCTTGTAATGGCCCATTTGATTCAGGGTTATTTTTCTAAGGCTCTGTTCCTGTTGGCATTGGCCTCTGGGGGTCAGGTAGGGAAGCTTCATGCTCTCCTCCTGTGCAGGGGTTTCTCCTCCTGGTGGTAGATTGTTTGGTTGCAGCCGTCTCTTTCTTTTCTGGCAAAGAATGAGACTGCTGCTTTCCGGAGGGGTCCTTGGGTTGTTGATGCTTGGTTGGTCAGGCCGGGGGTGCATCATGTGTTGTGTCTGGTTGCGGCTCTCCACTGTTATTTGCGCGCCACGGCTTCGGTGGCCGGGGATGCGCTTCGGGTTGACCCGGTTTCCCTCCTTCCCTGTTCCCGGCTCGGGTCTCCTAGGTCGTCCGCAGGGCTATTAAGTCTAGCCAGCCTGCGGTCTATCCTCATGCCCATGACGTTTGTAAGTTTGCTGCCTTAGCTGCCGTCTTTGGCATCATGCCTTGGGTTGACATTCGGCACAGGGTTTTTGGTAGTTGAACAGGATCCTGGCTGCTCGCTATCTTGTCAATGTCTCTGGACCTAGTAGGGCCTGCGTTGCATTGGGTTGGCAGTTGCAGCCAGTTGTCTTGACTTTGCATTGAGGAGTGAGGACTGATCACTTCTTGGGTAAGTCCCAGTGTTTTTCCATGTCTTTGGGTAGTTAGCTCCTGGGGGCCGACGGGGTATCCCCCAGAGATTCAGTGTTAAATGTAATGAAATGCCATTTGCTGGGTGAGTCCCGGAGGCTTCCCGGCATCCCTCCCTCCCTCCCTCCGGTCGGCGGTGTTTTCACGTGTTTTGACATCCAGCCTAAGAACTGCTGATTGGAGTGCCGGCGCGAGGGTCTGGGGCTTTCCCTTCCCACTCCCAGGGAGAGGGGTGTTGCACAGACAGCAGTGCGGCAACTTGATGATGTCGTGGTCGTTTGCTAATTTTCGTTTTGGAGTTCTGTTCACTTGTTCGGCTTTCATTAGCAATATTTTCACCAGAATAGGGGTTTGTTTTGGGGCCCCCTACCTTTCTGGGTGCCAGATGCAGTCGATGACAGACATAGAATGCTCCTAACCATACGGGGGTTTCTATAGGCCACTGCTCCTCGTGCCTCTCCGAGGGGGCCAGGTTCTGGCTCGTGGTCCCCGGTAGGCAAGAACTCGATGCACTTTGAGTGATGCCAGAAAACTATTAGATACATATCTGCCTGGATAGCTCCGGTTAGCCTCCAGGACTTACCCAAAAAATGGAGTTTCATTACAATCAATGCTAATTTTTTATGTCGGCTGCTGCCCTGTGCCTTTCTGTTCGTTTATTTTGTAAATTTTTTGGAGGGATGGCTTCCCTGTCCCATAGCTACCTGAAGCTATCTTACAGAGATTGCTTTATGCTAAAAGTTCACATTTGTTTCGGAAGTTCAATTTGTCCTGTTGCTGGTTAAGACTTGGTTGGGACTAATCTAAGATGTCATTGCTCCTTTCAGCCTTGGCATGGGTGGCTTCTTGCATTTGTTTTGTGGTGGGAAGTGCTCTTATTATTCATTAGCATTGCACGTGGTTGTGTAGCTGCCTGAATTTTACTTATGTGGTGTACCCATTGGGACAAGTTTGACTGCTGGCACACTGTAGGTTTTCTCTGGGAGAGCCCCTTTCGCTTTCTTAAATTGTTGGAGTTTTGTCTCCCAGATTTCTTAAAAGTAGTTTCCTGTTAGTGACTGAGTGAATTAGATCCTAGTCTTTTATACTTTGTGCACTAATTACATCATAATTTTCAACTTCTTATATTTTGTACTTAAAGTTGTGAATGAAAGTGGCTGTGACAACTTTTCTTCGGTATATTCCAGTTCAAGATCACCCATACATAGAATAAGAATTTCTTTACATCTCTATGACTAAATTGCTTATCCATCTTCCATACATGCCTCCTTGTCCTACTTCCTTTCAATTGTAATGGGATGCACTAGTCTGTTTTGCCTACTATTTTCAATAGTATCTTGTATGTAGTGATGAAGCCCTTTTTGATTTTTTCTCTACTCTTCAGGTTGTGAGGTTCAGTGTCTTAACCTGTCCTATCTGAGCCCTCTGAATATTAGTACAGTACTGCTCTAGATGCAAACCTTTTTACTTTTTCAAGTTTCCTTTTGTTTCAAAAATTGCATATTCCCTGCTAGTTCTACTTATGAACTCGCTCCCTCTGGATGGCAGGCCATTTTCATAAATTAGAAAGAGCAACAATTCTTGGACAGAGCCTTGGGGGTATCCCATTTCTCAATCTTCTTCAGCTTGACATATTCTATCTGGTTATGACTTGTTGTTTCCTGCACATCAGGTGTGGATACTTGGTGTGATTTCCAAAAGACTTGGCTGTACCATTCCAGAATTTGGGAGCTACTGAAAGCCTGCCAGAAAAGGGTGTTTCATCACATTTAATGCCTGATTTTTTTATACTTTCTACCTTTAATTTGTATATACATGTGCATAATGATTTCGTGGCTTCAGTTTTTTTAAGATTTTTATATATAAATTTTCTACGCAGGGACGAGGAGGAAAAGGTGATGTAGACATGATGATGTTTCACAATGATTTGCGTGAGACTTGTCTTGACCTGATGTCTCGGTACACATATTCTGACTTTGCTCCTCCTACTAAAAGGTAATATGTATGTGGAGTTTATTATTTTTATGCATGCATGTAACAAAACAAATTGTGGAATTTTCTGGGGGGAGCCCCTTTGGCTCCCCTTAGTTTACTAGGCTGATATGCTAATGTCAGACTTTGGCATCAGTCATGTGTATGGAGTTCTGTGGGCCTACCGGGGACCACGAGCTAGAACCTGGCCCCCTCAGAGAGGTATGGGGAGCAATGGCCTATAGAAACCCCCGTGTGGTTCGAAGCATTCTGTGTCTGCCATCGACCAGGTCAGGCACCCAGAAAGGTAAGCTTCCCAAAACAAACCCCTATTCTGGTGAAAATTGCTACCACAAGCCGAACAAGTGGATAGAACTCCCCAAAAAGAAACGAGCAAATGAGCATGACATCACACGTCGCCCCGCCACTGTCTACGCAGCTCCTTCCTCCCCTGGATAGTGAAGGGGGAGCCCCAGACCCCCACTCGGCTATCCACCCTTCAGTTCTAAGGCTGATGCTAGAGGCTGAGGTCGTGTGCTCTGGCTCCGGTGGTTGTTTCAGCACTGTACCTAGTGTGTGGTGACTGTCTTCTAGGTGGTGCATGAGCTGTGAAAGATTCTCCAGTACTCAGGCTGCATGCGCCTAGGGTTTCCTTTCCTAGGTGCCCTGTAAGTACTGCCTTTGGGGCTTGGGGCCACCTTCCACAAGTTCCTTGGGTTCTGCCCCTGCTAGGCCATTTACTGCTTGGGTTTCGGCCGCCCTTTGTGTGCTAGGGTGTTCTGTCTCCCTTGTTCGCCTTAGGGTAGGGGGGCAGTTTGCACTGGTAGGGGTGCAGGGTACTGTGCAGCTTATTTTCACCAATCATGGCAGCCAGCTCTGTTCCGCCTGGGTACATTGTCCTCTTGCGGGGTTTTCTTTTTCGTTTTGTTTGTCTGCCTAGTGGGGGGGGGGGGTGTCTGCCTTGGTTCTTGCCCTCCGTGTACTGAGTACTCTTCCTTCTTCTGGTGGTTCCCCCCTGCTAGGTCCTCTTGAGTGCACACGTCCCGGGGGTTCAGTTCTTAGAAAGTTTGGTAAGTGTGGATGCCAGTTGGCAGTACCCTGCCTGGGATTACCTGGGCGTGAGTCCCTATAGGTAAACACTCAGGACCCTGGGAAACCCCGAGGGGGGCGTGTGGGTCCGATGGATATGGCCCCTGAATCCCCCCCCTCTCTTTGTGCGAGTTTGAGGGTTGCTCTGTTCCCCTTGTCTCAGGGTGACTCTCACTGTTTTTCCTCCGTCTGCTGCCTGTGGGGTCGGTGGCTCCTTCAGCCCAGAGCCCTGCGAGTTTTGTTGCTTGTTTGTGGCTCATTTACCCAGTCTTATGCTGACTATGCAGGTGCAGGCAGCATGGGCATTGCAAGTTGAGTTTCAGTGGTGCAACACGAGCTAGGTCATTTGCTCCCTGGAAGCCCCAAGGCTGCCCCGTTTTGGTTGGTGTGACAGGGCTTGGAGGTGTTGGTTGCTTCAGTTTTGTTTCCTTCCGCGCCCCTTGTTCTTTCCCCTTAATGGTCTTGAGACTTGGGCGGTCTCGGGGAATTCCCCTTTCGGAGTAGCAACGGGGGCATTCAAGTCTGTTCCTCCAGCCGTGTTGTGTGAGTCTGCCAGTGGGCTCCCTTCCTTAGTACTTGTCTGGCTGCCCTGGCTCTTCTTATGAGGCTGGGGCTTTGGGGGAACGGCTCGGCCCCGGGACCCGGGACTGGTGGGTGAGTTCCCGGGGCTGGTGAGGGGCTGATGTTGGACCCCGCCTTGGTTTTTCTACCCTTTGGGCGGGGCTTGCGGTTATGAGGAGTGGGGTTTTTCTTACACCCCCCATCCTCTCCATACATGTTTTTGGGAGTCGGCCCCTCCCCGGGATCGGTTCCTTGTCCCTTGGATCTGTCGGGTCCGTCCTATTGGTAGGTACGTTTCTCCACCCTTCTTCTTGGGACGGGCCTTCATCGTCATGTTCCCCTCTTCTCGGGGTTCTGCATGACTTGGTCTTGGGTGCGACTTTGCCTTCTGTGCCTTCGTGGCTTCTTCACGCTTGCTTCTTTATGTTCTAGAAGGCTCGGGAAGGTTTTGTTTCTTCCTGTATTATTGGAACGTCTGTCGTCTTCCAGTCCTGTGCTGCGCAGGGTTGCCAGATTGGGCTCCTTGTAGCCCAAATGGGAAGCTGTGCTATGTTTCTTTTCGCTCCTTACTGCTTTTTTCGACTATGGTTGGCGGCTGCCCGGTGTACTCTCCTCTGGGATTCACTTGTTAACTACACTATTTTGTCTGGTTTTCAAGTCACATTCGTGGTTTCTTTCTTCAGCTCGCGACGTCTGGCAACCCACATCTGGCATCCCTGCTGCGCATGTGCCGTGGTTGTTTGTTTTGATATGGATGGTATGCACGTGTGCTGGTGTTCTGCATCCTTTTTTTCTCTCAGGCGCTTCGCCTCTCGCTCCTCTCAATTCTCCAATCTGTGCCCCGTAGCTCCTGGGGGTGTTCTGGATTGCTTCTATGGGGAGGACGCTGGATTTTCCCAGCGTATGGATGTGGGACTCCTCCTTCGCTTCTTCTGGTCTTTTTCTTGTGTTTTTCCGTTTTCTCATTTTGTCCTACACATGGTTGTGTGTTTTGTTTGTGCCTTTTGGCTCTCCTGTTGCCAGGTTTGGGTTCCTGATATCCTGGCTTACCCTTCCTGTTGGCATTTTCACAGTCTCTCGGTGTCTCTTCTCTAGAGTCTCACGTCGGGACTGTTATCTCCGATCTCCTGGCGGGCTCTCTCTGGCATTGGGTTGTTTTTCTGTACGGCAGCCGTTCCATCTCCTCCTTTGCCAGCTTGGGTTTCCGGCTCTGCTGGCTCCAGGGTCGTACCCGAGATCTTCCCGTGGCTCCACTTTTTCCTAGGCTCGATTGGCTCATGGCGAGGCTGGTTCAGCTCTGCCTCGGGTCTCTCGCCTTCTGTTGGTGGTTGGGTGGCTTCGTTGATGGTGTCCCACCTGCGTGCTTCTTCTTGGTGGCAGTGTGGGGTTTTTGGCGGACCTTTCTTTTCCTTCTGTCCCTTTTTTAGGTAGCTGTGTTTGTTGGTGTGGTCTTGTCTTTCTCTTGTGGAGGTTCAGGGCCGTCATCTTGCCCCATACTGTCGCCTCGTATCGTGCGGCACTGGTGGAGCCGCTTTAGTTTGCTTTCGGTATTGGTGTTACGTCTGTGCCGTTTCACAAGCTTTCTCGTTCGTCGTTTCACCTCCAGCCTGCTCCTGCGCCGCCTGAGCCATCCTGGTCATTGGACAGAGTGCTTTCTTTTCTTTCTTCTCCATGGTTTGTTGTGGCCCCTTCAGTTCAGGTTTGATTCCCGGAGGCTCTCTTTCTGTTGGCATTGGCTTCTAGGGGTCGGGTCGGTGAGCTTCATGCTCTCCTCCGGCACGGGTTTTCTGCTCCTTTGGTCGTGGCGATAGGTTTGTTTGTCTGCAGCCGTCTCCTTCTTTTCTGGCAATATATGAGACTGCTGCTTTACGGAGGGGTTCTTCGGTTGTTAATGCTTGGCTGGTCGGGCTAGGGATGCGTCATGTTTTGTGTCCGCTTGTGGCTCTCTGCTGTTATTTGCGTGCCACGGCTTCTGTATCTGGGGACGCGCTTTGGGTTGATCCGGTTTCCCTTCTTCCCTGTTCGCGGGTGAGGGTCTCCCAGGTCGTCCGCATGGTTGTTAAGGCTAGCCAGCCTGCGGTCTATCCTCATGCCCATGAAGTTTCCAAGTTCGCTGCTCTTGCTGCTGTTTTTGGCAACATGTCCTGGGCTGACATTCAGGTGCGTGAATTTTGGCAGTTGACCAGGGTCCTGGCTGCTCGTTATCTCGTGAACGATCCTGGGCCTAGTCGGGCCTGTGACCTTTTGGGTCGGCAGTTGCAGCCAGTTTTCTCAGCTTCGAGTTGAGGAGTGAGTAGCGACTGCCTGCTGGGTATGTTCCTTCCTTTTCCCTCTGTGGATAGTTAGCTCCGGTAAGGGGCTTCCCCAGAAAACCAGCGTCGAATGTAATGAAACGCCATTTTCTGGGTGAGACCCAGAGGCTCCCCGACATCTCCTCCCTAACCGTTCGGCGATTTTTTCACGTGTTTTGACAGCCAGCTTCAGAACTGAAGGGTGGATAGGTGGGTGGGGTTCTGGGACTTCCCCTTTCCCCTCCTGGGAAGGGAGGGGGAAGGGGGAGTGATGTGTGATGCTAGTCATCAGTAGTCTGTCAAGTCAGTCATCAGTTGTCAGTCGAGTCAGTAATTAGTAAAGTCAGCCATTAGTAATAAAGTCAGCCATTAGTAGTAAAGTCAGTTATTAGTAGTGAAGTTAGTCAAGTTATACATCAATAGTCAAGTCAAGCAGGCTGCCACTCAAATCCTGTCAGGTTAGAAGCCAGTAAGTCTTTTTGTCAGTAAGTCTAGCAGGCGAGTCCCCAGTTGGCATTGATATACATCATGGGTCTGTTACCTCCAGCCCGGTTAGCAACTTGATTTATTAAATTCTTAATTTTTACAGCAATTTTAATTTCACCAACACTTTGATATATCAATAATTGATTGACTTTTGGCATTCTATTAAACTGCATGCTAATATGAAATTTCACAATTTGTGGATTACTGCACAATTTTTGATAGTATCAATTCTTGTATTTGAATGTATCCTAGTGCTTGGTTTTCACAGATGGAAATTTAATGTTGAGATTAACCATATGTAATGATGTAATGACACACACACACACATGGTCTCCAAGGTAATATTATAACAATACAGTATGTAGTTAATATTGATCAGAAAATCACTCTGATACTAATTTATAATAAATGAAAGTAAATTTTTGGTTTGATATACCTAATAAAATAATTCAAATTAATAATTATTGTCCACCAATGTGTGGATAAACTCTTCCTTTATGGATCTTGTTAGATATAGTACTAACAGTGGAAAGGGTTTCCACATCCATAGCCTAAACTTAAGATAAGTGGATCTGAGAGAACTTTCTCAAAACAGGAGCCTCAGAAATGCACATATTCATCCAGAAATGTACCCAAGGAGGAAGCAAGGATGAATTTATCTCCACATTTGTTGGAGGATAGAACACGTCCCCTCCCTTAAGATTGAATCCCTCTGCCTTGGGAATTAATCCTTATGCCAGACCAAATAGAAATCAAGGTTCCCACTAGGAGCCCTTTTAAGGAACAAATCCACAAGGGCCGTGACAAGGATTCGAACCTACGTCTGAGATCTTCTCAGATGCTGCCTTAATCGACTGAGCTACGACATGGTCAAAAGAGTTGAAACCAGAAGTTCTACTGAACTTACTTGGATCCTGCAGCCTCCCCGAGACACAAACCAGGGTTTCACACAACTCCCCCATGCACTTGAGCTATGTCAATAGGCCATTCTACCTCTTCGCCCTTACTTCATTACACACAGAAATCACAATAGCGTGATGCATCAACTGAACAAAACAAAACTGAAAAACTGAACAATGAAAAATTTTGTTCATTGATGCATCACGCTATTGTGATTTCTGTGTGTAATGAAGCCTTTTTAAGCCTTGGACCCCCTACCTACCACAGAGGAAGAGGGACCAGGGTTTAAACTCCAATGAAAACAAGAACGAAGTCTGGGGAAAAAAAAAGTAAGGGAAATCAACACCACCCACAGAGGTCTTAGTTACCAGATTAGCCTGAGACAGGACCACATCTATTATAGGAGGAGGCAGAACTGAGAAGAAAGAACCAAATTCAATAATACTGATTGAAAGTATTCCAAAGACACTACCTGATAGTGGGAGGAGGAAGCGGTGAGGTGGTATTTTAGATGTTAGGGATAGTATTAAATGTTTGATACAGTAATTGTTAGTAACAAACATTTCTTTTACAAGCATTTTGAGCTGGGGAGATTTCAGACTTCCTCAGCTTCCCTTCCTCTGAAGGATCTGGATTCCAATACCTGCTCCTGATTGGTTGAGAGATGGTCACAGATGCTGGTGTTTTGGTTTTGGCCCAGGGGTATTAGTGTATAATATCTAGAGAGGCGCTGAATGGACCACCCCAGAAATTTTTTTTTAGTGTTTGGCCATGGCCTGCCTTGAATTGTATTGGGAACTTAAGCATTTCTGGGATTGCACTTGTGTATTGAATAAGGATTCTTTTAGTTTAATCCTGTACCATATGCTCTTTGTCATCCAATGATTTCAGAAGTTTCACAACTATGCATTATGATTAAATACTTTGTATTGAAAATAATGCATTTTAATATATTTGATCATCAGGAGTGCTGTATCCAAGATGTTTGTAGAAGAAGGCCAAGACCAAACCTGGGTCTTGGGCAGCAAGATAGTAACCATAACAACATCCGGATGTTCTAAACGACCTCTGAGAAATGGTCTATGCGCCAAATGCATTGAAATCTGCAATATAGAAAAGGGCAAGTATTATTTTCTTATTTAATTATATACTCTGTAGTGTTTGTTTATGTTTCTATATGTACTTTAGACCTGGTCATGAAAAACTTTCTTTGCACATTTCTTCATATTCTTCCTTTTAACACGTACAGCTTACCAATAAAAATTTCTCCACTCTCATCTAACTCCTTTCCCCATAACTGTGTTACTTGAAACTTAATTTCTAAAAATCACTATTGAATGCAATGAAACATCTCTTTGTGGCTGGGCGTTAGTGGCTCTCTGAAGCTCGCTCTCTTAGGTAGTTCTACACATGAGTCACTTCATCCTTAGATGTTCTTAATGATCTTCTAGAGACCAGATCCAGAACCTGGCATCATCACACAGGTGCAGGAGCAGGGGATTTTTACAATTATCCTCATCAAGGAAACATGCAGAAAATAAGTAAAGCAAAACAGATAACTGCAAGATTCATGGAAAGAAAAGAAATGAATCTGCAAACGACTCTGCAAGTGATCACCCAGTAGTTAGGTTGAACCTCCTAGTTACAGCTAGCTACTGCCAGGTGGCAGCACTACAGGGAGCTCTGGCTTCCCTTGTCAACAGAGCTCAGTCCGGACATGAAAGCCACACACTGACTCAACTGAAAGGGGGAATGGGGAAGGGACCATGGAGTCAGGTTCAACTTGAAAGAGGATCTTCATTATACTTATTGCTGGTTTTCTGGAGGAAGCATGGGGTGTTTTCTTTTGACCCTAGTGGGCAGTTTCTTCATCTGCAGCCTTATTTTTCTGGTCGATGTGGAAACTTGGCTTCCAGAGGGTCCCTTGGTGTACTTACCTAGTTGTGCTTGTGGGTGTTGAGCTCTGGCTCTTTGGTGTGTGATGCTTGGTCTGGCTAGGGTGTACCTACTGTTGTGTCCAGTTGTGGCAATATGCCCTTACCAGCATGCCATCTGTTCAGCTTTGTTGGATGCACTGATTGTCGATCTGGTTTCCTTGGCACCTTGTTCCATGGCAAATTTGGCCCCCAGTGTTCGTAAGTTTGCTGCTTCGGCTACAGTCTTCACTATTATGTCATTGGCTAATATTCAGGTTTGGTGGTTTTGGAGATTTAACAGGGTCTTGGTGGCACGGTATTGGGTCAACATTCCTGGTCCTAATTGCATTACCATGGACTGAGTTTCTGGGCCTGGCATCTCTTATAAGACTTTGTAGCTGCCTCCTCTCATCCCTGGTAAGTCCCATTTTTTCCCCTTCTCTGTGGTTAGCTTCAGGAGTCATCAAGTGGCTTCCTCCAGAAAACCAGCATTGAATGTAATGAAAAGTCCCTTTCTGAGTGAGTCCTGGTGGCTTCCTGACTCCCTCCCACCTTACCAGGTACTTCAATTAGTGGTCCATCATGTCTGGACTGAGTGGTTGTCAGCATGAAACTGAGATGTCATCTGTTGGCTGCTCAACATACTAGAAGGTGTTTCATTCCCAGTTTAAAGTGAACCATTTCGTTTTGAGTTAGTATTGTGCATTTTCTATTTGCTGTTTCAGTGCTTCATTTTTCATGAATCATGTAATTGTCTTTATTGTCTCATCTACTTTTTAGTAGTATTCCTGGCAGTCATAACACTTCCCATCTCTGTGCCTCTTTGAGGGAAGCCACATTCTCAGGCTCTGGTTCCTGATAAGCCAACATGATGCATATGACTGATGTGACTAAGTAATGGGAAGCTATCTCAGCAATATAGCTTCAGGGATCCATTGGGGCCCACCCAGAAGGGTTTTTGTTTTCAGCACCAACATTTACAAGTTAATAAGCCCATAATTTGTATATGCAACCCCCTTATTTAACCACTAAGGCCTGTGTTTAATGAAAGAAATTTGAATGATACTGACAAGACAGTTATTTTATGGTACAGTATATAGATATACAAAAATGGATGGATTTTAGTTACACTAGCTAAAATATTCAAAACACAGAAAATTTGAAGTACCAAAAGTATAATTACAGTGTACAGAACTTGGAAGCAGACCAATTATGTGAAAACAAATTTGACACGGTCACAGTCCATTACAAAATCATAGCCCTTAATATACGCTCATAACTTCACCACTTCACATGTTTACAGTCACTTTGTGAGCTTATTAACACCCTTACCTGCATTCCAGTACTCCCCACTAATTTTCCATGTAATATATATATACTTCTGACAGTCCAATAGTGTGTTAGCCTCATTACTAATTGGATATCCCTCAGCTATACTCTGCTTGGTCATTTGGCATGTAGCTGATGTTCTTCTGCCCTGGTTTCTCATTCTGGCCATTATTCTTCTATGTACAAACCTAATCTGCCTTTTCTGTTATGCTAATTTGTATTTTCTCAAAATAAGCCAGCTTTTCCTATGAAGGTGATGTTTTGTGTAAGCTCTGGAGCTACTGAGTGGTCCTTACCCAAAACTGTGTTGAATATACAGTAATGCAAAGGTGGGGATCAAGTTCCAAAAAGACCAAATCCCCTGAACTCGGTACATTACGAGCTACCCCAGGGTGGGGTTAACTCATAATGTACTGAATTCCAGAAAATTGAATTCGAAACTGTCATGCCCACCCTTGATATAATAAAAGGCCCATTTCTGGTGGACCACCAGTAGCTCCCTGTCCCTTTCTTTCTTTTGGAGTTACTGGGCTTGGTACAGGCAGGTCTAGAGTTAGGTGGCAGGTTAACTGAGACCTCAAGTGACTTGCTGCCATTTTGGTGGCAGTCCAACATATCTGGGTAAGGGTATTTATTCTGTGGCAATGATCATTGGTCTTGGATACCTTGAGGCTCCTCACTTTCTTCAGGCAGTTGCTTGTTTTGTTGTTCCTATATGGCTTCTGGTAGATTTTCCAAGTTTTGTGATTGATCACCGATCCCCTTGTTCCACTCGCCTGATAGATTAAGTTAGATCCTAGTTCTTACTTCTGGCATGCAATGGATGGGTCATGGATGTTTGGTGTGTGTTGGGATAAGCTTTTGGAACCAGAATTAAACTCTGGGAGCTATTTGGGGCCAACCAGAAATAGATTGATTTTTCAATGGATACTTTCAATGCTTGATTTAATCTGTAATACCACATGGAACTGTATGTGTTTGACATTAATAAATCATGTTTTTAATCAGGTGTCACTGTTCCTGAAGCAGTCATTCCTGGTGGCTTAAGTGTTCACCGCAGGCGTCACCGTTCGGAATTACACAGGACTATATCACATGAGGTATGTTAATTTTAGAGTCTAATGTTTTGGAATGAAGATAATTCATGGAATAGCTTCATTACTGGATAAAGTGTCTTGGTAAATAACTTTTCTAAAAAACTAGATGAGGTACCTGGCAATGCCTGGATCTCATTCCCCCGCTCTTTCCCTCTTCTCTCTTTTCCATGCTGAGCATTCCACTTTAATTGATTTTCAGGCATCTTTATGTGCAGGAATCTTAGCAGATATATGGAAAAAGGCAAACATAGTTCCAGTCTATTAAAATGGTAGCAGAGAAGATTCTCTTGAATTATACACCCTGTATTGTTGGCAGGTGTGGTAGTCAAAACACTGGAAAACTAGTTAAAACCTAATGGGGAGAATATCTGGAGAGAAATGACAATAACACAGTATGGCTTTCAAACAGGAAGATCCTATGTAACAAATCTATCTAGTACTTATGATAGAGTCATGAAGATTCTACTGGAAAGAGATGGTTGGGTTGACTGTGTTCATTTGGACCTTAAAAAACGCTTTTGATAGTCCCACACACGAGGTTGTTCTGGAAACTGGAATGAGCTGGAGAGGTGACAGGCAGACTGCTGACATAGATGAAAATTTTTCTGACAGAAAGATGAGGGTCGTAATCAGAGGTCATGTATCAGACTGGAGGAGTGTTAATAGTGGATTACCACAGGGTTCAGTTCTTGCACCAGTAATATTCATTGTCTGTATAAATGATCTACCAGTAGGAATACAGAACTATATGAACATATTTGTTGATGAAGCAAAGCTACTAGGAATGATAAGAGACTTAGACAATTGCAATGCCCATCAAGTTGACCTGGACAAACTAAGTGTATGGAGTAACACCTGGCAAATGGAATTCAGTATAAATAAATGTCATATTATGGAGTGTGGAATAAGAGAAAGTAGGCCTACACAACCTACAAATTATGTGGAATGGCATTAAAAACTAACTCTTAATAAAGAAAAAAACCTAGGCTGTTACTAGAAAAACCCAAAGTTGTGTGAGGAACATATGCTATGCTTGAATTTTGAAAGACCAAAATTGGAATATCCAGTGGTTGTATAGTACACATGCCTCAAGAAGTACATCAGTACTTCTGGAAAAAATGGAAAACTAAGTTTGAGCCAGGTACGGATCCATGACCCAGGATCTGGGTCACGATCCCCCGGTAGGCAAAATTCCCCTGCACATTGACTGATGTCAGAAATCTAATATATTCATATCAGCCTGGATAACTCCGGGAAGCCTCCGGTCTCGCCCAGAAAATGGCATTTCATTACATTCAGTGCTGGTTTTACATCACAGACAAAACAGCAGAGTGCCTACATATATAAATGGTTGTGACCCTGATTTGAAAAATAAAAAAATCTTAGAATAGGTAGATAGGTATACAGTAGTATAATATATAGGGGTTAGGAACTTTATTGATTTTTCTCTACATTTGGTTCACTTACTAGCTACTGCTAGTAATTTTCACTGCTTTATTGGTCTTTAATTATTTCTTATACAGTATTTTCCAAAAGATTTAATTTTATGAAATATATTAAATTTCTTTGTTAAAAACCAGATTTCTCTTCTTATTCCAGGCAAATATATGCCTCAGAGTAAAGATGACTTACACATGCGCTCTGCAATGAGAGACAGTGGTGATGGCTTGACACCATTAATTGACCAAGGCAAGTATTGTGTCTGGTACATACATATGATATACTGGTAGCTTCTTGTCTGTTATTCAAGGTGGTTTGGTATATAGAAAATCTTTCCCAAACTTTACATTTCTAATTGAATATACATCTTCAACACTGCTCAGTAGTATTTGTCTCTATAATTTATGCTTTCACTGCTAAATATAAAATGATGCATACATCTTACTAATAGTGTTAGGCAAAATTCTAAATGTGGTGTGCCAGTTGATGTGGTCCATCAAACATATATATATATATAAATGTCATAAATGTGGTGAATGGATACAACAGTGAGTTGTGCAATCCACTGTGTGGCCATGGCTACCCCAGCATTCATCTCAAATTGGATTCGTTTAATGCCACCAAGATCTCGATGGACCTGTGGCTCGGCCTGCTGGAAGCAAACTTTCAGTATCATGAGATTAAGGAGGACGCCAACAAGAAAGCGGTGCTCTTAGTTTCACTGGGTACAGAAGTATATAGTGTTCTTGGTAGCTTGTGTGCGCCAGAGCTACCCCACATGAAGACCTAAGTAGACCTGATTGCCCTGCTTAAGCATCATTATGTAGTGAAACCTTAATATCACAGGAGTTTGATAGATTTTCAGAAGAGGACGAAGAAGCAGCAGGAATCCGTACAGGATTTATATGCGGAATTGAAGGCGTTGGCGAACCACTGCAACTTCGGAGCACAGTTTGACGGCCAGGTGAGGGACTAGTTGTTCATGGCAGTAGAAAATGAGATATTTTTCCCTAACCTGGTGGCAGAAAATGTGGATCTACAATCGATGACTTCATGGACAGTGCTAGAGAAGATTTTGAACCTGGAAAGGGCTTTTGGAAGTAAGAAATCTACAAGAAATTATGGTAGTACAAGTCCATACCAGATGTAAACACTGTGGGGTACAATCACAGTTGTAGCAGGTGCAAGTTTTGTGACTATGTATGCAACTTTTATAACAAGGAGGGGCACTTGAGGAAAGTGTGTAGAGAATACCTGAACAGGAATAGCAAGGCCTGGGAGAGGAGACGACCAGGGAATGCAGGAAGAAGAGGTAGTGGTAATATGGTCAAGGCAGTAGAGAAAGGTAAACTGTCTGAAGAAACTGCAGGTGAGGAAAGCAGACTATATTCGGTGAATGAAAAGGTATGTTCGGTGAAGTCACAAGTGGTGAATTTTGTAATTAATGAGAAGTTGGAACTAGACACTGGTGCTGCAGTGTTAACATTTCCTAAAGATCAGGCAGATACCTTGCAATCGAATGTAAAACCAGGTAAAAAATCATTAAGTGCATATGTAATATAGTATACCGATTAAGGTCTCTGTCAAGGTGTCGGCAAAAATAGGCTATAATGGAAAAGAAATTGTCCAGGATTTTTATGTAATGGATTCACATAATCCTAGCCTATGTGGTAAGGTAAGGATCTCATGGGGAAAAGGTGGGAATTTTCTTGGTGGGCCTAGATGAATTATCAATAGTTTAAACAATTAAAAGTGCCGAACATATGTTAGATAAATATTCAGTGGAGGCAGGTAAGCCAATTAATAGCATGGTGGCAAAAATTCACCTGAAAAGTGGGGCTTCACCTAAATTTTTCAATGCAAGAACGGTTCCGTTTCATTACAAGCAATTGGTAGAATCAGCCTTGGAAAGGCATGTGGTAGAAGGCATCTTAGAGCCAATTACACATAGTGAGTGGGCAGCCCCAATTGTACCAGTGTTGAAGGCAGATCGGAAATCCATGAGAATCTGTGCAGATTTGAAGGAACTCAACAACCGCATTTGCTGTGAGAAATACCCTTTACCTAAGATAGATGAGTTGTTGTCAGTGGTCTGCAAGGGGACAATCTTTTCTAAAATTGACCTGAAAAATACTTATTTGCAAATTCCTGTAGAGGAGGAGAACCAGAAATTGTTAGTGATTAATACCCACAAGGGGTTATTTAAGTATAAAAGACTTCCTTTTGAACTCTCCTCGTCTCCAGCAATTTTTCAGAGATTCATGTCCCCATTGTTAGTAAACATTGAAGGTGTGGCTAGTTTTTTAGATGACATTATTGTATGCGGGGAGAATGAGGAAGAGCATGATGCTAGATTAGAACAGGTTTTGAATCTCCTGCAAGAGCACAATGTGAAGATTAATAAGGGTAAAACAACATTGAAGACCAAGGCCATTGAATACCTGGGGTACCATATTTCAGGTAAGGGCTTTACTCCTTTTCACAAAAATGTAGCTGCTATAGTAGATGCCCCAGCCCCAACATCAGTTAGGGGAAGTACAGTCTTTTGTTGGGATGGTTACATATTTTTGTAAGTTTGCAAAGAACTTTTCAACAAAATTAGTGCCCTTGTATGAATTGTTGAAAAAAGGGGCTAGATTTCAGTGGGCAGTAAGAGAAGAGAATGCCTTCAGGAATATTAAGCAGGAATTGATAAATTCTCCAGTGCTCACCAATTTTACTGGTAGACTCCCTTTAAAACTGGAGGTAGATGCTTCCCCAGTAGGAGTGGGTTGTGTATTATTACAGGAAGTAGATGGTCAGGATAAAGTAGTATATTTTGCTAGCAAGAAATTAACTCCTGCAGAACAGAATTATTCTCAGTTAGATAAAGAAGCCTTAGCTTTGGTATATGCTGTAAAAAACCGAGGTATTTTCTGCTGGAAATTTCTTGCTAGAACAGACCGTAAACCCCTGCTAGGATTATTTGGCAGAGATAAACAAATTCCAGTTAATGCCAATGCTAGAATTCAAAGATGGGTATTACTACTCTCGCAGTTTGAGTATGATTTAGAGTTTAAGCCAGGCAAGGATAATATAGTAGCTGATGCATTAAGTAGATTGCCTGTGACAGAAGAATTGAATTCCAGTATTCCAGTGGAATATGTTAACCTGGTGGAATCTATGTCTTTTGAGGATATTTCATTCCAGACTATTAGGAAGGCAACTAGTAGAGATTCCAAATTTAATCTGTTGATGAAGTTTGTCAAATATGGTTGGAATGATAATTTATTATTGTCAGAGTATGCTGCGGTAAAGGCTGACCTTAGTATTCACCAGGATGTACTCTTGTATAGGAATAGAGTGTATGTGCCTGGGGAACTAAGATATAAGATTTTGGGACAGCTGCATGTAGGCCATAATGGCATAAATGCTATGAAAGCAAAAGCTAGAAGTTGGGTTTGGTGGCCAAAAATAGACTAGGATATTGCTGAGGTAACAAAAAATGTTCATATTTGCTTTAAGAATTATCAGAAACCACAGGCCCCAGTACTTTCTTGGCCATGCACTGGGAAACCCTGGTCTAAACTTCATATAGATTATGCTGGACCTATGGATAACAAATATTACCTGGTGGTGGTGGATTCATACACACAATTTCTGGATGTTCATGTGTGTAATTCCACCACATCATCTCTTACTTGTGAACTGTTAAGGAAAATATTTTGTAATGTTGGATTGCCAGACATGGTTGTGTCAGACAATGCTCCTTATTTTGTTTCTGTGGAAATGGAGGATTTTTTTAGGGGGAGCCCCTTTGGCTCCCTGGAGCTTACTAGGCTGATGTGCTAATGTCAGACTTTGGCATCAGTCATGTGTATGGAGTTCTGTGGGCCTACCAGGGACCATGAACCACAACCTGGCCCCCTCAGAGAGGCATGGGGAGCAATGGCTTATAGAAACCCCCATGTGGTTGGAAGCATTCTATGTCTGCCATCGACCGGGTCTGGCATCCAGAAAGGTAAGCATCCCAAAACAAACCCCTATTCTGGTTAAAATATTGCTACCAAAAGCCGAACAAGTGGATAGAACTCCCCTAAAAGAAACGAGCAAATGAGCATGACATCACACGTTGCTGCCCCGCTGTCTGCGCAGCTCCCCCTCCCCAGGAGGGGGAAGGGGGAGCCCCAGACCCCCCACGCCGGCTATCCACCAGTCTAAGGCTGATGCTAGAGGCGGAGGTCGTGTGCTCCAGTGATTCCAGCACTGTGCTTTGAGTGTGGTGGCTGTTTTTCAGGGGTGCGAGAGCCAGGAGTCATTCTACAGTACTCAGGCTGAATGCGCTTAGGGTTATCGTCCCTAGGTGCCCTGTAAGTAATGCCTTTGTAGCTTTGGTCTACTTTCCACAAGTTCCTCGGGGCCTGCCTCTGCTGGGCCAAGTTACTGCTCGTTTTTTTGGCTGCCCTTTGGGTCTTGGGGGTTTTGTCTTCCTTTTTTACCTTAGGGTAAGAGGCAGTTTTGCACAGGTGCAGGGCTCAGGGTACTGCGCAGGTAGTTGTCACCTTTCACAGCGGCCGGCTCTGTTCCTTGGGGTGCATTGTCCTCTTGCGGGTTTTGTTTTTATTTGTGTTTTTGCCTTGTGGGGGGTCTCCCTTGTTTCCCCCTTTTTGTGCCTGACCTGCATACGGTTCTCTTCTGGTAGAGCCCCTGCTATGTCCCTGTGAGTGTACACGTCCCTGGGGTTCAGCTTTAGAAAGTTGCTCAGTATTTGTGGGCACCGATTAGTAGTACCCTGCCTGGGTTTACCTGGGCCCGAGTTATGTTAAGTGCTCGGGACCCTGGGAATCCCCTTGGGGGCGCATAGGTTTCATGGAGGTGTTCCCGAGCCCCCCCTCGCTTCGTGTGAGTTCGAGGGTTGCTCGGTTCCCTTGACTCAGGGTGACCCTCACGGTTTTTGCCTTCTTCACGCTGCCTGTTGGGTCGGTGACACTTTCAACCCGGAGTCCTGCGAGTTCTGTTGCTTGCTGGTGACTCAGTTTACCCAGTCTCATGATGATGTTCTATGGGTACAGGTGACGCAGGCGTCGCATGTGCGCTTTAGGTTGTTGCAACGCTCTAGGTTGGTTGCTCATCTGGATGCCCAGCGATCGCTGGGTTCGGCCTCGTGGGAGCCATGCGTCGGCTGCTGCGTCGCTGCCTTCCTCTTCAGGTTTTTTGGGGTTCAGTGCCTTGGCACCTGCCCAAGCCCTTGCTCGATGTGTTCAGGGACATGTTGTCTCTCGGCTGGAGCTTTGTGGCCAGTGCTCAGCAGGCCGGCCAGGAACGGTGGGGTCCGCCCTTCCGTTGAGTCCACAGCACGGTGCGGGAGTTCGCGACGGTGTGGTTTGCTCTTCTGAGGGTTCAGGTCGCCCACGGATCAATGATCCGGCTCCATTCAGACTGTTCTCCAGTGGTTCATTGCTTGAATCAGGAAGGTTCGAGGCAGTCTTTGGCTCTTTGGTCCTGGTCACTTCGGGTGACTCGTCTGCTGAGTTCTCGGGGTTTGGCTCTCCTGGCAATTCACGTGCGGGGAGTGTCCAAGGTCTTGGCCGACGGCCTGTCTCGTTTCGTTCCCCCTCTCCACGGAATTGACAGTCGACGCCGACTCCTTCAGTTACCTTTGCCAGACATTTGGATACCCCGAGGTGGACCTCTTCGTGTTGGCGTGGTCGCGGCACCTTCCGCTGTATGTGGCGCCCTTTCCTGACTGTGAGCCCGTCGGGGTCGACGCCTTTTGGCAGGATTGGTCAAGGTGGGGGTATTTTACCTCTTTTCCCAGGGTCAGCTGTTGCTCCAGGTCCTGACTCGATTGGAGACTTATCAGGGGAGAGTTGTACTCTTGGCCCCTTGGTGGCCGGCCCAGCCGTGGTTTCAGGTGCTACTTGCTCTGTGTCCGAACCCGGAGGTTTTCCCGCGGCTCCACCTCTTCCAGCAGATCAGACCGGTACGTCACGTGGATGGTTCGATCTTCTCAAGTCTTCGTGTATGGTATTTTTGACTCGAGTTTATCATCATCTCTATGATGATCAGGTGGCTTCCTTATTAGTGTCCCACCTGCCTGCTTCGTCTCGGCGGCAGTATGAAGTTTCCTGGCAGTCCTTCTGGTTCTTCTTAGGTCTTTGTCGTTGTACTTCGCTTTCAGTTAGGGTGGTATTGTCCTTTCTCTCTTGATTGTTCCAGGACTGTCTCCTTATGCCTAACACTGTCGCCTCGTATGGTGCGGCACTGGCGGAGCCGCTTCAGTTTGCTTTTGGTATTGATATCACATCTGCGCCATTTCGCAAGCTGTCTCGGGCGTTGTTTCACCTTCGGCCTGCTCATACACCGCCTGAGCCTGGTCTTTGGATAGAGCATTTTTTGTGGCCCCTTCGGTTCCGGATTGTTTTTCGAAGGCTCTTTTCCTGTTGGCATTGGCCTCTGGGGGTTGGGTTGGTGAGTTTCATGCAATCCTCTGGCGCAGAGATTTCTGCTCCTTCAGTCGGGATGATCGGTTTGTTCGTCTGCAGCCTTCTCCTTCTTTTCTGGTGAAGAATGACATTGCTGCTTTCCGGAGGGGTCCTTGCATTGTTGATGCTTCATTGGTTAGGCCGGGGGTGCATCATGTATTGTGTCCGGTTGCAGCTCTCTGCCTTTATTTGCGTGCCACGGCTTCTGTGTCCGTGAATGCTCTTTGGGTTGATCCAGTCTCCCTTCTTCCCTGTTCGAGGGTGCGGGTCTCCCAGGTCGTCTGCAGGGTTATTAAGGCTAGCCAGCCTGCGGTCTGTCCCCATGCCCATGATGTCCGCAAGTTCACGGCTCTTGCTGCCGTCTTTGGCAATATGTCCTGGGCTGACATTCGGGTGTGGGGATTTTGGCGGTTGAACAGGGTCCTAGCTGCTCGTTACCTTGTTAACGTTCCTGGGCCCAGTCAGGCCGGTGTCGCTTTGGGTCAGCGGATGCAGCCAATTGTCTCGACTTCAGGTTGAGGAGCGAGCAGCAACCACCTCCCAGGTAAGTCCCTAGTCTTTCCTTTGTGGGTAGTTAGCTCCGGGGAGTCGTAGGGGCTTCCCCCAGAAAGCCAGCGTTGAATGTAATGAAACGCCATTTTCTGGATGAGTCCCGGAGGCTCCCCGGCATCCCTCCCTCCCTCCGGTCAGCGGTTTTTCGCATGTTTTGACATCCAGCCACAGAACTGGGGTGTGGATCGCCGGCGCGGTGGGTCTGAGTCTTCCCTTTCCCTCTCCTGGGGAGGGGGCAACTGCGTAGACAGCGGCGCGACGACAGGTGACATCATACTAGTTTGCTCGTTTTTGTTTGGGGGAGTTCTATCCACTCGTTCGGCTTTTGTTTGCAATTTTCACTAGAATAGGGGTTTGTTTTGGGACACTTACCTTTCTGGGTGCCTAACCCAATCGATGGCAGACATAGAATGCTTCCAGTCACACTGGGGTTTCTATAGGCCATTGCTCCCCTTGCCTCTTTAGAGGGGGCCAGGTTCTGGCTCATGGTCCCCAGTAGGCCCAAAGAACTCCATACACATGACTGATGCCAAAGTCTGACATTAGCATATCAGCCTAGTAAGCTCCGGGGAGCCTCTGGGACTCACCCAGAAAATAGCGTTTCATTACATTCAACACTGTTTTTTTACCATGTGGGTTTGTCTTGTTGTCTGCTGTTCTGGTGCAAAACCCCGGTCGATGGCAGACAAGTAATGCCTCCAAACACATGGGGGTTTCTATAGGTCATTGCTCCTCGTACCTCTCTGAGGGGGGGGGCAAGATTCTGGTTAAGGCCACGGTCTAATACATGCATATCAGCCATGTAAGCTCCGGGAAGCCTTCGGGGACCACCCAGAAAATGACGTTTCATTACAGTCAGTGCTGGTTTTTGTCTTTAACTCTGTTAATTTTCAACAGATGATGTTGGATGGTCAGGCGATGGATTGGGTGAATCAACCAATGGGTACTCGTCTATTGATCGTCTGGGCTTTGGCTTGAATGTTGGACCTGCTTCTGCTCCAAACAGTGAAGACGAAAAAAAAGTGCCTCATTTATGTGCATGTTGGTGCTTTGGATGGGCTGAAATATTTGTTAGGCAACCCACTGGTTAGTTATTATAAGTTGCTGACTCCTGCATGATGACTTTGAACAGATATTTGTAGATACTGATCTATACTGATGTATTTTTCTTTGCCATATGTACAGTACTGGTATTGAAAATAAGAGTTCTCATGTGCATAATGTCTACTAGAAGTATTTGGATTATTACAGTAGTAAACAATCAAGATGTTCCGGGCCTCTCAAGGTCCCGCTCAGTGATGCCTAAAATGTTTACACTTTTTTCTGAGAGGAGCCCCGTCAGCTCCCTGAAGCTGGCTGACTGATATTCATTATACTAGTCTAGAGCATCAGTTACTTGGAGCTCTTACATACTGGAAACCATGAGCCAGGACCTGTTTCCCCTCAGAGAGGCACAGGGAGCAATGGCTTATGAATGCTCCCCTTTTTGAGGGGAGCCCCTATGGCTCCCTGGAGCTTATCGGGCTAATGTATTTTATATTAGACCGGGACATTAGCTATGGAGTTCAGACCTACCAGGGACCATGAGCCAGAACCTGGCCTGGCTCTGGCCTGAACCTAAAAAATAATATACACGTGGAAGATACTGGAGGGCCAAGTACCAAATCTACACAGTAAAATAACAACGTACTGGAGTGAACGATATGGAAGAAAATGCAGGATAGAACCAGTGAAGAGCAGAGGTGCCATAGGCACAATCAGAGAACACTGTATAAACATCAGAGGTCCGCAGTTGTTCAACACCCTCCCAGCGAGCATAAGAAATATTGCCGGAACAACCATGGACATCTTCAAGAGGAAACTAGATTGCTTCCTCCAAAGAGTGCCGGACCAACCAGGCTGTGGTGGTATGTGGGCCTGTGGGCTGCTCCAAGCAACAGCCTAGTGGACCAAACTCTCACAAGTCAAGCTTGGCCTCAGGCCGGGCTTGGGGGAGTAGAAGAACTCCCAGAACCCCATCAAACAGGTAAACCAGGTATTAACCAGGTGGCCCCTTCAGAGAGATTTCAGGGAGTAATGGCCCTGGAAAACCTTCCTTGTGGATGGGGGTTTTCTTTATCTGCCATCGACTGGGGTTAGGCACCCAGAAGTTAGGCATAACAAAACAAACCCCACATGGTAAGAGACTAACAGCAAAAACCGAACAGAGAGGCAGAACTCCCTTCAATCCCAAGGAAACAAGCAAATGTAACACACAACTGCCGCGCTGCCCTCCCTTCCCAAGAGGTGAGGGGGAGGGGCCCGGACCACACTGTGCCGGTTGCATAGCACTCAGTTCGTAAGCTAATGTCAACCCTGACAGACGCTTCTCTGGTCTCTGTTTCTTAGGCGGTGTTTGCCTCCGTGGCGCTCACTGCCGTGTTTTTGTGGTGTGCGGTGGACAGGTGTTCCTCATCAGTACTGGGGCTTCCAGATCGTTTTTGGTGTGTGTTCCCTTCGCTGTTGACAGGGTGCTGGGGGGGGGAACTAACAGCTTGCTCTGTTAGTTCTCGCTTGGTTCCACAGTTCGGGGGGCGTTTTTTTGGTTGTCTTCCGGCCTCTGGTTGGGCGACTCCTCCCCCTTTAGGGGGTTTGGGGCTGGGGAGGTGGGCCTCTTCCCCTGCACTTCGTCATGTCATCTTGGTATAGGTGTGTTTGGACATGGTCGATCCGCCCCATCCTTCTGGGGTTCCTGCCTGTTCCAATGCCGACACGGTCTTTGCCGATCTGCGGTTCTCCTGGACTAGTTTTGTCTGCGCCTTGGATTCTTTGCCTCTCTTCGGAAGACTGTTGTCGCCGGTTCGGCTTCTATTGGGGGCCGGGTGCCTGGATGGTGTCCCTGGACCTCCGGGTCACTTCTTGCAACATTCCTCTCCAGGGTTCTAGGACTGACACAGTTGGTGGCGGTGCTTCAGGCTTGCCACTTTTGTTGTCTTCCCTAGTTTGTAATTGGCACCTCGTGTATTTACACATCTTTTCCGGATCTTGGTGACCTGTCTGCGTATGCTCGGGATTCGGTTTCTGTTCTAGCTGGTGTGGGCTCCCAGTCAGTCCGCTTGTCTGCTCACCAGGGATGTGGTTCTTTCCAGATCAACGGGTTCGGGTTCCTGGTGAACTGGGGGACATTCCATCTGGTTCTGTCCTGGGTTCGAACCTGGCTGGGTCTTGTTTCAGACTCTTGGACTGCTTCCTTGTCTCTCCCTCCAGAGGCCTTGCTGCAGCTGCGGTCCCGCGTTCAGCTGTTTCTGAGGCTGTCCTAGGTCACTCGGCAGTTACTCGAGCAATTGTGCTGAAGTCTGAACTTCACCGCAGTTACTCGAGCAATTGTGCTGAAGTCTGAACTTCACCGTGCTGGTCTACCCGTCGGGTCGGGTTTGGCTTCGGCGTTGTTTTGGTTCCTTCGGGGATGGCCCTTCTGCCTCTCTCGCGATCATTGGGTTTGTCCTCTGGGATCTTATGTTGGTGCTGCATCGCCGGCTTCTTCTTCGAGGTTTTCGGGGTTCCGTGCCTTGGTGCCTCCCTGAGCCTTCGCTTAAGGTGTTCATGGACGGTCGTCTCTCGGCTGGGGATTTGTGACCAGTGCTCGCCAGGCCGACTGAGGACGGGGGTCCGTCTTTCTGTTGGGCTCACAGCATGGTTCGGGAGTTCGTGGCTGTCTGGTTTGCGCTTTGGATGGTTCAGGTCACTCGGGGGTCTATTATCCGGCTCCATTTGGACTGTTCTCTGGTGGATCCTTGCCGGAACCACTGGGGTTCTCTTCGTCCTTGCCTCTTTGGGGTTGGTCCTTTCGAGTGGCTCGTTCTGCTTGATTCTTGGGGTTTGGCTCTCCGTGTGGTTCATGTCCAGGGAATGTCCATTGTCCTGGTGGATGGCCTGTCTCGGTTCATTCCTTTGTTCACGGATTGGCCGGTAGTCGCCGACTCGTTTTGTTGGTTCTGCCTGACGTACGGACTCCCAGACATGGACATCTTCGCTTCGGCATGGTCTCTGCATCTCCCATTCTATGTGGAGCCCTTCCCCACCTGCAAGGCGTTCCCGGTGGATGCCTTTCAGCAGGACTGGTCGAGGTGGAGTTACCTGTACCTCTTCCCTCGGTCCAGGTTCAGGTTCTGGCACGGTTGGAGTCCTACCCTGGGAGAGTAGTCCTCGTGGCCCCTTGGCGGCCGGCCCAGCTTTGCTTTCAGATGCTGCTTGATCGGTGTCTGAACCCAGGGCGTTTACCGCGGCTCCGCGTCTTTCGGCAGGTTGGACCGGTCTGGTACGTGGCTGGTTCGGCCTTCTCCTTGGCTCATCGCGTCTGGTCTTTGATGCGGGTGTATCACCATTTCTATGGTGATCAGGGCTTCGTTGATGGTGTCCACCTGCGAGCTTCATCTCGGTGACCATA
>NC_091170.1:37203913-37448913 GCF_040958095.1 Procambarus clarkii
CACATTTATTTTTATTTTTTAAATAAAATTGAGTTTAAGAAAATAGAAAAATATATATTGTATGGAGACCTAAAAATTAAATTAGCTTGTTAATACCTGTATCATAGTTAAAGATATAAATAACTTATAAATTAATGTTAATGTGTGCAGTAATTTTATAGTGCATTATGTTCTTAAATTGGAAATATGTTAAGGGGGATATAAAAGATAAGACAAGGCTGACAGAATCGTGAATAAAGAAAAAAAAGTAGGCAAATTTTTATTTCTGGTCATTTGTAAAGGAGAGAAATATGAGTGATTACAACAGTTGTTCCTGTCTAGTTTAATATCAGAAACACTTATGTATGAATTATATTTTTAAATGTTTTATATATATTATTTTAAATTACAGAATCTAAACATGGTTGTGACAACTGAAGAAGCAGCAGCTAGAAGAAGAAGTGCCAGTGCTAGTGTACCAGGTATAGCTGTAATGTTCTATTCTCTAGTTTCACTAGTATAAGCAAAATTAGGTGCAAGACTCCTATAAAAGTCATTAACACCGTGCTGCGCCAACCAAGAAAACTTGGTTGGTGGGAAACAGCGCCAACCGAAAAATACCTTTTGAATATTTTGTACCCATTCCAAACACATGCAGGGTAGGTTGTGTGCAAAATGGACTCTTAGGCCACCAGTGAGAGACAGCCATCTTGGAAAAAATCCCAGAATGTCCTAGGGCTGCTGGCTGGTGTTAGTACTGAGTGAGCAACCATGGGTGGTACACACTCCTCTGGCTCCCAAACACCTGTCCAATGCGGTGTTGAAAGGTCGCTCTCTGTCGGTGAATTCAGACCTTATTGTTTGAAGAACATTAGGGTCATGATATTGATGAAGCTATGTGCAATAAGGACCTAACACAAAGGTCGGATGCAAGTGATACAGCACCGGTGAGAACGATACAGAGAGCATATCCAGTTGTAGCTCTGAGCTATAGAGCGCCTAACAGAAACAGACAGCAGCCTTCGATGCTGTCTGTTTCTGTTAGACGCGGGGATCGCCCCTGTGTGTCGTTTTGGTGCTCATAAGGTGCGTCAGCCCTTTTGCGGTTCATCCCAGTGACAGGGTGGTGGTGGGTAGGAGGCTCGCTCTGTTTGCTCGTGTCTGGTCCACGATTTGTGGGCCTTTCGGGTTGTTTCGTGTGGCCTGCAGTGGCAATGGGTGGCTCCTCCTCCTTTGGGGGGTTCAGAGCTGGCAGGGCGGGTCTCTTCTCCTACGCTCTGTCAGATCATTTTGGAGTGGGTTTGCTTGGGCGTAGTTGAAACGATCTCATCCCTCAGGTGGGTTCCTGCCTGTTTCTTGTCCTGAAATGGGACTGCGCAGACCTCCGGTTTATTCTAGACTTGTCTCATCTGCACCGTGGGCTTATTGCCCCTCCTTTCAGATGACTACTTTGTCCCAGGTCCGTCTTCTGTTGGAGCCGGATGCTTGGATGGTATCCCTGGACCTCAAGGACACGTATTGGGCCATCCCAATTCATCTGAAGTTCAGGGACTGACTCGGTTTTGTTGTAGGCGTCAAGGTTACCACTTCCTTACCTTCCATTTGGCTTGAATCTGATGCCTCGCATTTTTGCATGCTTTACTCGGGTTGTGGTGGCCCTCCTGCGTCTGGTAGGTGTTCAGGTCCTGGCCTACCTCGACGAATGGCTGGTTTGGGCTCCCAGCCAGTCCGCGTATTTGCTCACCTGGGATTTGGTTCTTTCCAGCTTGCCGGATACGGGTTCTTGGTGAACTGGCGGAAGTTCACCAAGTTTTTTTCAGGTTCACCAAACCTGAAGTTTTTCCCTTCAGGTTCGGTCTTGGCTGGGTCTTGTGTGGGATGCTTGGACCGATTCCTTGTCTCTTCCTCTGGCTGCTCTGCTTCACCTGCGTTCCTGCCTTCGACTGTTCCTGAGGGGCTCCCGGGTCATGCGGCGGTTGCTCGTGGGTTGTGCGGGAGCCTGAACTTTGCCATGCTGGTCTACCCAATAGGTCGGGTGAGGCTTCGTCGGGTTCTGGTTCCTTTGGGGACGTCCTTCAGCCTCTCTTGTGACCACTGGGTTTGGCCTCTGGGGGAGGGGGGGGAGGCTTTGCATCTGTTGCTGCGTCGCCGGCTTGCTCTTTGGGTTTTTCAGGGTTCATTGCCTTGGTGCCTATCTAAGCCCTCGCTCGATGTGTTCACTGGTGTGTCGTCTCTCAGCTGGGGCTTTGTGACCAGTGTTCGCCAAGCCGGCCTTGGGCAGTGGGGTCTGTTCCTCCGTCGGGCTCACAGCACGGTGCAGAAGTTTGCGGCTGTCTGGATGTTGCTCCGGAGGGTTTGGGTCACTCGTGGATCGACGATCCGGCTCCATTCGGACTGTTCCTCGGTGGTTCATTGTCTGAACCGAGGGGGTTCGATGTGGTCCTAGGCTCTTTAGGGCTGGTCGCTTTGGGTGACTCATCTGCCGAGTTCTCGGGGTTTGGCTCTCTTAGCAGTTCATGTTCGGGGAGTTTCCAGTGTCCTGGCGGGGATGGCCTGTCCCACTTCCTTTCCCTTTGCATAGAGTAGACGGTTGACACCGACTCGTTCAGTTGGCTCTGCCAGACGTTCGGGACTCCGGAGGTGGACCTCTTCGCGTCAGCGTGGTCAAGGCGTTTCCCAGTATGCATGGCGCCCTTCCCCAACTGCGAGGCCATCGGGGTCGACTCCTTCCGGCAGGACTGGGCAAGATGGGTTACCTGTATTTCTTTCCCCTGGTTCAGCTGTTGCTCCAGGTCTTGGCTCACTTGGAGACTTACCAAGGGAGAGTTGTCCTTCTGGCTCCTTGGTGGCCGGTCCAGCCTTGGTTTCAGGCGCTGATTGCTCGGTGTCCAAACCCCAGGGTCTTCCTGCAGCTCCGCCTCTTTCAGCAGAGTGGTTCAGTCCGTTACGTGGCTGGTTCGTTCTTTTCCTTGAGTCTTCGCGTCTGGAGTTTCTGACTCGAGTCTATCATCACTTGTATGGGGCACTGGTGGCTTCATTGTTGTTCTACTACCTGCATGCTTTGTCTTGGTGGCATTATGGAGTTTCCTGTCAATCCTTCTGGTTTTTCCTATCACTGCTTAGGTGTACTTTAGTCTCTGATAGGGTTGTCTTGTCCCTTCTTTTGTGGTTGTTCTAGGATCTTCATTTTATGCTGAATACTGTCGTCTCGAATCATACAGAGCTGGCGGAGCCACTCCAGCTTGTGTTTGGTATCGATGTTACTTCTGCTCCGTTTCACAAGCTGTCTTGTGTGTTGTTTCACCTCCATCCTTCTAATGCGCCACTTGAGCCGTCCTGGTCTTTTGACAGGGTGCTCTCTTTTTTTCTCTTCTCCTTGGCTTGTAATGGCCCATTTGATTCAGGGTTATTTTTCTAAGGCTCTGTTCCTGTTGGCATTGGCCTCTGGGGTCAGGTAGGGAAGCTTCATGCTCTCCTCCTGTGCAGGGGTTTCTCCTCCTGGTGGTAGATTGTTTGGTTGCAGCCGTCTCTTTCTTTTCTGGCAAAGAATGAGACTGCTGCTTTCCGGAGGGGTCCTTGGGTTGTTGATGCTTGGTTGGTCAGGCCGGGGGTGCATCATGTGTTGTGTCTGGTTGCGGCTCTCCACTGTTATTTGCGCGCCACGGCTTCGGTGGCCGGGGATGCGCTTCGGGTTGACCCGGTTTCCCTCCTTCCCTGTTCCCGGCTCGGGTCTCCTAGGTCGTCCGCAGGGCTATTAAGTCTAGCCAGCCTGCGGTCTATCCTCATGCCCATGACGTTTGTAAGTTTGCTGCCTTAGCTGCCGTCTTTGGCATCATGCCTTGGGTTGACATTCGGCACAGGGTTTTTGGTAGTTGAACAGGATCCTGGCTGCTCGCTATCTTGTCAATGTCTCTGGACCTAGTAGGGCCTGCGTTGCATTGGGTTGGCAGTTGCAGCCAGTTGTCTTGACTTTGCATTGAGGAGTGAGGACTGATCACTTCTTGGGTAAGTCCCAGTGTTTTTTCCATGTCTTTGGGTAGTTAGCTCCTGGGGGCCGACGGGGTATCCCCCAGAGATTCAGTGTTAAATGTAATGAAATGCCATTTGCTGGGTGAGTCCCGGAGGCTTCCCGGCATCCCTCCCTCCCTCCCTCCGGTCGGCGGTGTTTTCACGTGTTTTGACATCCAGCCTAAGAACTGCTGATTGGAGTGCCGGCGCGAGGGTCTGGGGCTTTCCCTTCCCACTCCCAGGGAGAGGGGTGTTGCACAGACAGCAGTGCGGCAACTTGATGATGTCGTGGTCGTTTGCTAATTTTCGTTTTGGAGTTCTGTTCACTTGTTCGGCTTTCATTAGCAATATTTTCACCAGAATAGGGGTTTGTTTTGGGGCCCCCTACCTTTCTGGGTGCCAGATGCAGTCGATGACAGACATAGAATGCTCCTAACCATACGGGGGTTTCTATAGGCCACTGCTCCTCGTGCCTCTCCGAGGGGGCCAGGTTCTGGCTCGTGGTCCCCGGTAGGCAAGAACTCGATGC
Source organism: Procambarus clarkii (assembly GCF_040958095.1). NCBI lineage: Eukaryota > Metazoa > Arthropoda > Malacostraca > Decapoda > Cambaridae > Procambarus > Procambarus clarkii. Next base: position 37,208,430 of record NC_091170.1, read on the forward strand.
ACTTTGAGTGATGCCAGAAAACTATTAGATACATATCTGCCTGGATAGCTCCGGTTAGCCTCCAGGACTTACCCAAAAAATGGAGTTTCATTACAATCAATGCTAATTTTTTATGTCGGCTGCTGCCCTGTGCCTTTCTGTTCGTTTATTTTGTAAATTTTTTGGAGGGATGGCTTCCCTGTCCCATAGCTACCTGAAGCTATCTTACAGAGATTGCTTTATGCTAAAAGTTCACATTTGTTTCGGAAGTTCAATTTGTCCTGTTGCTGGTTAAGACTTGGTTGGGACTAATCTAAGATGTCATTGCTCCTTTCAGCCTTGGCATGGGTGGCTTCTTGCATTTGTTTTGTGGTGGGAAGTGCTCTTATTATTCATTAGCATTGCACGTGGTTGTGTAGCTGCCTGAATTTTACTTATGTGGTGTACCCATTGGGACAAGTTTGACTGCTGGCACACTGTAGGTTTTCTCTGGGAGAGCCCCTTTCGCTTTCTTAAATTGTTGGAGTTTTGTCTCCCAGATTTCTTAAAAGTAGTTTCCTGTTAGTGACTGAGTGAATTAGATCCTAGTCTTTTATACTTTGTGCACTAATTACATCATAATTTTCAACTTCTTATATTTTGTACTTAAAGTTGTGAATGAAAGTGGCTGTGACAACTTTTCTTCGGTATATTCCAGTTCAAGATCACCCATACATAGAATAAGAATTTCTTTACATCTCTATGACTAAATTGCTTATCCATCTTCCATACATGCCTCCTTGTCCTACTTCCTTTCAATTGTAATGGGATGCACTAGTCTGTTTTGCCTACTATTTTCAATAGTATCTTGTATGTAGTGATGAAGCCCTTTTTGATTTTTTCTCTACTCTTCAGGTTGTGAGGTTCAGTGTCTTAACCTGTCCTATCTGAGCCCTCTGAATATTAGTACAGTACTGCTCTAGATGCAAACCTTTTTACTTTTTCAAGTTTCCTTTTGTTTCAAAAATTGCATATTCCCTGCTAGTTCTACTTATGAACTCGCTCCCTCTGGATGGCAGGCCATTTTCATAAATTAGAAAGAGCAACAATTCTTGGACAGAGCCTTGGGGTATCCCATTTCTCAATCTTCTTCAGCTTGACATATTCTATCTGGTTATGACTTGTTGTTTCCTGCACATCAGGTGTGGATACTTGGTGTGATTTCCAAAAGACTTGGCTGTACCATTCCAGAATTTGGGAGCTACTGAAAGCCTGCCAGAAAAGGGTGTTTCATCACATTTAATGCCTGATTTTTTTATACTTTCTACCTTTAATTTGTATATACATGTGCATAATGATTTCGTGGCTTCAGTTTTTTTAAGATTTTTATATATAAATTTTCTACGCAGGGACGAGGAGGAAAAGGTGATGTAGACATGATGATGTTTCACAATGATTTGCGTGAGACTTGTCTTGACCTGATGTCTCGGTACACATATTCTGACTTTGCTCCTCCTACTAAAAGGTAATATGTATGTGGAGTTTATTATTTTTATGCATGCATGTAACAAAACAAATTGTGGAATTTTCTGGGGGGAGCCCCTTTGGCTCCCCTTAGTTTACTAGGCTGATATGCTAATGTCAGACTTTGGCATCAGTCATGTGTATGGAGTTCTGTGGGCCTACCGGGGACCACGAGCTAGAACCTGGCCCCCTCAGAGAGGTATGGGGAGCAATGGCCTATAGAAACCCCCGTGTGGTTCGAAGCATTCTGTGTCTGCCATCGACCAGGTCAGGCACCCAGAAAGGTAAGCTTCCCAAAACAAACCCCTATTCTGGTGAAAATTGCTACCACAAGCCGAACAAGTGGATAGAACTCCCCAAAAGAAACGAGCAAATGAGCATGACATCACACGTCGCCCCGCCACTGTCTACGCAGCTCCTTCCTCCCCTGGATAGTGAAGGGGGAGCCCCAGACCCCCACTCGGCTATCCACCCTTCAGTTCTAAGGCTGATGCTAGAGGCTGAGGTCGTGTGCTCTGGCTCCGGTGGTTGTTTCAGCACTGTACCTAGTGTGTGGTGACTGTCTTCTAGGTGGTGCATGAGCTGTGAAAGATTCTCCAGTACTCAGGCTGCATGCGCCTAGGGTTTCCTTTCCTAGGTGCCCTGTAAGTACTGCCTTTGGGGCTTGGGGCCACCTTCCACAAGTTCCTTGGGTTCTGCCCCTGCTAGGCCATTTACTGCTTGGGTTTCGGCCGCCCTTTGTGTGCTAGGGTGTTCTGTCTCCCTTGTTCGCCTTAGGGTAGGGGGGCAGTTTGCACTGGTAGGGGTGCAGGGTACTGTGCAGCTTATTTTCACCAATCATGGCAGCCAGCTCTGTTCCGCCTGGGTACATTGTCCTCTTGCGGGGTTTTCTTTTTCGTTTTGTTTGTCTGCCTAGTGGGGGGGGGGGGTGTCTGCCTTGGTTCTTGCCCTCCGTGTACTGAGTACTCTTCCTTCTTCTGGTGGTTCCCCCCTGCTAGGTCCTCTTGAGTGCACACGTCCCGGGGGTTCAGTTCTTAGAAAGTTTGGTAAGTGTGGATGCCAGTTGGCAGTACCCTGCCTGGGATTACCTGGGCGTGAGTCCCTATAGGTAAACACTCAGGACCCTGGGAAACCCCGAGGGGGGCGTGTGGGTCCGATGGATATGGCCCCTGAATCCCCCCCCTCTCTTTGTGCGAGTTTGAGGGTTGCTCTGTTCCCCTTGTCTCAGGGTGACTCTCACTGTTTTTCCTCCGTCTGCTGCCTGTGGGGTCGGTGGCTCCTTCAGCCCAGAGCCCTGCGAGTTTTGTTGCTTGTTTGTGGCTCATTTACCCAGTCTTATGCTGACTATGCAGGTGCAGGCAGCATGGGCATTGCAAGTTGAGTTTCAGTGGTGCAACACGAGCTAGGTCATTTGCTCCCTGGAAGCCCCAAGGCTGCCCCGTTTTGGTTGGTGTGACAGGGCTTGGAGGTGTTGGTTGCTTCAGTTTTGTTTCCTTCCGCGCCCCTTGTTCTTTCCCCTTAATGGTCTTGAGACTTGGGCGGTCTCGGGGAATTCCCCTTTCGGAGTAGCAACGGGGGCATTCAAGTCTGTTCCTCCAGCCGTGTTGTGTGAGTCTGCCAGTGGGCTCCCTTCCTTAGTACTTGTCTGGCTGCCCTGGCTCTTCTTATGAGGCTGGGGCTTTGGGGGAACGGCTCGGCCCCGGGACCCGGGACTGGTGGGTGAGTTCCCGGGGCTGGTGAGGGGCTGATGTTGGACCCCGCCTTGGTTTTTCTACCCTTTGGGCGGGGCTTGCGGTTATGAGGAGTGGGGTTTTTCTTACACCCCCCATCCTCTCCATACATGTTTTTGGGAGTCGGCCCCTCCCCGGGATCGGTTCCTTGTCCCTTGGATCTGTCGGGTCCGTCCTATTGGTAGGTACGTTTCTCCACCCTTCTTCTTGGGACGGGCCTTCATCGTCATGTTCCCCTCTTCTCGGGGTTCTGCATGACTTGGTCTTGGGTGCGACTTTGCCTTCTGTGCCTTCGTGGCTTCTTCACGCTTGCTTCTTTATGTTCTAGAAGGCTCGGGAAGGTTTTGTTTCTTCCTGTATTATTGGAACGTCTGTCGTCTTCCAGTCCTGTGCTGCGCAGGGTTGCCAGATTGGGCTCCTTGTAGCCCAAATGGGAAGCTGTGCTATGTTTCTTTTCGCTCCTTACTGCTTTTTTCGACTATGGTTGGCGGCTGCCCGGTGTACTCTCCTCTGGGATTCACTTGTTAACTACACTATTTTGTCTGGTTTTCAAGTCACATTCGTGGTTTCTTTCTTCAGCTCGCGACGTCTGGCAACCCACATCTGGCATCCCTGCTGCGCATGTGCCGTGGTTGTTTGTTTTGATATGGATGGTATGCACGTGTGCTGGTGTTCTGCATCCTTTTTTTCTCTCAGGCGCTTCGCCTCTCGCTCCTCTCAATTCTCCAATCTGTGCCCCGTAGCTCCTGGGGGTGTTCTGGATTGCTTCTATGGGGAGGACGCTGGATTTTCCCAGCGTATGGATGTGGGACTCCTCCTTCGCTTCTTCTGGTCTTTTTCTTGTGTTTTTCCGTTTTCTCATTTTGTCCTACACATGGTTGTGTGTTTTGTTTGTGCCTTTTGGCTCTCCTGTTGCCAGGTTTGGGTTCCTGATATCCTGGCTTACCCTTCCTGTTGGCATTTTCACAGTCTCTCGGTGTCTCTTCTCTAGAGTCTCACGTCGGGACTGTTATCTCCGATCTCCTGGCGGGCTCTCTCTGGCATTGGGTTGTTTTTCTGTACGGCAGCCGTTCCATCTCCTCCTTTGCCAGCTTGGGTTTCCGGCTCTGCTGGCTCCAGGGTCGTACCCGAGATCTTCCCGTGGCTCCACTTTTTCCTAGGCTCGATTGGCTCATGGCGAGGCTGGTTCAGCTCTGCCTCGGGTCTCTCGCCTTCTGTTGGTGGTTGGGTGGCTTCGTTGATGGTGTCCCACCTGCGTGCTTCTTCTTGGTGGCAGTGTGGGGTTTTTGGCGGACCTTTCTTTTCCTTCTGTCCCTTTTTTAGGTAGCTGTGTTTGTTGGTGTGGTCTTGTCTTTCTCTTGTGGAGGTTCAGGGCCGTCATCTTGCCCCATACTGTCGCCTCGTATCGTGCGGCACTGGTGGAGCCGCTTTAGTTTGCTTTCGGTATTGGTGTTACGTCTGTGCCGTTTCACAAGCTTTCTCGTTCGTCGTTTCACCTCCAGCCTGCTCCTGCGCCGCCTGAGCCATCCTGGTCATTGGACAGAGTGCTTTCTTTTCTTTCTTCTCCATGGTTTGTTGTGGCCCCTTCAGTTCAGGTTTGATTCCCGGAGGCTCTCTTTCTGTTGGCATTGGCTTCTAGGGGTCGGGTCGGTGAGCTTCATGCTCTCCTCCGGCACGGGTTTTCTGCTCCTTTGGTCGTGGCGATAGGTTTGTTTGTCTGCAGCCGTCTCCTTCTTTTCTGGCAATATATGAGACTGCTGCTTTACGGAGGGGTTCTTCGGTTGTTAATGCTTGGCTGGTCGGGCTAGGGATGCGTCATGTTTTGTGTCCGCTTGTGGCTCTCTGCTGTTATTTGCGTGCCACGGCTTCTGTATCTGGGGACGCGCTTTGGGTTGATCCGGTTTCCCTTCTTCCCTGTTCGCGGGTGAGGGTCTCCCAGGTCGTCCGCATGGTTGTTAAGGCTAGCCAGCCTGCGGTCTATCCTCATGCCCATGAAGTTTCCAAGTTCGCTGCTCTTGCTGCTGTTTTTGGCAACATGTCCTGGGCTGACATTCAGGTGCGTGAATTTTGGCAGTTGACCAGGGTCCTGGCTGCTCGTTATCTCGTGAACGATCCTGGGCCTAGTCGGGCCTGTGACCTTTTGGGTCGGCAGTTGCAGCCAGTTTTCTCAGCTTCGAGTTGAGGAGTGAGTAGCGACTGCCTGCTGGGTATGTTCCTTCCTTTTCCCTCTGTGGATAGTTAGCTCCGGTAAGGGGCTTCCCCCAGAAAACCAGCGTCGAATGTAATGAAACGCCATTTTCTGGGTGAGACCCAGAGGCTCCCCGACATCTCCTCCCTAACCGTTCGGCGATTTTTTCACGTGTTTTGACAGCCAGCTTCAGAACTGAAGGGTGGATAGGTGGGTGGGGTTCTGGGACTTCCCCTTTCCCCTCCTGGGAAGGGAGGGGGAAGGGGGAGTGATGTGTGATGCTAGTCATCAGTAGTCTGTCAAGTCAGTCATCAGTTGTCAGTCGAGTCAGTAATTAGTAAAGTCAGCCATTAGTAATAAAGTCAGCCATTAGTAGTAAAGTCAGTTATTAGTAGTGAAGTTAGTCAAGTTATACATCAATAGTCAAGTCAAGCAGGCTGCCACTCAAATCCTGTCAGGTTAGAAGCCAGTAAGTCTTTTTGTCAGTAAGTCTAGCAGGCGAGTCCCCAGTTGGCATTGATATACATCATGGGTCTGTTACCTCCAGCCCGGTTAGCAACTTGATTTATTAAATTCTTAATTTTTACAGCAATTTTAATTTCACCAACACTTTGATATATCAATAATTGATTGACTTTTGGCATTCTATTAAACTGCATGCTAATATGAAATTTCACAATTTGTGGATTACTGCACAATTTTTGATAGTATCAATTCTTGTATTTGAATGTATCCTAGTGCTTGGTTTTCACAGATGGAAATTTAATGTTGAGATTAACCATATGTAATGATGTAATGACACACACACACACATGGTCTCCAAGGTAATATTATAACAATACAGTATGTAGTTAATATTGATCAGAAAATCACTCTGATACTAATTTATAATAAATGAAAGTAAATTTTTGGTTTGATATACCTAATAAAATAATTCAAATTAATAATTATTGTCCACCAATGTGTGGATAAACTCTTCCTTTATGGATCTTGTTAGATATAGTACTAACAGTGGAAAGGGTTTCCACATCCATAGCCTAAACTTAAGATAAGTGGATCTGAGAGAACTTTCTCAAAACAGGAGCCTCAGAAATGCACATATTCATCCAGAAATGTACCCAAGGAGGAAGCAAGGATGAATTTATCTCCACATTTGTTGGAGGATAGAACACGTCCCCTCCCTTAAGATTGAATCCCTCTGCCTTGGGAATTAATCCTTATGCCAGACCAAATAGAAATCAAGGTTCCCACTAGGAGCCCTTTTAAGGAACAAATCCACAAGGGCCGTGACAAGGATTCGAACCTACGTCTGAGATCTTCTCAGATGCTGCCTTAATCGACTGAGCTACGACATGGTCAAAAGAGTTGAAACCAGAAGTTCTACTGAACTTACTTGGATCCTGCAGCCTCCCCGAGACACAAACCAGGGTTTCACACAACTCCCCCATGCACTTGAGCTATGTCAATAGGCCATTCTACCTCTTCGCCCTTACTTCATTACACACAGAAATCACAATAGCGTGATGCATCAACTGAACAAAACAAAACTGAAAAACTGAACAATGAAAAATTTTGTTCATTGATGCATCACGCTATTGTGATTTCTGTGTGTAATGAAGCCTTTTTAAGCCTTGGACCCCCTACCTACCACAGAGGAAGAGGGACCAGGGTTTAAACTCCAATGAAAACAAGAACGAAGTCTGGGGAAAAAAAAAGTAAGGGGAAATCAACACCACCCACAGAGGTCTTAGTTACCAGATTAGCCTGAGACAGGACCACATCTATTATAGGAGGAGGCAGAACTGAGAAGAAAGAACCAAATTCAATAATACTGATTGAAAGTATTCCAAAGACACTACCTGATAGTGGGAGGAGGAAGCGGTGAGGTGGTATTTTAGATGTTAGGGATAGTATTAAATGTTTGATACAGTAATTGTTAGTAACAAACATTTCTTTTACAAGCATTTTGAGCTGGGGAGATTTCAGACTTCCTCAGCTTCCCTTCCTCTGAAGGATCTGGATTCCAATACCTGCTCCTGATTGGTTGAGAGATGGTCACAGATGCTGGTGTTTTGGTTTTGGCCCAGGGGTATTAGTGTATAATATCTAGAGAGGCGCTGAATGGACCACCCCAGAAATTTTTTTTTAGTGTTTGGCCATGGCCTGCCTTGAATTGTATTGGGAACTTAAGCATTTCTGGGATTGCACTTGTGTATTGAATAAGGATTCTTTTAGTTTAATCCTGTACCATATGCTCTTTGTCATCCAATGATTTCAGAAGTTTCACAACTATGCATTATGATTAAATACTTTGTATTGAAAATAATGCATTTTAATATATTTGATCATCAGGAGTGCTGTATCCAAGATGTTTGTAGAAGAAGGCCAAGACCAAACCTGGGTCTTGGGCAGCAAGATAGTAACCATAACAACATCCGGATGTTCTAAACGACCTCTGAGAAATGGTCTATGCGCCAAATGCATTGAAATCTGCAATATAGAAAAGGGCAAGTATTATTTTCTTATTTAATTATATACTCTGTAGTGTTTGTTTATGTTTCTATATGTACTTTAGACCTGGTCATGAAAAACTTTCTTTGCACATTTCTTCATATTCTTCCTTTTAACACGTACAGCTTACCAATAAAAATTTCTCCACTCTCATCTAACTCCTTTCCCCATAACTGTGTTACTTGAAACTTAATTTCTAAAAATCACTATTGAATGCAATGAAACATCTCTTTGTGGCTGGGCGTTAGTGGCTCTCTGAAGCTCGCTCTCTTAGGTAGTTCTACACATGAGTCACTTCATCCTTAGATGTTCTTAATGATCTTCTAGAGACCAGATCCAGAACCTGGCATCATCACACAGGTGCAGGGAGCAGGGGATTTTTACAATTATCCTCATCAAGGAAACATGCAGAAAATAAGTAAAGCAAAACAGATAACTGCAAGATTCATGGAAAGAAAAGAAATGAATCTGCAAACGACTCTGCAAGTGATCACCCAGTAGTTAGGTTGAACCTCCTAGTTACAGCTAGCTACTGCCAGGTGGCAGCACTACAGGGAGCTCTGGCTTCCCTTGTCAACAGAGCTCAGTCCGGACATGAAAGCCACACACTGACTCAACTGAAAGGGGGAATGGGGAAGGGACCATGGAGTCAGGTTCAACTTGAAAGAGGATCTTCATTATACTTATTGCTGGTTTTCTGGAGGAAGCATGGGGTGTTTTCTTTTGACCCTAGTGGGCAGTTTCTTCATCTGCAGCCTTATTTTCTGGTCGATGTGGAAACTTGGCTTCCAGAGGGTCCCTTGGTGTACTTACCTAGTTGTGCTTGTGGGTGTTGAGCTCTGGCTCTTTGGTGTGTGATGCTTGGTCTGGCTAGGGTGTACCTACTGTTGTGTCCAGTTGTGGCAATATGCCCTTACCAGCATGCCATCTGTTCAGCTTTGTTGGATGCACTGATTGTCGATCTGGTTTCCTTGGCACCTTGTTCCATGGCAAATTTGGCCCCCAGTGTTCGTAAGTTTGCTGCTTCGGCTACAGTCTTCACTATTATGTCATTGGCTAATATTCAGGTTTGGTGGTTTTGGAGATTTAACAGGGTCTTGGTGGCACGGTATTGGGTCAACATTCCTGGTCCTAATTGCATTACCATGGACTGAGTTTCTGGGCCTGGCATCTCTTATAAGACTTTGTAGCTGCCTCCTCTCATCCCTGGTAAGTCCCATTTTTTCCCCTTCTCTGTGGTTAGCTTCAGGAGTCATCAAGTGGCTTCCTCCAGAAAACCAGCATTGAATGTAATGAAAAGTCCCTTTCTGAGTGAGTCCTGGTGGCTTCCTGACTCCCTCCCACCTTACCAGGTACTTCAATTAGTGGTCCATCATGTCTGGACTGAGTGGTTGTCAGCATGAAACTGAGATGTCATCTGTTGGCTGCTCAACATACTAGAAGGTGTTTCATTCCCAGTTTAAAGTGAACCATTTCGTTTTGAGTTAGTATTGTGCATTTTCTATTTGCTGTTTCAGTGCTTCATTTTCATGAATCATGTAATTGTCTTTATTGTCTCATCTACTTTTTAGTAGTATTCCTGGCAGTCATAACACTTCCCATCTCTGTGCCTCTTTGAGGGAAGCCACATTCTCAGGCTCTGGTTCCTGATAAGCCAACATGATGCATATGACTGATGTGACTAAGTAATGGGAAGCTATCTCAGCAATATAGCTTCAGGGATCCATTGGGGCCCACCCAGAAGGGTTTTTGTTTCAGCACCAACATTTACAAGTTAATAAGCCCATAATTTGTATATGCAACCCCCTTATTTAACCACTAAGGCCTGTGTTTAATGAAAGAAATTTGAATGATACTGACAAGACAGTTATTTTATGGTACAGTATATAGATATACAAAAATGGATGGATTTTAGTTACACTAGCTAAAATATTCAAAACACAGAAATTTGAAGTACCAAAAGTATAATTACAGTGTACAGAACTTGGAAGCAGACCAATTATGTGAAAACAAATTTGACACGGTCACAGTCCATTACAAAATCATAGCCCTTAATATACGCTCATAACTTCACCACTTCACATGTTTACAGTCACTTTGTGAGCTTATTAACACCCTTACCTGCATTCCAGTACTCCCCACTAATTTTCCATGTAATATATATATACTTCTGACAGTCCAATAGTGTGTTAGCCTCATTACTAATTGGATATCCCTCAGCTATACTCTGCTTGGTCATTTGGCATGTAGCTGATGTTCTTCTGCCCTGGTTTCTCATTCTGGCCATTATTCTTCTATGTACAAACCTAATCTGCCTTTTCTGTTATGCTAATTTGTATTTTCTCAAAATAAGCCAGCTTTTCCTATGAAGGTGATGTTTTGTGTAAGCTCTGGGAGCTACTGAGTGGTCCTTACCCAAAACTGTGTTGAATATACAGTAATGCAAAGGTGGGGATCAAGTTCCAAAAAGACCAAATCCCCTGAACTCGGTACATTACGAGCTACCCCAGGGTGGGGTTAACTCATAATGTACTGAATTCCAGAAAATTGAATTCGAAACTGTCATGCCCACCCTTGATATAATAAAAGGCCCATTTCTGGTGGACCACCAGTAGCTCCCTGTCCCTTTCTTTCTTTTGGAGTTACTGGGCTTGGTACAGGCAGGTCTAGAGTTAGGTGGCAGGTTAACTGAGACCTCAAGTGACTTGCTGCCATTTTGGTGGCAGTCCAACATATCTGGGTAAGGGTATTTATTCTGTGGCAATGATCATTGGTCTTGGATACCTTGAGGCTCCTCACTTTCTTCAGGCAGTTGCTTGTTTTGTTGTTCCTATATGGCTTCTGGTAGATTTTCCAAGTTTTGTGATTGATCACCGATCCCCTTGTTCCACTCGCCTGATAGATTAAGTTAGATCCTAGTTCTTACTTCTGGCATGCAATGGATGGGTCATGGATGTTTGGTGTGTGTTGGGATAAGCTTTTGGAACCAGAATTAAACTCTGGGAGCTATTTGGGGCCAACCAGAAATAGATTGATTTTTCAATGGATACTTTCAATGCTTGATTTAATCTGTAATACCACATGGAACTGTATGTGTTTGACATTAATAAATCATGTTTTTAATCAGGTGTCACTGTTCCTGAAGCAGTCATTCCTGGTGGCTTAAGTGTTCACCGCAGGCGTCACCGTTCGGAATTACACAGGACTATATCACATGAGGTATGTTAATTTTAGAGTCTAATGTTTTGGAATGAAGATAATTCATGGAATAGCTTCATTACTGGATAAAGTGTCTTGGTAAATAACTTTTCTAAAAAACTAGATGAGGTACCTGGCAATGCCTGGATCTCATTCCCCCGCTCTTTCCCTCTTCTCTCTTTTCCATGCTGAGCATTCCACTTTAATTGATTTTCAGGCATCTTTATGTGCAGGAATCTTAGCAGATATATGGAAAAAGGCAAACATAGTTCCAGTCTATTAAAATGGTAGCAGAGAAGATTCTCTTGAATTATACACCTGTATTGTTGGCAGGTGTGGTAGTCAAAACACTGGAAAACTAGTTAAAACCTAATGGGGAGAATATCTGGAGAGAAATGACAATAACACAGTATGGCTTTCAAACAGGAAGATCCTATGTAACAAATCTATCTAGTACTTATGATAGAGTCATGAAGATTCTACTGAAAGAGATGGTTGGGTTGACTGTGTTCATTTGGACCTTAAAAAACGCTTTTGATAGTCCCACACACGAGGTTGTTCTGGAAACTGGAATGAGCTGGAGAGGTGACAGGCAGACTGCTGACATAGATGAAAATTTTTCTGACAGAAAGATGAGGGTCGTAATCAGAGGTCATGTATCAGACTGGAGGAGTGTTAATAGTGGATTACCACAGGGTTCAGTTCTTGCACCAGTAATATTCATTGTCTGTATAAATGATCTACCAGTAGGAATACAGAACTATATGAACATATTTGTTGATGAAGCAAAGCTACTAGGAATGATAAGAGACTTAGACAATTGCAATGCCCATCAAGTTGACCTGGACAAACTAAGTGTATGGAGTAACACCTGGCAAATGGAATTCAGTATAAATAAATGTCATATTATGGAGTGTGGAATAAGAGAAAGTAGGCCTACACAACCTACAAATTATGTGGAATGGCATTAAAAACTAACTCTTAATAAAGAAAAAAACCTAGGCTGTTACTAGAAAAACCCAAAGTTGTGTGAGGAACATATGCTATGCTTGAATTTTGAAAGACCAAAATTGGAATATCCAGTGGTTGTATAGTACACATGCCTCAAGAAGTACATCAGTACTTCTGGAAAAATGGAAAACTAAGTTTGAGCCAGGTACGGATCCATGACCCAGGATCTGGGTCACGATCCCCGGTAGGCAAAATTCCCTGCACATTGACTGATGTCAGAAATCTAATATATTCATATCAGCCTGGATAACTCCGGGAAGCCTCCGGGTCTCGCCCAGAAAATGGCATTTCATTACATTCAGTGCTGGTTTTACATCACAGACAAAACAGCAGAGTGCCTACATATATAAATGGTTGTGACCCTGATTTGAAAAATAAAAAAAATCTTAGAATAGGTAGATAGGTATACAGTAGTATAATATATAGGGGTTAGGAAACTTTATTGATTTTTCTCTACATTTGGTTCACTTACTAGCTACTGCTAGTAATTTTCACTGCTTTATTGGTCTTTAATTTATTTCTTATACAGTATTTTCCAAAAGATTTAATTTTATGAAATATATTAAATTTCTTTGTTAAAAACCAGATTTCTCTCTTATTCCAGGCCAAATATATGCCTCAGAGTAAAGATGACTTGCACATGCGCTCTGCAATGAGAGACAGTGGTGATGGCTTGACACCATTAATTGACCAAGGCAAGTATTGTGTCTGGTACATACATATGATATACTGGTAGCTTCTTGTCTGTTATTCAAGGTGGTTTGGTATATAGAAAATCTTTCCCAAACTTTACATTTCTAATTGAATATACATCTTCAACACTGCTCAGTAGTATTTGTCTCTATAATTTATGCTTTCACTGCTAAATATAAAATGATGCATACATCTTACTAATAGTGTTAGGCAAAATTCTAAATGTGGTGTGCCAGTTTGATGTGGTCCATCAAACATATATATATATAAATGTCATAAATGTGGTTGAATGGATACAACAGTGAGTTGTGCAATCCACTGTGTGGCCATGGCTACCCCAGCATTCATCTCAAATTGGATTCGTTTAATGCCACCAAGATCTCGATGGACCTGTGGCTCGGCCTGCTGGAAGCAAACTTTCAGTATCATGAGATTAAGGAGGACGCCAACAAGAAAGCGGTGCTCTTAGTTTCACTGGGTACAGAAGTATATAGTGTTCTTGGTAGCTTGTGTGCGCCAGAGCTACCCCACATGAAGACCTAAGTAGACCTGATTGCCCTGCTTAAGCATCATTATGTAGTGAAACCTTAATATCACAGGAGTTTGATAGATTTTCAGAAGAGGACGAAGAAGCAGCAGGAATCCGTACAGGATTTATATGCGGAATTGAAGGCGTTGGCGAACCACTGCAACTTCGGAGCACAGTTTGACGGCCAGGTGAGGGACTAGTTGTTCATGGCAGTAGAAAATGAGATATTTTTCCCTAACCTGGTGGCAGAAAATGTGGATCTACAATCGATGACTTCATGGACAGTGCTAGAGAAGATTTTGAACCTGGAAAGGGCTTTTGGAAGTAAGAAATCTACAAGAAATTATGGTAGTACAAGTCCATACCAGATGTAAACACTGTGGGGTACAATCACAGTTGTAGCAGGTGCAAGTTTTGTGACTATGTATGCAACTTTTATAACAAGGAGGGGCACTTGAGGAAAGTGTGTAGAGAATACCTGAACAGGAATAGCAAGGCCTGGGAGAGGAGACGACCAGGGAATGCAGGAAGAAGAGGTAGTGGTAATATGGTCAAGGCAGTAGAGAAAGGTAAACTGTCTGAAGAAACTGCAGGTGAGGAAAGCAGACTATATTCGGTGAATGAAAAGGTATGTTCGGTGAAGTCACAAGTGGTGAATTTTGTAATTAATGAGAAGTTGGAACTAGACACTGGTGCTGCAGTGTTAACATTTCCTAAAGATCAGGCAGATACCTTGCAATCGAATGTAAAACCAGGTAAAAAATCATTAAGTGCATATGTAATATAATATACCGATTAAGGTCTCTGTCAAGGTGTCGGCAAAAATAGGCTATAATGGAAAAGAAATTGTCCAGGATTTTTATGTAATGGATTCACATAATCCTAGCCTATGTGGTAAGGTAAGGATCTCATGGGGAAAAGGTGGGAATTTTCTTGGTGGGCCTAGATGAATTATCAATAGTTTAAACAATTAAAAGTGCCGAACATATGTTAGATAAATATTCAGTGGAGGCAAGGTAAGCCAATTAATAGCATGGTGGCAAAAATTCACCTGAAAAGTGGGGCTTCACCTAAATTTTTCAATGCAAGAACGGTTCCGTTTCATTACAAGCAATTGGTAGAATCAGCCTTGGAAAGGCATGTGGTAGAAGACATCTTAGAGCCAATTACACATAGTGAGTGGGCAGCCCCAATTGTACCAGTGTTGAAGGCAGATCAGGAAATCCATGAGAATCTGTGCAGATTTGAAGGAACTCAACAACCGCATTTGCTGTGAGAAATACCCTTTACCTAAGATAGATGAGTTGTTGTCAGTGGTCTGCAAGGGGACAATCTTTTCTAAAATTGACCTGAAAAATACTTATTTGCAAATTCCTGTAGAGGAGGAGAACCAGAAATTGTTAGTGATTAATACCCACAAGGGGTTATTTAAGTATAAAAGACTTCCTTTTGAACTCTCCTCGTCTCCAGCAATTTTTCAGAGATTCATGTCCCCATTGTTAGTAAACATTGAAGGTGTGGCTAGTTTTTTAGATGACATTATTGTATGCGGGGAGAATGAGGAAGAGCATGATGCTAGATTAGAACAGGTTTTGAATCTCCTGCAAGAGCACAATGTGAAGATTAATAAGGGTAAAACAACATTGAAGACCAAGGCCATTGAATACCTGGGGTACCATATTTCAGGTAAGGGCTTTACTCCTTTTCACAAAAATGTAGCTGCTATAGTAGATGCCCCAGCCCCAACATCAGTTAGGGGAAGTACAGTCTTTTGTTGGGATGGTTACATATTTTTGTAAGTTTGCAAAGAACTTTTCAACAAAATTAGTGCCCTTGTATGAATTGTTGAAAAAAAGGGGCTAGATTTCAGTGGGCAGCAAGAGAAGAGAATGCCTTCAGGAATATTAAGCAGGAATTGATAAATTCTCCAGTGCTCACCAATTTTACTGGTAGACTCCCTTTAAAACTGGAGGTAGATGCTTCCCCAGTAGGAGTGGGTTGTGTATTATTACAGGAAGTAGATGGTCAGGATAAAGTAGTATATTTTGCTAGCAAGAAATTAACTCCTGCAGAACAGAATTATTCTCAGTTAGATAAAGAAGCCTTAGCTTTGGTATATGCTGTAAAAAAACCGAGGTATTTTCTGCTGGAAATTTCTTGCTAGAACAGACCGTAAACCCCTGCTAGGATTATTTGGCAGAGATAAACAAATTCCAGTTAATGCCAATGCTAGAATTCAAAGATGGGTATTACTACTCTCGCAGTTTGAGTATGATTTAGAGTTTAAGCCAGGCAAGGATAATATAGTAGCTGATGCATTAAGTAGATTGCCTGTGACAGAAGAATTGAATTCCAGTATTCCAGTGGAATATGTTAACCTGGTGGAATCTATGTCTTTTGAGGATATTTCATTCCAGACTATTAGGAAGGCAACTAGTAGAGATTCCAAATTTAATCTGTTGATGAAGTTTGTCAAATATGGTTGGAATGATAATTTATTATTGTCAGAGTATGCTGCGGTAAAGGCTGACCTTAGTATTCACCAGGATGTACTCTTGTATAGGAATAGAGTGTATGTGCCTGGGGAACTAAGATATAAGATTTTGGGACAGCTGCATGTAGGCCATAATGGCATAAATGCTATGAAAGCAAAAGCTAGAAGTTGGGTTTGGTGGCCAAAAATAGACTAGGATATTGCTGAGGTAACAAAAAATGTTCATATTTGCTTTAAGAATTATCAGAAACCACAGGCCCCAGTACTTTCTTGGCCATGCACTGGGAAACCCTGGTCTAAACTTCATATAGATTATGCTGGACCTATGGATAACAAATATTACCTGGTGGTGGTGGATTCATACACACAATTTCTGGATGTTCATGTGTGTAATTCCACCACATCATCTCTTACTTGTGAACTGTTAAGGAAAATATTTTGTAATGTTGGATTGCCAGACATGGTTGTGTCAGACAATGCTCCTTATTTTGTTTCTGTGGAAATGGAGGATTTTTTTAGGGGGAGCCCCTTTGGCTCCCTGGAGCTTACTAGGCTGATGTGCTAATGTCAGACTTTGGCATCAGTCATGTGTATGGAGTTCTGTGGGCCTACCAGGGACCATGAACCACAACCTGGCCCCCTCAGAGAGGCATGGGGAGCAATGGCTTATAGAAACCCCCATGTGGTTGGAAGCATTCTATGTCTGCCATCGACCGGGTCTGGCATCCAGAAAGGTAAGCATCCCAAAACAAACCCCTATTCTGGTTAAAATATTGCTACCAAAAGCCGAACAAGTGGATAGAACTCCCCTAAAAGAAACGAGCAAATGAGCATGACATCACACGTTGCTGCCCCGCTGTCTGCGCAGCTCCCCCCTCCCCAGGAGGGGGAAGGGGGAGCCCCAGACCCCCCACGCCGGCTATCCACCAGTCTAAGGCTGATGCTAGAGGCGGAGGTCGTGTGCTCCAGTGATTCCAGCACTGTGCTTTGAGTGTGGTGGCTGTTTTTCAGGGGTGCGAGAGCCAGGAGTCATTCTACAGTACTCAGGCTGAATGCGCTTAGGGTTATCGTCCCTAGGTGCCCTGTAAGTAATGCCTTTGTAGCTTTGGTCTACTTTCCACAAGTTCCTCGGGGCCTGCCTCTGCTGGGCCAAGTTACTGCTCGTTTTTTTGGCTGCCCTTTGGGTCTTGGGGGTTTTGTCTTCCTTTTTTACCTTAGGGTAAGAGGCAGTTTTGCACAGGTGCAGGGCTCAGGGTACTGCGCAGGTAGTTGTCACCTTTCACAGCGGCCGGCTCTGTTCCTTGGGGTGCATTGTCCTCTTGCGGGTTTTGTTTTTATTTGTGTTTTTGCCTTGTGGGGGGTCTCCCTTGTTTCCCCCTTTTTGTGCCTGACCTGCATACGGTTCTCTTCTGGTAGAGCCCCTGCTATGTCCCTGTGAGTGTACACGTCCCTGGGGTTCAGCTTTAGAAAGTTGCTCAGTATTTGTGGGCACCGATTAGTAGTACCCTGCCTGGGTTTACCTGGGCCCGAGTTATGTTAAGTGCTCGGGACCCTGGGAATCCCCTTGGGGGCGCATAGGTTTCATGGAGGTGTTCCCGGAGCCCCCCCTCGCTTCGTGTGAGTTCGAGGGTTGCTCGGTTCCCTTGACTCAGGGTGACCCTCACGGTTTTTGCCTTCTTCACGCTGCCTGTTGGGTCGGTGACACTTTCAACCCGGAGTCCTGCGAGTTCTGTTGCTTGCTGGTGACTCAGTTTACCCAGTCTCATGATGATGTTCTATGGGTACAGGTGACGCAGGCGTCGCATGTGCGCTTTAGGTTGTTGCAACGCTCTAGGTTGGTTGCTCATCTGGATGCCCAGCGATCGCTGGGTTCGGCCTCGTGGGAGCCATGCGTCGGCTGCTGCGTCGCTGCCTTCCTCTTCAGGTTTTTTGGGGTTCAGTGCCTTGGCACCTGCCCAAGCCCTTGCTCGATGTGTTCAGGGACATGTTGTCTCTCGGCTGGAGCTTTGTGGCCAGTGCTCAGCAGGCCGGCCAGGAACGGTGGGGTCCGCCCTTCCGTTGAGTCCACAGCACGGTGCGGGAGTTCGCGACGGTGTGGTTTGCTCTTCTGAGGGTTCAGGTCGCCCACGGATCAATGATCCGGCTCCATTCAGACTGTTCTCCAGTGGTTCATTGCTTGAATCAGGAAGGTTCGAGGCAGTCTTTGGCTCTTTGGTCCTGGTCACTTCGGGTGACTCGTCTGCTGAGTTCTCGGGGTTTGGCTCTCCTGGCAATTCACGTGCGGGGAGTGTCCAAGGTCTTGGCCGACGGCCTGTCTCGTTTCGTTCCCCCTCTCCACGGAATTGACAGTCGACGCCGACTCCTTCAGTTACCTTTGCCAGACATTTGGATACCCCGAGGTGGACCTCTTCGTGTTGGCGTGGTCGCGGCACCTTCCGCTGTATGTGGCGCCCTTTCCTGACTGTGAGCCCGTCGGGGTCGACGCCTTTTGGCAGGATTGGTCAAGGTGGGGGTATTTTACCTCTTTTCCCAGGGTCAGCTGTTGCTCCAGGTCCTGACTCGATTGGAGACTTATCAGGGGAGAGTTGTACTCTTGGCCCCTTGGTGGCCGGCCCAGCCGTGGTTTCAGGTGCTACTTGCTCTGTGTCCGAACCCGGAGGTTTTCCCGCGGCTCCACCTCTTCCAGCAGATCAGACCGGTACGTCACGTGGATGGTTCGATCTTCTCAAGTCTTCGTGTATGGTATTTTTGACTCGAGTTTATCATCATCTCTATGATGATCAGGTGGCTTCCTTATTAGTGTCCCACCTGCCTGCTTCGTCTCGGCGGCAGTATGAAGTTTCCTGGCAGTCCTTCTGGTTCTTCTTAGGTCTTTGTCGTTGTACTTCGCTTTCAGTTAGGGTGGTATTGTCCTTTCTCTCTTGATTGTTCCAGGACTGTCTCCTTATGCCTAACACTGTCGCCTCGTATGGTGCGGCACTGGCGGAGCCGCTTCAGTTTGCTTTTGGTATTGATATCACATCTGCGCCATTTCGCAAGCTGTCTCGGGCGTTGTTTCACCTTCGGCCTGCTCATACACCGCCTGAGCCTGGTCTTTGGATAGAGCATTTTTTGTGGCCCCTTCGGTTCCGGATTGTTTTTCGAAGGCTCTTTTCCTGTTGGCATTGGCCTCTGGGGGTTGGGTTGGTGAGTTTCATGCAATCCTCTGGCGCAGAGATTTCTGCTCCTTCAGTCGGGATGATCGGTTTGTTCGTCTGCAGCCTTCTCCTTCTTTTCTGGTGAAGAATGACATTGCTGCTTTCCGGAGGGGTCCTTGCATTGTTGATGCTTCATTGGTTAGGCCGGGGGTGCATCATGTATTGTGTCCGGTTGCAGCTCTCTGCCTTTATTTGCGTGCCACGGCTTCTGTGTCCGTGAATGCTCTTTGGGTTGATCCAGTCTCCCTTCTTCCCTGTTCGAGGGTGCGGGTCTCCCAGGTCGTCTGCAGGGTTATTAAGGCTAGCCAGCCTGCGGTCTGTCCCCATGCCCATGATGTCCGCAAGTTCACGGCTCTTGCTGCCGTCTTTGGCAATATGTCCTGGGCTGACATTCGGGTGTGGGGATTTTGGCGGTTGAACAGGGTCCTAGCTGCTCGTTACCTTGTTAACGTTCCTGGGCCCAGTCAGGCCGGTGTCGCTTTGGGTCAGCGGATGCAGCCAATTGTCTCGACTTCAGGTTGAGGAGCGAGCAGCAACCACCTCCCAGGTAAGTCCCTAGTCTTTCCTTTGTGGGTAGTTAGCTCCGGGGAGTCGTAGGGGCTTCCCCCAGAAAGCCAGCGTTGAATGTAATGAAACGCCATTTTCTGGATGAGTCCCGGAGGCTCCCCGGCATCCCTCCCTCCCTCCGGTCAGCGGTTTTTCGCATGTTTTGACATCCAGCCACAGAACTGGGGTGTGGATCGCCGGCGCGGTGGGTCTGAGTCTTCCCTTTCCCTCTCCTGGGGAGGGGGCAACTGCGTAGACAGCGGCGCGACGACAGGTGACATCATACTAGTTTGCTCGTTTTTGTTTGGGGGAGTTCTATCCACTCGTTCGGCTTTTGTTTGCAATTTTCACTAGAATAGGGGTTTGTTTTGGGACACTTACCTTTCTGGGTGCCTAACCCAATCGATGGCAGACATAGAATGCTTCCAGTCACACTGGGGTTTCTATAGGCCATTGCTCCCCTTGCCTCTTTAGAGGGGGCCAGGTTCTGGCTCATGGTCCCCAGTAGGCCCAAAGAACTCCATACACATGACTGATGCCAAAGTCTGACATTAGCATATCAGCCTAGTAAGCTCCGGGGAGCCTCTGGGACTCACCCAGAAAATAGCGTTTCATTACATTCAACACTGTTTTTTTACCATGTGGGTTTGTCTTGTTGTCTGCTGTTCTGGTGCAAAACCCCGGTCGATGGCAGACATGTAATGCCTCCAAACACATGGGGGTTTCTATAGGTCATTGCTCCTCGTACCTCTCTGAGGGGGGGGGGCAAGATTCTGGTTAAGGCCACGGTCTAATACATGCATATCAGCCATGTAAGCTCCGGGAAGCCTTCGGGGACCACCCAGAAAATGACGTTTCATTACAGTCAGTGCTGGTTTTTGTCTTTAACTCTGTTAATTTTCAACAGATGATGTTGGATGGTCAGGCGATGGATTGGGTGAATCAACCAATGGGTACTCGTCTATTGATCGTCTGGGCTTTGGCTTGAATGTTGGACCTGCTTCTGCTCCAAACAGTGAAGACGAAAAAAAAGTGCCTCATTTATGTGCATGTTGGTGCTTTGGATGGGCTGAAATATTTGTTAGGCAACCCACTGGTTAGTTATTATAAGTTGCTGACTCCTGCATGATGACTTTGAACAGATATTTGTAGATACTGATCTATACTGATGTATTTTTCTTTGCCATATGTACAGTACTGGTATTGAAAATAAGAGTTCTCATGTGCATAATGTCTACTAGAAGTATTTGGATTATTACAGTAGTAAACAATCAAGATGTTCCGGGCCTCTCAAGGTCCCGCTCAGTGATGCCTAAAATGTTTACACTTTTTTCTGAGAGGAGCCCCGTCAGCTCCCTGAAGCTGGCTGACTGATATTCATTATACTAGTCTAGAGCATCAGTTACTTGGAGCTCTTACATACTGGAAACCATGAGCCAGGACCTGTTTCCCCTCAGAGAGGCACAGGGAGCAATGGCTTATGAATGCTCCCCTTTTTGAGGGGAGCCCCTATGGCTCCCTGGAGCTTATCGGGCTAATGTATTTTATATTAGACCGGGACATTAGCTATGGAGTTCAGACCTACCAGGGACCATGAGCCAGAACCTGGCCTGGCTCTGGCCTGAACCTAAAAAATAATATACACGTGGAAGATACTGGAGGGCCAAGTACCAAATCTACACAGTAAAATAACAACGTACTGGAGTGAACGATATGGAAGAAAATGCAGGATAGAACCAGTGAAGAGCAGAGGTGCCATAGGCACAATCAGAGAACACTGTATAAACATCAGAGGTCCGCAGTTGTTCAACACCCTCCCAGCGAGCATAAGAAATATTGCCGGAACAACCATGGACATCTTCAAGAGGAAACTAGATTGCTTCCTCCAAAGAGTGCCGGACCAACCAGGCTGTGGTGGTATGTGGGCCTGTGGGCTGCTCCAAGCAACAGCCTAGTGGACCAAACTCTCACAAGTCAAGCTTGGCCTCAGGCCGGGCTTGGGGGAGTAGAAGAACTCCCAGAACCCCATCAAACAGGTAAACCAGGTATTAACCAGGTGGCCCCTTCAGAGAGATTTCAGGGAGTAATGGCCCTGGAAAACCTTCCTTGTGGATGGGGGTTTTCTTTATCTGCCATCGACTGGGGTTAGGCACCCAGGAAGTTAGGCATAACAAAACAAACCCCACATGGTAAGAGACTAACAGCAAAAACCGAACAGAGAGGCAGAACTCCCTTCAATCCCAAGGAAACAAGCAAATGTAACACACAACTGCCGCGCTGCCCTCCCCTTCCCAAGAGGTGAGGGGGAGGGGCCCGGACCACACTGTGCCGGTTGCATAGCACTCAGTTCGTAAGCTAATGTCAACCCTGACAGACGCTTCTCTGGTCTCTGTTTCTTAGGCGGTGTTTGCCTCCGTGGCGCTCACTGCCGTGTTTTTGTGGTGTGCGGTGGACAGGTGTTCCTCATCAGTACTGGGGCTTCCAGATCGTTTTTGGTGTGTGTTCCCTTCGCTGTTGACAGGGTGCTGGGGGGGGGGAACTAACAGCTTGCTCTGTTAGTTCTCGCTTGGTTCCACAGTTCGGGGGGCGTTTTTTTGGTTGTCTTCCGGCCTCTGGTTGGGCGACTCCTCCCCCTTTAGGGGGTTTGGGGCTGGGGAGGTGGGCCTCTTCCCCTGCACTTCGTCATGTCATCTTGGTATAGGTGTGTTTGGACATGGTCGATCCGCCCCATCCTTCTGGGGTTCCTGCCTGTTCCAATGCCGACACGGGTCTTTGCCGATCTGCGGTTCTCCTGGACTAGTTTTGTCTGTGCCTTGGATTCTTTGCCTCTCTTCGGAAGACTGTTGTCGCCGGTTCGGCTTCTATTGGGGGGCCGGGTGCCTGGATGGTGTCCCTGGACCTCCGGGTCACTTCTTGCAACATTCCTCTCCAGGGTTCTAGGACTGACACAGTTGGTGGCGGTGCTTCAGGCTTGCCACTTTTGTTGTCTTCCCTAGTTTGTAATTGGCACCTCGTGTATTTACACATCTTTTCCGGATCTTGGTGACCTGTCTGCGTATGCTCGGGATTCGGTTTCTGTTCTAGCTGGTGTGGGCTCCCAGTCAGTCCGCTTGTCTGCTCACCAGGGATGTGGTTCTTTCCAGATCAACGGGTTCGGGTTCCTGGTGAACTGGGGGACATTCCATCTGGTTCTGTCCTGGGTTCGAACCTGGCTGGGTCTTGTTTCAGACTCTTGGACTGCTTCCTTGTCTCTCCCTCCAGAGGCCTTGCTGCAGCTGCGGTCCCGCGTTCAGCTGTTTCTGAGGCTGTCCTAGGTCACTCGGCAGTTACTCGAGCAATTGTGCTGAAGTCTGAACTTCACCGTGCTGGTCTACCCGTCGGGTCGGGTTTGGCTTCGGCGTCTGTTTTGGTTCCTTCGGGGATGGCCCTTCTGCCTCTCTCGCGATCATTGGGTTTGTCCTCTGTGGATCTTATGTTGGTGCTGCATCGCCGGCTTCTTCTTCGAGGTTTTCGGGGTTCCGTGCCTTGGTGCCTCCCTGAGCCTTCGCTTAAGGTGTTCATGGACGGGTCGTCTCTCGGCTGGGGATTTGTGACCAGTGCTCGCCAGGCCGACTGAGGACGGTGGGGTCCGTCTTTCTGTTGGGCTCACAGCATGGTTCGGGAGTTCGTGGCTGTCTGGTTTGCGCTTTGGATGGTTCAGGTCACTCGGGGGTCTATTATCCGGCTCCATTTGGACTGTTCTCTGGTGGATCCTTGCCGGAACCACTGGGGTTCTCTTCGGTCCTTGCCTCTTTGGGGTTGGTCCTTTCGAGTGGCTCGTTCTGCTTGATTCTTGGGGTTTGGCTCTCCGTGTGGTTCATGTCCAGGGAATGTCCATTGTCCTGGTGGATGGCCTGTCTCGGTTCATTCCTTTGTTCACGGATTGGCCGGTAGTCGCCGACTCGTTTTGTTGGTTCTGCCTGACGTACGGACTCCCAGACATGGACATCTTCGCTTCGGCATGGTCTCTGCATCTCCCATTCTATGTGGAGCCCTTCCCCACCTGCAAGGCGTTCCCGGTGGATGCCTTTCAGCAGGACTGGTCGAGGTGGAGTTACCTGTACCTCTTCCCTCGGTCCAGGTTCAGGTTCTGGCACGGTTGGAGTCCTACCCTGGGAGAGTAGTCCTCGTGGCCCCTTGGCGGCCGGCCCAGCTTTGCTTTCAGATGCTGCTTGATCGGTGTCTGAACCCAGGGCGTTTACCGCGGCTCCGCGTCTTTCGGCAGGTTGGACCGGTCTGGTACGTGGCTGGTTCGGCCTTCTCCTTGGCTCATCGCGTCTGGTCTTTTGATGCGGGTGTATCACCATTTCTATGGTGATCAGGTGGCTTCGTTGATGGTGTCCCACCTGCGAGCTTCATCTCGGTGACCATATGAAGTTTCCTGGAGTTTCTTTATGCCATTTTCTTGCTCTGAGTAGGCTGTCTTCTTTTTCGCATCAGGTTGTCTTGTCCTTTCTTGGTTTTTTAGGACCATCATTTGAGGTTTCTCATGGTCGCCTCTTATCATGCGGTGCTGGCGGAGCCGCTCCTGCTTGCGTTCGAGGTGGACGTCACATTCACCTCATTCCGTACGCTTTCTCGTGCTTTGTTTCACCTCTGGCCTGCTCGTGTGCCGCTTGAGCTGTCCTGGACCTTGGTCCGAATGCTCTCTTATCTTTACTCTCAGTTTTTGGTAGCCCCTTCAATTCAAGATTGTTTTTCAAAGGCCCTATTTTGTTGGCATTGGCCTCTTTGGGTCGGGTCGGGGACCTTCCGACTCTTCTCTGGCGCAGGGGTTTCTTCTCTTTTGGTACTGGTGGTAGGTTCGCACATTTGCAGTATTCTTCGTCTTTTCTGGCGAAAACCGAGGCGGCTGCTTTCCAGAGGGGTCCTTGGGTTATTGATGCTTGGTTGGTTCGGCTGGGGGTGCATCATGTGTTGTGTCCGGTTGTGGCTCTTCACCGTTTCCTGCGTGCCGTGGCTGGAGTTGCGCTTTGGGCTGATCCGGTTTCCCTTGTTCCCCTATTCCAGGGCTCGGGTCTCCCAGGTCGTCCGCAGGGTTATTAAGTCTGCCAGCCTGCGGTCTATCCTTGCACCCGTTCCTTTCGGATGTTTGCAGCTTTTGCTGCAAACATCCTTGGGACAAACTTATCATGTCATGGACTCATTTTGGGCGCAGGGATTTGGAGGTTGCACACGTTTTTGGCTGCCCTTTATTTTGTCAGCATGTCTGCTCCTGGGCGTTCTTGTGTTGCTTTGGGTCGCAGGTTGCAGCCTGTTGTCTCAACTTCGCATTGCGGAGTTTCTGGCGGCCGCCTCCCGGGTCAGCCCTTTCTTTTCCTTCTCCTTGGGTATGTAGCTCCAGGAAGCTGTAGGGGCTTCACTCAGAAAACCAGCGTTGAATGTAATGAAACGCCATTTTCTGGGTGATCCCCGGAGGCTCCCTGGCAACCCTCCCTCCGACCGGTCGGCAGTTTTTTCGCGTTTGTTAAAGCTTAGCTTCCGAACTGGAGTGCTATGCAGCTGGCACGGTAAGGTCTGGGCTCCCCACCCCCTCTCGGGGAGGGTAAGGTTGCGCGGACGAGCGGCGCGGCAGTAGTGTTACGTCTGCTTGTTTGCTTATTTCCTTGGGATTGTAGGAAGTTCTACCTCTGTTCAGTTTTTGTTGCTAGTTTCTTACCATGTGGGGTTTGTTTTGTTATGCCTACCTTTCTTAGTGCCTAACCTCAGTCGGTGGCAGATAAGGAAATCCCCCAACCACAAGGGGGGGGGTTTTCCAGGGCCATTGCTCCCTGAAACCTCTCTGAAGGAGCCAGGTTCTGGCTCATGGTCCTTGGTAGGTCTGAACTCCATAGCTAATGTCCCGGTCTAATATAACATACATTACCCCGATAAGCTCCAGGGAGCCTCCGGGGCTCACCCAAAAAATGGCATTTCATTACATTCAACGCTGGTTTTTTAATTTTTATGATGGTTTGTGTCTCATTGGCACTCATCACAGTGTACTTTTAGGAAACATGTCCTGGATGATAAGGCTTCAGAATCCACAAGTGTTAACTCCAGGGCTTCGTCATCATCTTCAAGACATATCTGATCTCTTTACACCTACAACTTCAAAGGAGTCTAGTGAACTCTCTAGTTTACCGATGGAGGATGAACAAAATGAGGTAATGCATACAAAATTATAGATTGGTGTGATTGCAAAATCAAATTTCCTTTGTATTAGTAATAAATCTCTTATATTTATAAATCAGTAGGTTATATGTTAACTTAATTTTATTAACTTAAAATTAATATATATTTGAATGGAAAAATCAGATATCAGTTTTCGGTTAGCTTTTGTTACTAGTGGATGCCTTGACACTAATCCTAGTTTCAAACTGAAGATAAATTTGTTATGGGAGTTGTTTAAGCTGTGTGGTGCTTTCAGGGCAGAGGTGTTCAATATTCAAGAAAGGGTGAGTGATTACTAAAGTGTCTGTAATTACATAGTGTAATTATCTAAATGCAGTTACAGGATGAGAGCTACACTTGTGGTGTCCTATACTCCCAAGAATCTTTTGTCATATGACACTTTTGTCAAATGACTGATGGTTTTGGCATCCACTGCCTTCTCACTTAACTTGTTCCAACCTGCTACAGCTCTGCAGAGTCCAGAGTTGAATGTAATGAAATGCCTCTTTCTGGATGAGCCCTGGTGGTTCCCTGAAGCTATCTTGCCAATAAGGCCCCCCAACTAATAGGTCACATTAGCCATGGAGTTCTGCTTGGCCTACTGGGGACCAGAGCCAAAACCTCAATCCCTCCTCACCAAAGTATAGAGAGCAGATGACACCCCACCATCTCACAGGTAAAAAAACAAAAAAAGTCAGCGTGTCAATACAGACCACTGCAGGGTTCAAAGAGAACGAAGCCTCAAAACTGTCAGAAACTCTCCCCAGACAATGTAAACAAATGATCAGATCTCTCAAAACTAGCATGAGCATGTTAACTCCAACCCCCTGCCAATAAAGGGGGGTGTAGCTCCAGGTCTCCCTCAGCCTTCCAGGCCAGTTCCAGAGCAGATGTGAAGACACACCAACTGACAAACTTACAAGAGAGGGAGGGAAATCATGGAACCAACAGGGCTCATGCAGAGAGATGCGATTCAGTACATTCGATGCTAGATTTCTGAGGGAACCCCTTGTGGCGCCC
Source organism: Procambarus clarkii (assembly GCF_040958095.1). Lineage (NCBI taxonomy): Eukaryota > Metazoa > Arthropoda > Malacostraca > Decapoda > Cambaridae > Procambarus > Procambarus clarkii. The sequence continues at coordinate 37,235,221 of NC_091170.1, forward strand.
TGAAGCTAACTACCCATAGAGACAAAGCACCACAGACTCTCCAGAGAGGAGAGACTGCAGATAATCAAGATGAGATAGAGATGGTTTGAGGAAATGACCTGAGATGATCACCTGATGGAAATGACTTGATGGTCACTGTGGATGACCTGAGAAAACCGTTTTGGAACAGACAACTAAGGACGAAGGATCTACCAGCGTGACATTCACTGAAGCAGATTCGGTGGCATAAAAGTAGCAGCAAAGAGCCGCTACTAGGTACAGAACATGGCGTGTCTCTGGCTAAACCAACCAAACATCAATAACCCTAGGTGCTGCTTCAGAAGCCCATGAACTCATTTTTTGCCAGGAAAGGAGCGTGAGATTCTTTGATTTTTTGTGAATCTGAAAGGCACTCACTGTGAAGATCTTGCAATTAGGGAATAGAGGCACAGAGAGAGAGGCCCCAATTCCAAGCCGATGCAAAGAAATCCACATCAGAGCGCCCTGATTTCTTGTAAAGCCATCGGAAGTATGTTTCATTGACATAGTATGTATGTCATATCTGAATTCCAGGTGGAATCTGAATTCTCCTCAGAGCATTCAACACATCTGCAAACTCATGCACCAATCTGTATGCCTAACAGAGTGAACCTAACCTATGGCCCTGGCCAGCCTGATGAGCACTGGTCATGACGTCCTAGCCCAGAGCTGATGCGTCCATAATTATGTCGAGCAACAGTAGAGGAATACACAAGGAAACAAACCTAAAAAATCCCCAAAAAGTAGCTGGCAATGTAGCAGTCAAAGATGGGCAATCGAGACCTGACCCAAATGGTCACTGCAACAGCATAAGGAATGGAACTGGAGAAATAAGAACAGCCCCCCAAAGTTACATCCTGCCCATAGGGAAAACTATGCAAGCAAAGTTAAGGCTCCCGCACAATTGCTCAAGCAAGTGCTGAGACACCTGGGGCTGCCTTAATACCAGAAGGCAGCAGTGCTGCAACCGGAGCAAAGCCTCTGGAATAAGGTAAAGTGATGTCAACTGAGAGTCCCACATTATTTCTAGTAAAGTCTGACATAATGACCTATCAAGTCTGACCAAGTCTGACCTGGGATAGAATCATCTGACATTTCCAACAGTTCACCAGGAACTCGAACCCAGCAAGCTGGGAAAGAACTAGATCCCTGGCTAGCAGATAGGGATCTGACTAGCTTGACTGGGGGCTCATACCAGTCAGTTGTTGAGGTAGGTCAGAACATGAACTCCCCAACAAACAAAGACAAGTTACCATGACCTGAGCCAGTCTGGTGAAAATATGAGGAGTCAGATTCAAGCCATAGCAAAGAACTTTGAAACAGTAGGCTTAACACTTCACAACAAAATATAACCAATCTCTGAACCTTGGGTGTAGGTGAAGGTGCCAATAAGCATTCCTGAGGGCCAGAGAAATAATACAGGCCCCAGCCTCCAACACAAGGTGAACCTAGGCCAAAGTGGTCATGCAGAAATTGGGGCAGGGGATGAACACAAGATCGAGGATGGTGGAGCTCCGCTGGGTCCCATTTTGGGACTTGGAAGAGACAAGACACAACATCTAGCAAAGAGACGTGGTCATCTCAACCACGCTGAAAGCAACTGATTGCAAAGACCCAGCGGAGGCAAGGGGTAGAAGCCTGCCCCAAAAGCCGTGACCCCTGGGAGGGGAGAAAGACCAATCAACTCCACCGAATGCCACAAGAAGCGACCTGAAAAGCCATCATATCGTGGGAACAGGAATTGGCAAATTGGGCAAGAGGAGTACTTATGAGCAAAATGTGGACAGACAGTGGGAGGTGCATGCAAACTATAATCTGACTCTAATGAGGGCCAACCCTGATTAGAAGCAGGTGAAACCCTTGCCCTAAAGAGAACCCTGAGAACATAGGTGATGAGAAAAAAGGTTGGCACAAAGAAAAAAGGTTGGCACAAAGCTGCTACTGAAGATCAAATTTGTTGGCAACATTCTTTGGAAAAACGAGAGGCAAAAAAAGCAATGTTGAATGTAATGAAACACCATTTTCTGGGTGAGTCTTGGAGGCTCCCCAGAGCTATCCAGGCTGATAAGGATATCCCCGACTTTGGCATAGTCGATGTGGGTGGAGCTCTAGGCCTACCGGGGACCATGGGCTAGAACCTGGCCCCCCCCCCCCCATCCTCAGAGAGGCATGGGGAGCAATGGCCCATAGAATGCACATGTGATTTTGGAGCGTTCCATATCTGACATCGACCGGGACAGGCACCCAGAAAAGTAAGCACCATAAAACATCCCCTATTCTGGTTAAAAACAACAAAAATAGACAAATGAGTGGACAGAACTCCCAACTGAAAACGAGCAAACAAGCATGACGTCACATGAGCTGCGCCGCATGTCTGTGCAGCTTCCCCCTTCCCGGGAGGGGGAAGGGGAAGCCCCAGATCCCCACGCCGGCGATCCAAACCTTCAGTTCCTCGGCTGATGGGATACGGCTCAGGCGTTGTGGCTCCTAGAACTCCACCCACAACGACTGATGCCAAAGTTAGGGATGTCCATATCAGCCTGGATAGCTCTGGGGAGCTGTAGGGGCTTTCCCCAGAAAGGAGTGATGAACAAAAGAACCAAAGACCAAGCCAGATCTAATGATTGGGCCAACACAACCTGCCGACACATGAGATGAGTAGAGTAAAGTAGAGTAAATCACAACAACTGCTTCCTGGAGTATGAGCACATACAGCTTAGGCAAAGCCGCCAAAGCTGCCTTTGTTCTCAACTCTCAATCAGAGATTCCATGTTCAGTTCAAGGGTGGGACAGAAATGGTTGGGCATGTTTCCTTTCACTTAATGCCTGTTTAGCAATAAACAGGTACCCAGGAGTTAGGCAACTGTTGTGAGGTTGCATCCTTGGGAGGGTCAGTGGACCTTGAAGAGGACCTCGATGCAAGTCTAAAGTACATATATTTCACTCTTGGAGTACACAGCATCAGATTTAGCATCAGTAATGTTCATTACATATATAAACGATCTACCACAAGGAATACAGAATTATATGAACATGTTTGCGAGAAAATGTTTACTATGGGAAGATAAACTCAGACAATTGTCATGCACTACAAGAAGACCTGGACAAAATAAATGCATACAGTAACACTTGGCAAATGGATTTTAATGTGAATAAATACCACCTAATGGAATAAAGAATAGGAAACAATAGGGCCACATACAACTTAAAAATTATGTGAAAAGGCATTAAAGAACTCTGATCAAGAAAGGTATATTGACATGGTTCTGGATAAAAAAAACTGTTACCTGAGTGCCACATTAAGAATATTGTGCAAGGAGCATATGCTATGCTTTGCAACATTAAAATCGCTTTTAAATACATGGATAGTGAAATAAGAAGTTATTTACGATCTTTGTGAGACCATAATTTGAATATACAGTGGTTGTATGGTGTGCATATCTAAAGAGGCATATCAATAAATTAGAAAAGGTGCAATGACATAAAACTAAATTGCTTCTGGAACTAAAAAAAAACAAGTATTATGATGAGAGATTAGAGGTAACAAATATACCAAAGTTAAAAGAAGAAAAAGATGTGATATGATCACCAAGTACAAAATAATAATAGAAATCTGCAAAATTGACAAAGAACTAATTTTGAAAACCACAATGTCAAGCATAAGAGAGACAGGCTCAAACTAATGAAACAAAGCTGCCAAAAAAAGTATTAGAAAGTTTACTCTTACAAATAGTAGTAGACGGTTGGACAAGTCAAGTGAGAATGTGGTAGAGGCCAAAACCATCAGTAGTTTCGAACTGTCATATGACAAAGTACTGGGAAGACAGAACACCACAAGCATAGCTCGTCCTGTAACCAGACTTAGATAATTACCTGACCCTGAGCCATGTGAATAGATGTCCTCATGGAGCTGGTCAGAATAAAGCTTCAAAGGGCCAAAAATGGACGACCATAGCCAAGTGCAGGCGAGCTCCACAAGTTATCTGCCACGAGGGCCATCGACAGCAAAGACAACAGAACATGAAGCAGCATTAACCCCACATCCTAGGAAAGAGCGGGAACAAACAGGCAGTCATTGAGCAGCTCAAAAGAAGAGCCACCCAAAAACACCTGAAACACAGTTGGAACCTCATACCACTCAAGCATGTGGAAATGACAGAAGCCATGTCAAGACCCAAGGGAAAAGAGAGGATTGTCCACTAGCCAGGAAGACTCAGGAACCTCATAGTGCAGCCATTACGGTGAGGAAAACCAAAACTCTCAAAGTGAACAAGGGTGCAAACCATCAGTGCACCCAAACTAACCAAAATGTTTGCCTCGACCAAGAGGTCTAGACAGTAGGGCAGAGAGATCCCTCATACACCCAAGGGAAGGCCCACAGCCCAGTGGTCTGGCTTCTGAAAAGCAAACTCTCGAACACACCAGAGAAGAGGAATTTTTTGTATGTATTGATCATATCACCTTTTTGTATGTGGTGATCATATCACCTCTTTTTCTTCTATCTTCTAGTTTAGGCATGTTTAATGTCTGTAGTCTCTCCTTGTAACTTTTTTTCAGTTTTGGAAGCCATATTTGTAGCATGCCACTGCATCTATTCCAGTTTCTTTTTTGTGCTTCTTGAGATTTGGGCACCATACAACTGCTGCATATTCCAGTTTTGTTCTCACAAAAGTCATAAACAGTTTCTTTAGTGTTTCACCATCCATATAATTGAAATCAAACCTGAAGTTGGAAAGCGACGCATATGCTCCTCTCACAATGTTCTTTGTGTTCCTCTGGCAACAGCTTATTATCCAAAACCACCCCTAGGTCTTGTTTTTTTATTAGAGTTCTGTAATTCTATTCCTCATTATTTGTAAGTTGTGTGTGGCCTATTTTCTCCAAATCCACATTCCATAACACAACATTTATCAAGTGTTGCCAAGGAATTTAATATAGGCACTAGTACTGTTTCTGATATAAGGAAACAAAAAGAGAAAATTATGAAATTCATTTCAACCTGTGAAAGTGAAGGTGCAAGCACTAGCAGAGGGTGTGGTAGAGAGACTGAAAACTTCGACGCATGTACAATTGGATGAGGCCGTGTATAAGTGGTTTGCTCAGCACCGCACAACTGGCGTGACAATTCGCAGCCCAGAAATACAAAATGCTGCAAGCAGGTTTGCTGCAAGCCTTGGAATAAAGGATTTCAAAGCGAGTGAAGGGTGGGTTGCAAGGTTAAAGGGTAGGCACAATATTGTGAAGAGGAAAATTGTTGGTGAAAAATTGAGTGCAGATGAAAGCAGTGTAGAACCATTTAAAGAGAAATTAAGAGCATACATTGTGGCAAATAATTTATATTCTTATCAAATTTATAATGCAGATGAAACTGGGTTGTATTGGAGGAGTTAACCAGAAAAAACTCTAGCAATGAGGAGTGAGGGTTGTGTGCCAGGCCATAAGGTCAACAAGGACAGGCTCTCAGCCATGATGTGTCCAAATACCGACGGCACAGACAGAATCACGTGTGCAATTGTTGTCAAATCTAAGAAACCAAGAGGCCTTGCAACATTGCATGGACAGACTGCCAGTCAAATATCATAACTCACAAAATGCATGGTTTACACAGGAGATCTTTCTTTCCTGGTTTCATGACGTGTTCTGCAGGGAAATTCGTGCCTATCAAGTTAAGAAACTCAAAGTAAGGCCAAGCGAAGTTCGGGCTTTGCTGCTGCTTGATAATGCACCTGCCCACCCCAAAATTGACACGTTAACCTCACAAGATGGCAAGATAACGTGTATGGCACTTCCTCCTAACACTAACCTCTCTCATTCAGCCAATGGATCAGGGAGTTATCTGTGCCACGAAGAGGTTGTACACCAAAAAGATGCTAAACGAAGTTTTGGTGGTTTTGCCTCTTCCGGAAGATATTGAACTCGGTGTGGATAACAGGGCTAAAAAAAAACTTCAGAATTTGAAGAACTATACAATCAAGGAAGCCATCTATAACTGGGCCAAGGTGTGGAGTGAATTAAAGGAATCAATTTAAAAAATTCCTGGAAAAAAACTCCTTACGTCTACGGTCAGAAATGAGGAGGATGCAGAAATGGATTTTGAAGGATTTACAGATGAAATCCATGGAATGTTCAGAAATGCCGGCAAAAACTTAGAAAGACAGGATGTGGTTGATTGGCTTGAAAAAGATGCCAATGACCCGAGGATATGGTGTGATGAGTGAAGATGAGATTCTCCAGTCTGTTACTGGTGAGGTCAACGTAGAGATGGAGGATAAGAAGGAAGTGAAGAACCAACACCAATGACCACAAAATACAGTGTACTCATGACCTATGTTGACGGATTAATAAATTTTTCATCCAATTGTGCTCATCCAGAGGTTGGAAACATGTATCCATACCTAAGGCGAACAAAAGAGCTGATCATACAACTGGCCAGTGAACACAGTAGGCAAGCAACACTCGATTCTTATATGGTACGAAAATCAAACCAAGCGCCTTCAACAAGTGAGGAGGCACACGCAACCCAAGCGCCTTCAACAAGTGAGGCGTCACAGGCAAGCCCAGCGCCTTCAAGTGAGGCGTCACAGGCAAGCCAAATGCCTTCAACCAGTGAGGCTTCCGCAGCTGACAGTGAAAGCTAACTTTGCCTAATGAACTGTACAGTAATTTTAAGTGATAATTTTAGTGTTGTGTTAGTACAAGTTATGTAAATTGTCAAGAATTTTTAACTTCAAGATGTGTGGCATCAATCAAGAAGACAAACAACAACAAGGTAAGTTGAGGTTTCTAGTTGAATATTTAATAATTATATGTGGCAAGGCAATTCAAATTATGCTGTTTGTAGTATAGAAATAGTTGGAAATAGTTAGTTTTGAACTCGTAGGTGAAAAAGTACCATTATCCGGAAAACGTGATAATCCGGCTGGGGGTCCTTCCCATATAGTCCGGATGATCGAGTGGAGACAGTATGTACATTTTCTTTCGGAAGAGATTCTGTTCCCTTCGCTGTTGATGGGGCGCCGGGGAAGCAGCTTGCTCTGTTGGCTCTCGCTTGGGGTTGTCTTCCGGCCTCTGGTGGCATTGGGGGGTTCGGGGCTGGTGGGGTGGGCTTCTTCCCCTGCTCTTCGTCATGTCATCTTGGTGTGGGTGCGTTTGGACCTGGTCATTCCACCCCATCCTTCCGAGGTTCCTGCCTATTCTAGTGTGGACACGGGCCTTGCGATTCTTCTGGACCTATGCAGTCTGCGCCCTGGATTCTTTGGCCTTTTCGGAAGACTGTTGTCTCTGGTCCAGCTTCTGTTGGGGCCGGGTGCCTGGATGGTGTCCCTGGACCTCCGGGTCACTTCTTGGCACGTTCCTCTGCAGGGTTCTGGGACTGGCACAGTTGGTGGTGGGCCTTCAGGCTTGCCACTTTTGTTGTCTTCCCTAGTTTGTAATTGGCACTTAGTGTATTTACGCATCTTTACTGGATCTTGGTGACCTGTCTGCGTCTGCTCAGAAGTCGGTTTCTGGCCTACCTCGACGACTGGGTGGTGTGGGCTCCCAGTCGGTCCACTTGTCTGCTCGCCAGGGGTGTGGTTCTTTCCAGATCGCCGGGATCAGATTCCTGGTGATCTTGAGGCCATTCAATCTCCTTCCGTCCCGTGTTCGAACCTGGCTGGGTCTTGTTTAGGACTCTTGGACCGCTTCTTTGTCTTTCCCTCCAAAAGCTTTGCTGCGGCTGTGGTCCCGCCTTCGGCTGTTTATGAGGGGGTCCCTGATCACTTGGTGGTTGCTCAAGCGGTTGTATGGGAGTCTGAACTTCGTTGTGCTTCTCTGCCCGTCGGGTCGGGTTTGACTTCAGCGTCTGTTCGGTTCCTTCAAGGACTCCCCTTTCTGCCTCTCTCGCAATCATTGGGTTCGTCCTCCGGGGATCTTGTGTTGGTACTGTGTCACTGGCCTCCTCTTTGGGGTTTTCGGGGTTCCGTGCCTTAGGCATCTCCCCGAGCCTTCGCTCGATGGGTACACGGACGGGTCTCCTCTTGGCTGGGGCTTTGTGGCCAGTGCTCACCAGGCCGTCTGGGGATGGTGGGGTCCATCCGTCTGTTGGGTTCACAGCACGGTTCGGGAGTTCGTGACTGTTCGTGAGCTTCCTGGCTCTCCTCCGGCACAGAAGTTTCTGCTCTTTTGGTACTGGTGGTAGATTTGTACGCTTGCAGCCTTTCTCTGTCCTTTGGCGACGGTTGAGGCGGCTGCTTTCCGGAGGAGTTCTTGGGTTATTGATGCTTGGTTGGTTCGGCCGGGGATGAGACATGTGTTGTCCGGTTGCGGCTCTTCGCCGTTACCTGTATGACGTGGCTGGGGATGCACTTTGGGTTGATATGGTTCCCCTCGTTCCCTGTTTCAAGGCTCGGGTCTCCCAGGTCGTCCACAGTTTTCTTAAGTCTACCAGCCCGCGGTCAATCCTTGCACTCGTGCCGTTCGGACATTTGCAGCTTTCGCTGCCATGTTTGGTGACATCTTGGGCTCATATCGGGCACGAGGATTTGGGGTTCGCACAGGTTCCTGGCCACTCGTTCATTTGTGAGCGTGTCTGCTCCTGTGCGTTCTTGTGTTGCTTTGGGTTGCAGGTTGCTGCCTGTTGTCTCGACTTCGCATTGTGAAGTTTGTGGTGGCCGCCTCCCGGGTCAGCCCTTTCTTTTCCTTCTCTTTGGGTATGAAGCTCCAGGGAACCGTAGTGGTTCCCCACAGAAAACCAGTGTTGAATGTAATGAAACGCCATTTTCTGGGTGAGCCCCGGAGGCTTCCTGACAACCCTCCCTCCCACCGGTCGGCAAGTTTTTTCCCATTGGTTGAAGCTTAGCTTCAGAACTGGTGCTAGGCAGTCGGCGCGGTGAGGTCTGGGGCCCCCCTCCCCCTCCCGGGGCGGGGAGGGCTGTGCAGACAATCGGTGCGGCAGTAAAGTGTGATGTTTGCTTGTTTCCTTGGGATTATAGGGAGTTTCTACCTCTCTGTTCAGATTTTTGTTATAGTTTCTTACCATGTGGGGTTTGTTTTGTTATGCCCATCTTTCTGGGTGCCTAACCCCGGTCGATGGCAGATAAGGAAAACCCCAACCACAAGGAGGGTTTTCCAGGGCCATTGCTTCCTGAAGCCTCTCTGAAGGGGCCAGGTTCTGGCGCTGGTCCCTGGTAGGTCTGAACTCCATAGCTAATGTCCCGGTCTAATATAACATACATTAGCCTGATAAGCTCCAGGAAGCCTCCGGGGCTCACCCAGAAAGTGGCGTTTCATTACATTCAACGCTGGTTTTTATTGAGATCTGGGATACTGTACTTTGTTTCATTTTGTACTAAACATTATTAATTTCACAGGAACTTTTAAACCAGCACTTTGAAGATCCAAGACCACGAGCATTTTCTGGTGCCTCAGACAAGACTCATGACTCGGATCTTGGGTCTCGGAGAGATTCTAGCGGTTGTAGCAGTGGCGCACCTTCTCATGCTTCATCTGACCTTCTAATAAATGCTACTGATACTGGAGATGACACCAGGGGCAGTTCACCCCTCACTAACACTAGCACATCTGGTGAGTTGCAAAAATATCATATATAATTTTTCCATAAATTTTAGCCACTTCTTTCTGAGGGGAGCCCCTTCGGCTCTACGGAGCTATCCAGGCTGATATATATATCCCTAATCTTTGGCATCAGTCAGTGTGGATGGAGTTCTAGGCCTATCGGGGACCATGAGCCAGAACCTGGCCCCCCTCAAAGAAGCACGAGGAGCAATGTCCCATAGGGCATTGTGATTAGGAGTATTCTATATCTGGTGTCGACCAGGACAAGCCCCCAGAAAGGTAAGCTGCTTCAAAACAAACCCCTATTCTGCTTAAAACAACGAAAATAGCCAATGGAGTGGACAGAACTCCTTAAAGTAGCAGCCCGTAACAGCTGTCTAACTCCCAAGTACCTATTTACTGCTAGGTAACAGAGGCATCAGGATGAAAGAAACTCTGCCCATTTGTTTCTGCCTCCACCAGGGATCGAACCCGGAACCTCAGGACTATGACTCCGAAGCGCTATCAACTCAGCTGTCAGGCTCCCACGTCAGCCGGGGTTCTGGCAAGCATCCCACATCACTCGCTTGATGTACATCAGTGCTGCCTCATCTACTATGACACAAGATGTGCTCTTTAGCTAAGTGATGTGGCCTATCCTTCCAACAGTAGTTCTGCACTGAGGCCATTGCTTAATACAGGGGTACCTCGGTTTAAGAATTTAATCCGTTCCTGGAGATGGTTCGTAACCCAAAAATTCAGTAAACCGAAGCAAATTTCTCCATAAGAAGTAATGGGAAATGAATTAATCCGTTCCTGACTCCCAAAAAACTTCACTTCAAAGTAAATCTGGATACCTAATTCACCCAAATCTACACTACAAAAGTATGCTCAAGTTATTACTTACCCTTGCTGATGACTCATGTTGGTGTATGAAAGATGATGAGGAGGGGGGAGAAGAAGAGGTGTTACTGTTTGGAAGGGGAGTCCCCTTCCATTATAACATCAGGCAGTGAAGATTTCTCTGGAGTGCACACTCTGGCACGTTTTGCCTGCATACCACTAGGTCCTGGTTGTGGCTCACTGCTTGATTTTCTCACTTTTCTCACAAGGAAATGTTCCATTGATGATTGTTTTCCCTTCTTAGCAACACTTGTCTGTAGTGAGGCATCACATTGTCATTAAAAAGATCAATGCAATGGCCTACTACAGCTTTATCTGGGTGATTCTTTTCAGCAAAACTTTACAGTCCTTTCCATACTGCACATTTTCTTAATTAATGAGGAAGGGACATTCTCTACTGCCTCCTCTTCCTCCCCTGAAGACTTGTTGTACAGTACTGCGTAGCTAGTTCAACAACACGAGTACCATTTTCATGCTTACGAATTATCTCTTGTTTTTCCTCTATGGTCATTCTCACATGTGATTTTTTGTCTTGAACCTTACCATTGGCTTTCTTGGGACCCATGGCGAGATATATAACAACAACTTTTATGCTCAAATGGCCAAAAATCCAACAATAAACTGTAAATTCTTGAGAAGAATTCATGCAGGATAGTCATTGGGCACGAGGCAGTGGTAAACTGATGCGCGATCGCCGTGCCACCACACGCTAGGTCGGTCATACACGTATCAACAAACTCGTATCCCAATTCAAATATTCTGAAGAAATTAGGACTCGTAACCCGAAAAGTTCATAAACAGGGACGTTCGTAACCCGAGGTACCACTGTACTTAGTACGATTGTGCTTAGTACTATGAACATTGTGGGTTTCTTGACTTTTATATTATTTGAGCTGAGAGACAGGGTACCTCCCTTGGTGGCAATTACCTTGCTTCACCAAAGGCTCATGCTCTTATGAGTTGGAATTTCTCCTCTATGAGTTTGTTACTCTTGAGGCTTGGTGCTTTCCCACAGGGAAGATGCTTTTCCATCTGTAACATCTGGCATAGATCATAGCTCTGCCCCAGGGTCTTTGTTTCTCGGGGCTTCCAGGGCCCGAGGAGAGTCTGTGAGTGCCATTTCTCCCATTTGGCCATTTGTGGCTTTTGTGTGGGTTTGTTACCTTCTCGCTTTTCTAGGGGAGCCCTCAGGTGGCTCCCTAGAGCTGACTTGCTGAGATTGCTCCATTCTAATCTAATGGGTCACATCAATCAAAAGTTCTGTTTTGCATACTTGGGAACCTGGCCCCCACTCTCACAGAGGTGCAGAGTGAGTGACCATTTCCCCCTCCATTGGGAAAACATCCAGAAAGTCAGCAAAGCTTTATAGACAACTGGAGGGTTCACAGAAATAAAATCTTTGAAACTGTCAAACAACTCCACAAATTCACACGGAACAAGAGATTCACTTAAATTAGCTCAAAACTCTTTAGTATGGATTTCCACCAGCAGGTGGCCTGGCTCCTACCTGCAGCTTCCAAAGTCAATTCTGTTGCTGGTGTTCTGGTAGGAAGGTTCTCCAAGTAGTGTTTTTGCCCACTAGGCATGGACAAGCCCCTCTTCTTCAGGCTAACCTGATGATCATCATTCTTTCTGCCTCCTCCACCATGCTGTTTGCTGGGTCAGTAACATCTACAACCCTGAGTCCTGTGAGGTATGTTCTCACTAGGCTCTTATGATTCAGCTTTGAGCTCGGAAGCTTTTCAGGCAGCTGCCACTTTGCGAGCTAGGTTTGCTCAGGCTAGGCGTTCACTGCATATTCGTCTGGATGCCCTGAAGCTGGCCCCTATGGTGTTTAGGGACCCATAATTTGAGGTGTTAGTGAACTCCATCTGGATCAAGTCAGCACCAATTCTTACTTCCCCTGCAGGTGTGGTTTGCCCTGGGTCTGAGGCAATTTAGCTCAGGGGTGCACTTAGTCTTCACTGGGGATGGCCCCCATCTACATTGATGATGGAAGTAGTTGAGTCTTCTGGTTCCACTAGGATTTTAGAGTATTCACTTTCACAAAAGACCTCTCTTTGTCCTCTCTGAACCTCCTTGGGAGGATGCCTTTCTGTTGCAGGTGTTTGGCAAGGACTTTGGCTCTACCCTGGAGCCTTCATGGCAGGCTTCTGGAGCTGAGCAGGAGCCCGAGGTGGGTTCATTAGTGTCCTTCAACCCCTCTTAGACTTTGGTTCCCTCTGTGAAGTGTCTTTTGCTTCAGGGGGAGAATTTTTCTTATACCTTTTATGTATGAGTATGATCACGTGGCGACTCTCCTTCGGGTTCAATTCTGGGTACCATTTGGTGCCTTGGAGTCATAATATTTCCGGATGTTTCTTTCTTTCCATGTTACCAGGGAGCCAATGAGGGATCCCACCCAAAAATCCAGCATTAAATGTAAAGAAATAGCCCTTTCTGGTGGGCCTTTCGGTGACTCCGTGTTCCTGCCCGTTTTCCTTATCGGGACCTTGGTTTGCTTTCGCGTGGCTCATGTCTAAATCAGTATCACCAGGCAGACCCTGAGTTGGCTGAGGGAGGGGAGAGGGTTGTGACTAGTGATGTACCTCCTAACTACTGTGGTCCTCACTGTAAAGATTACTAATGTTTTACTTGCAGTGATGTTTTGGAGTGCTCTATTTTCCCTGTTGATATTTCTTCTTGAAGTGGGTTGATCTAGTATCCCTAGCTCCCTGTGCCTCTAGTGAGTGGACCAGGCTCTGCCTCTGGTCTGCAGTAGGCGTTTTATGACTTACACTGGCCTATGTGTCATGATCCATGTAGAGGTATCCAGGTATCGAGGAATCTCCAAGGGGACCAACAGAAAGAAGCATTTCATTACATTCAATGCTGGATTTTTTAATTATACTCTAAAATTAGAAAGTGGTGAAGTATTACTAAAACGTCCTCTCTATAGAGCTATATATTTTATCGAATTACAATATACCTTCTTTTCTCTTTGGAGATAAGTGTAAATTTTTACTTTACTGAATACTCACAGGTGAGAATCCTGATGATCCTCGTGTTCCTGTTCAGCGTTGCCATTCTAGTCCGGAAATGAGTGAGGGTGTAGTAGCTGGTGGTGGAGAAACTAGTCAGCAACCTCTTAATGAATCAGAGGGCAAAGTTCCTACGTCTCCAAGTACATCACCAGGACCCACAGAAACTACACCAGTTGCAGCCGTAACTAGACAAGTGAAGCCTAAACCCAGGTTAGCCCCAAAGTATAAATGTTTCCAATTTTAGTCTGCAATTATTCATTGCAATACCTCATTCTCTTCCTTTCGTACTCTGAAATTTAATAGTGTATTAAGTAGCTGTATAATGTGGAATGGGTATATTTAATGTTAAAAAGTTAAATAAATACCTTATTTTTTAAAATGTATCTTCTTTCTGGTAGGCTTGAATCCATGACAGGAGGAGGCAGTGTTGGCTCGATTTCACCACCACCTGTTGCATCTACTCGTGTGCGACACACCTCAGCCTTCCAAACAGTATAGTGTTCTTGTTTATAAGTTTACTGCATTTTTGGTACTGATCATTAAAGAACTTGTTTTACATTTCTGTATAATGTAGAATCAAGTAACACTGTATTAATATCTAAAATGTATCATCAAACTAAACCTCTTTTAGATATATATTTATCACTTAACATATTTGTCAACACATGAAAGATATTGATTTTTCATATCAATGATTCGTTGAAGTTTTGTTGAATTCGGAGGAAGTGTCATGATATTTTTTCTTGACTATAAATAAAAAAAATTACCGAAACAGATTTGTATTAGATTCTGAACTAGATGTTTGTAGTTAAAGAATTTGCATGAGAGGGAAAACTTGTGGGAAGGTAAGGAACATGTGAAAACAATATCTGTGTAAGTGTACATTATGTTTATTACAGTCTTATTTTGAATTAACCCCATAGTGGGAACGAGTAGCTGTCTTTTTCCCTTGCTCACTCGGTGCATCTGTGAGGATTACAACAGCATCAAGACCTTTCAGAACACCTTAAATAGACGAGTATAGCTGGGAGGTCATCAAAGACTTCAAGAAGATGGCCTTTTCTGTGGGGGAGCCTGTTGGCTCCCTGGAGCTATATCGGGCTAATGTGCATATATTAGACCATGGCAACTGTCAATCAATGGAGTTCTAGGCCTACTGGGGACCAGAGCCAGAACCTGGCCCCCTCAAGAAGTTCAAGGAGCAATGGCTTATAGACACCCTCATGTAATTGGAAGCAGTCTATATCTGCCATCTACCAGGTCAGGCACCCAGAAAGGTAGGATTTCCAAAACAAACTACAGCTGGTAAAAAATTGCAAACTGAAAGCAGAACTAGCGAGCAGAACTCCCCAATCAAAAAAAGCAAACAAGCTTGACACCATCACAATCACCGTGCATCCATCTGCACAACCGCCCCCTCCCCTAGAGGGGGATGGGGGGGGGGGTCCCAGACCTCCACTCTAGCTACTCTCCTCAATTCAAGAGACTGTTGTGTTGGTGACTGTGGTCGGCTCTGGCTTCACTCTTTGCACAGTGCTGCATAGCAGTGTTGGTGGTGTGCAAGCCAGGAGTAACGCAAGAGTACTGGGGCTGCATGCACCTAGGGCCACCTTCCCTAGGTGCCCTCTAAGTACTGCCTTTGTGGCTTAGGGTTATCTTCCATCAGCCATTCAGGACACTACCTCCGTGTGGTTCTGTTGCTGCTCGATGATTGCCTGCCCTTGGGGGCCAGCTGGGATGGTTCTTACTCCTATTTGCCCTTGGGTAGGAGGTAGATTCATCACTGGCTGGGGCGCAGGGTACTGTGCAGCTATCTGATATATACATAGTGATTGGTTCTGTTTCCTTGGAGATATTTGTGCTTTTGCTGGGGGTTTTCTTTTGTTTTTGTTTTGTTTTGCCTGGTGGGAGTCTGCCTGGAGTGGCTGTAGGACCACTTGTATGATTTTGGTGGTCCTCCACTAGGTCCCCATGCTTGCACATGTTGAAGGGGTTCAGCTTTTAGTTTGTTTGCTTAGTAGCTCTGAGATAACCGGTTAGCAGTACCTTGCCTGGGCTTTCATTATCAGTCAGCCTAAGGGCCCTGGGAACCCCCTTTGGGGCTCATTGGTTCAATAGAGGAGACCTCTGAATCTCACCTCGCCTTGTGCGAGTCTAAAGGTTGCTCTGTCCCCATGTCCCACGGTGATACTCACCGTCTTTGCCTCCACCATGCTGCCTGTTGGGTCGCTGACACTTTTGACCCGGAGACCTGTGAGTGGTGTTCTCTGTTTCTACTTCAATTAACCTAGTCCACTGAGACTGATATTCAGGTGCATGCAAGGTTTAGGTTGCTGCAACGCACGAGGTTGGTTGCCTTTCCGGATGCCCCACAGCTGCCCCACTTTGGTTATAGGGACCCAGACTTGGGGTGTTAGTCGCTTCAACTTTGGTTTTGTCCATGCCCCCAAGTCCTTTCCCTGCTGTAGCTCCTCCCCCTCCCCCCTCCCTGCTCTCGGCTCCCAAATGTCTGAGGGTTTCTAATTCGGGGCAGGGTTTGCCTGGTGACGAGACTCGGGCGGCTTCGGGGATTACCCCTTCCAGATTGGCGGCGGAGGCATTCTAGCTTGTTCTTCCGGCTGAAGTTTTTAGGTCACGCCAGCGGATCTCCTTTATCCCTGCTTTTCCGGTGGACTCTGCTTTTTTTCTCCAGAAGCACAGGGTTTGGACGACGGCTCGGCCCCAGGTCCTGATGTGGAGGATCCCGGGGCTGGGGGAGGAATTGACTTGGGGGGGGGGGGGGCCTGTTTGACCTCACTTGGGTGTTGGTACCCTCAGCACGGGGCTATTATTACATGGGGGAGGGGTTTTCTATCTTCCCCCCCACTCCCTGTACGATTTTGATATGAGTTCGACTCCTTCTCGGGGTTCGGTTCCGGGTTTCCTTGGGTTCATCGGTTCCCTCCTTCCAGAGGTTTTTGGTTTCTCGCATCCCACCGAGGGAGGTGTGGGAGGCCCTAGCGGCTTACCTCCTGCAAGACCTGGATTACACCTCTTCCTAGCTGGCAGACTGCCCTTTCTTTTCTTTGGGGGCTTGGTATTCATTCTGTCGAACTTGCAAAGACAGCTGGAGCTGTCTTCGGACTAGCTCTCGGAGGATGTGGAGAAGCTGTGTTCCAGGCTGGTGTCCGGAGCGCTTGCCTCAGCAGCTCAGGCGTCGGCTGCATTGTTGAAGTTGTATGTGCCGATTCTGAAGGAGGCAGTGTCTCTGTTCTTTGCTTCTCGCTTCGCCTGCTGAAAGGCGGTGCTCGTTCTCTCTTTGGAATCAGCTTGGGCCCTGACTCTTAGATTTTCATTCCCCTTTTGTCTGTTGCTGTTAGCAGTCTGTGGTGGTGCATTTTCTGCAGGTGGCTTTGTCTAGTTGCCAACCTATGTCAGACTTGTTGGGTCTCCTGGGAGGCCGTGGTGGTCCTGCCTGGAAGGGTCGTGCCAGGGCTCGGAGTTCCATCGGTCGTTGTAAGCCAGTAGTGCCAGATTAGGGGCCAGCCCCTCCTGCGGAGCCGTTGGCACAGTGATTGCTCTGAGTGTCAGCCGGGCTTTGGTAAGGGTTGTCGGCCCTTTCGCAGTTCTCTCCATTGGTGGGGCAATAGGGGGGAGGCTCATGCAGTTTGCTCTCACCTGGTCCCACGATTCGTGGGCTTTTTGGGTCGTTTCCTCTGGCCTGTAATTACACAAGTGTAATTACCCTAAGTGTAGTTACAGGATGAGAGTTAAGCTCATGGTGCCCTGTCTACCCAGCACTCTTTGTCATATAACGCTTTGAAGCTACTGACGGTTTTGGCCTCCACCACCTTCTCAATTAACTTGTTCCAACCGTCTACCACTCTGTTTGCGACAGTGAATTTTCTTATATTTCTTCAGAATCTTTGTTCAGTTAGTTTCAATGTATGACCTCTTGCTCTTGAAATTCCAGGTCTCAGGAAATCTTCCCTATCAATTTTATCAATTCCTGTTACTATTTTGTACGTAGTGATCAACTCTGGTTGATCACTACGTACAACTCTCCTGGTGTTCTGGCAATTCTGTCTCTCCTGGCAACTCTCCTCCCCTCTGGTCAGCGGTTTTTGCATTTTTTTGACATCTAGCCTCAGAACTGGTGTGTGGGTAGCCGGCGTGAGGGTCTGGAGCTTCCCCTTCCCCCTCCCAGGGAGGGGGGGGAGCTGCGAAGACAGCTGCAAAGACAGCAGCGTGGCGATGTAGTGACGTCGTTCTCATTTGCTAGTTTTCATTTGGGGAGTTCTGTACACAAGTTTGGCTCTCGGTAGCAATTCTTACCCAGAATGGGGGTTTGTTTTGGGGTGCTTACCTTTCTGGGTGCCTGACCCAGTTGATGGCAGACATAGAATGCTTCCAACCACACAGGGTTTTTATAAACCATTGCTCCTTGTGCCTCTCTGAGGGGGTCAGGTTCTGGCTCGTGGTCCTCAGTAGGCCTAAGAACTTCATTCACATGACTAATGCCAAAGTCTAATATATCCATATCAGCCTGGATAGCTCCAGGGAGCCTCCCAGGGTCTGACCCAGAAAATAGCATTTCATTACACTCAATGCTGGGTTTTTTCTGGACTCTGTAAAGTGAATAGTACCAAATTCTGCTGTCTGATTGTCCATTATGTCAACATCTATTTCATGGTCCACATACAGTAGTTACAAAGTACCATTTAAACAGGAAGATGGGTTGATAAAATATGCTTTAACTCTCCAGGAAAAAATCAAACTCATATTTCATACATCATATGAGTCGCTGGAATTTTGAATAGGAATCAATCCTACTTTAAGAGAGGCATGGGGATTGACTCGAAACAACCTATAATACTCGCCTATACAATCATAAATCACAATGTAAAATTCTGTGAGGCTAGCCCTAAAGAGTCTGGCCTCCAACATTGGACAAACTGACAGATAGACATTATATTTTATAAATGTAGTTGTTGTTATTATTTGCAGAAAAACAGTGGAAGTAATAGCAGTATTTCATCAAGCAGTGGTCTCATAGGCACCTCAAACACTGAGGAAGTTGATGACAGCTCACCCCGACCTATGCGAAGAGACAGAGGACATACCATCTCCGATATGAATCCTGCTTCTCGTAAATTGCATGGAAGGGCAACAGGTGCAGCAAAGAAAAAGAATTCTAATAAAGACATTAAGGGAGGCATTTCTCCAGGGTAAGCACATTTATCTTCTGCAGCAGATTATCTATCCATGTATTGGATCCAGTTTCTGAAGGAGCTGATTGTTTACATAATTTGGGAAGCATTGCCACTGGTTACTATACTGTTATCTGTTTGGTGCACTCTGCCTTTCTGGTGGTTTTCTCTTGAGCACTGTAGTTGATCCCAGATCTCCAGACTCCTCTTCCTCTATCGAGGAGACTAGATTCTAGCCCTGGTTTCCAATTGACGCTTTTGAATTGATGGAGTCTGGTGCAGTTCTTAAGTATAGTATATTCACTAGAAAGGGGGGTCTCAAGAAGATTACAAGGGGACCCCTCTGAGCATCTAAATTAAAAGTTAAAGGGTGTGAATTCTTGGTTATCACATTATTAAGTGACAGTCTTTATTTAGCTGTGGTTTAGTATCACTTATATTTGCGAACAGATATGTACAGTAGTTAAATTATTTTTTACTTGAATGTTTTGGCAAGATTCATACATGTTTTAAAAGTCATCCAAAGTACTAATATACAAGTTTGCAATAATTCACCAAAACACAAATTTTCAGTTATTTTCTGGGGGAAGCCCCTTCGGCTCACTGGAGCTATCCAGGCTGATAGGTATATCATTAGTCTTTGGCATCAATCAGTGTGAATGGAATTCTAGGCCTACCGGGGACCACGAGCCAGAACCTGGCTCCACTCAGAGGGTCACAAGGAGCAATGGCCTATAGAAATGCATGTGGGATTCGGAGCATTCTATGTCTGCCATCAACTGGGACAGGCACCCAGAAAGGTAGCGCCTCAAAACAAACCCCTATTCTGGTTAAAATGACTGAAAATAGTCAAACAAGAGGACAGAACTCCCCAAATGAAAATGAGCAAGCTAGCATGATGTCACAAGAGCCGCGCTGCATGTCTGCGCAGCTCCCCCTCACCAGGAGGGGAAAGGGGTAGCCCCAGACCCACCACGCCGGTGATCGACCCTTCAGTTCTTCGGCTGATGTGATTGTGGCATGGTTGTGTGGTTTCAGCTCCAGATTCTTCTGTGTTGTGCTGTGCCTGGGGCCAGTACTGCTCTTACGGTGGCATGCGAGCTGAGAGTAATATTCACAGGTACTTGGGCTGCATGTGCTTAGGGTTCCGTTCCCTGAAGTACCCTGTAAGTACCACCCTTGGGGCTAGGGGTTATCTTCCACAAGTCACCTTGGGGCTAGGGGTTATCTTCCACAAGTCACCTTGGGGTCTACCTCTGTTGGCCTCTTGCTGCTCGGTGATTGAACGCCCCGAGTGTGTTGGGGGGTTTCCTCCCATGTTTACCTTGGGGTAAGTGGTAGTTTTTGCGCTGGTAGGGGTGCGGTGTACTGAGCAGCTAGTTTTCACCTATAACAGTGGCTGGCTCTGTTCCTTCTTAGTATGTTGTCCTCTTGCTGGGTTTTTCTTTTCATTTTTGTTTCTGCTTGGTGGGGGGGGGGGGGTTCCATTGTGTCCCCTTCCCCCAGTTATATTAGGGCTTGACCTCCTGTGTTCGGTGGTACCCCCTGCTTGGCCCCTGTGAGTGGACACTTCCTGGGGGGTTGAGGTTTAGAAGTTGGTTTTGTAGACTTGGGTGCCGGTTAGCAGTAGCCTGCCTTGGCTTATCCTTAGCGATACCAGCCTAAGGGCCCCTGGGATACCCCACGGGGGCGCTCGGGGTCCAATAGATGCGACCCCTGGGTCCCCTTTTGCCTTGTGCGAGTTTGAGGGTTGCTCTGTCCCCTCGTCTCAGGGTGACGCTCATTGTCTTTGCCTCTGTCATGCTGCCTGTTGGGTCGGTGACACCTTCAACCCAGAGTCCTGCGAGTTTTGTTGCTAGTTTGACTCAATTCACCCAATCAACTGATGACATTATTTAGGCGTTTCGTGCGAGATATAGGTTGCTGCAATGTGCTAGGTTGGTTGCTTCTCCGGATGTCCCCAAGGCTGCCCCGTTTTGTTTATAGGAATCCGGACTTGAAGGTGTTGATTGCTTCAGCCTTGGTTCAGTAGCTGGCTGGACTTATAACAGTGGGCTTATAACAGGTCCAACAGGGCCTTGGGCCCCGTTGGACCCCGCCTGGGTTTTCCAACCCTCAGAGCAGGGCTTTCTGTTATAAGGAATATGGTTTTCTTTGCCCCCCCTCCTTTGCGTATGAGTTGGATTTGGGTTCAGCTCCTCCCCAGGTTCAGTTCTGTATTCCTGTGGGTCCTTTGGTTCCGTCCTTCTGGAGGTTTTCGGCTTCCCACGTCACGCCTACTGAGGTGAGGGGGGCTATTGCGGCTTACCTTCCCAGGGGCTGACTTTGCACATCTTAATGAGTGCCTTTTTGCTCCTGTTCTTCTGCGGGATGTGGGCGCGATTCAGCTTCACATGCAGGTTCCCTCCCTGTCGGCTGCGCTTGTGACTGAGGACTTGCGCACTCATGGCTGTATGCTACCTCGTGAATGTTCCTGGGCCTAATTGGGCCTGTGTTGCTTTGGGTCAGGTGGTTGCAGCCTGTTATCTCAAATTCGAGTTGAGGTGCGAGCACGAACCGCCTTCTGCGTAAGTCCCTCTAATTTTCGTCTTTAGTGATGTAGCTCCGGGGAGCCAAAGGTGCTTCCCCCAGAAAACCAGCATTGACTGTAATGAAATGCCATTTTCATTACAGGTGAGCCTCTGGTGAGCCCCAGAGGTTCCCTGGCAACCTTCCCTCCTTCTGGTCGGTGTTTTTTTCACAGTGTTTTTGACATCCAGCTTCAGAACTGCAGGGTGGATCGCCGGCATGGTGGATCGCCGGCATGGTGGATCTGGGGCTACCTTCCCCGTCCCGGAGGTGGGGGGGGGGGGGAGAGGTGCGCAGACATGCGGCGCGGCGTGGCTCGTGGGACGTCATGCTAGTTTGCTTGTTTAGGGAGTTCTGTCCACTCGTTTGTCTATTTTCCTCATTTTAACCAGAATAGGGGCTTGTTTTTAGGCACATACCTTTCTGGGTGCCTGGCTCAGTCGATGGCAAACATAGAATGCTCTAAGTCTCATGTGCATTTCTATAGGCCATTGCTTCTCATGCCTTTCTGAAGGGGCCAGGTTCTGGCTCGTGGTCCCCGGTAGGCCTAGAATTCCAATCACACTGACTGTTGCCAAAGTCTAATGATATACATATCAGCCTGGATAGCTCCGGTGAGCCTCCAGGGCTCACCCAGAAAATGGCGTTTCATTACATTTAACTTTTTTTTTTTTTTTTTTTTTTTTTACCATTTAAGAAATGTTTTTGAGTAAATTGTCGGTTTTATAATACAAAAAATTTCTGATGGATTCTAAATGTGTTGTGAATATATCTAGATCAAGGATTGGTATGCACATAAATTAAAACATGTCTTTATTTTTGACAGCTTTGTGTTCCTTCAGCTTTACTATGAAGGGACTCCTGAATATGGTAAAGAATTACCACACTTACTTCCTACTCATCAACCTGAAATACAGCGAGCAATGCGAGTACTTGACCTTATGAGGCATCAAGAAACTCACAAAATAGGGGTATTGTATGTGGCTCAAAATCAAACTTCAGAACAAGAAATTTTAAGGAATTCATGTGGTTCACTGCGTTACATGCATTTCCTTCAGGTAAAGTCCTTGAAAATAAGTGAATATTATGTTGTATTTTTTTAAGCCTTCCAAATACCATTGGCATTTTTACTTTAGTTATTTCCTTTAGTAACCTTTACATTATTGTCTTTGAGCAAAGTTCCCTTGGTAACTTTCCTATCCCTATGCACTGAACTAGGCTACAAAATGGTGTTTCATATCCCTGGAACAATAGTTTTGCAAGGGGCTGTTGCTTTGTTTTTGTTTCATTTATCTTTCTTGATAGTGTTTTATACCCCATATACTTTGTTATTATTATTAAAAGTGAACAAATTAAAAATAAATATTTTTATATATCAAAATTGATCAGATGTTAAGCAAAAGCATCCTCTTGCTTATTAGGCTAAGTAGTGTAGCTCTGGCTAATGGTTACGATATTCATTCATACATACATGAACACATATAATGCTGGATTTGATATTCATCTGAAAAGAAGAAAATATATCTGACATTCAGTATCTTCCTTTCTTGGGCAAGAGTGACCATGTCCTTTAGGAAATAAAATATGCAGTGTGTCATAATGTAGATTATGGGCTTCTTGATGACAGTAGGGGAAATGAATGGGGGAAATGAAACAATAAAAAACTTGATTTTATGATAGGAAAATATGGGGAACTTGACAAGTTCTTTAATGAATATGACTGGAAAAAATTTTTGTTAAGCAAAAAATACATGAGCTGTATGCCATATTTTGTGAGATACATGATGAAAGTACAGTATAAGAAAATGTATATGAACACAGATGGAGAACTAGACAGCAGCATTGTTCAACATTAATTATGACAGGGCCACAGAACAAAAGACGAAAAACTGGAATCAGTATAGGAAGTGGGCTAACTCTCAAACATACCAGGAATTCAAACGCGCAAAGAAATAATTACATGGCAGTGAGAAGAGAGGCAGAAAGAAACTATGAGGAAGGGGTTGTAAATCTGATAAGTGTAAAACAGAACAAGCTTTATTCTATAAACTCATTAAAAACAAATTGCAGATAAAGGAAAAAATTAAGAGACTGAAAATGGAGAATGGATTCATGGAGAATGAATATGTGAAACTCTAAATGAACATTTCTAAAGTGTGATTGTGCAAAATAAAGTTGTTAAAGAACAAGACATAATACAAATTTCAGAGAATACCAGAGTACATAGTCTTGCGATGAAGTTGAACAAATGCTTAGGAGCTAGGTAGAAACAAGTACTGGGCTCAACTGGAGATTCACTTTGGGTTCTCAGAGAATGTGCATTTCAGCTCTGCCTTCCATTTCAAATGATTTTTTATTCACTTTCTGAGGGGGAGAATGAAAAATTTTATTCATTTTTGTATACGTTCTGCATACAAGACATTCTGCATGTTCTTGTATACGTTACGGCATACATTCTATCGGTCCCGCACACTTGAGTGCTGGGAGGCTCAGACGGCATTGCAGGTTTTCCTGGATGGGGAGGAAAGGGCCAAAATTGAGTATCTCAATGTATGCTTGTTCGCCCCTGCCCTTCTGCAAGGATGTTGGTGAGATGCAGTTTCATGTGCAGGTTCCTTCCCTTTCAGCTGCATTGGTCATGAAGGATTTGCATACACGTGGCCTGCTGGCCTTGGCCCTGCATTTCTTCTCCCTCCTTGAGCTGTCCTTGGACTGGCTTGAGATGTATGTGGAGGAGCTTGGGGCCGCCTCTGGGTTTGGTGCGTTGCCCTTGCTGTTTCGCATTTTTTTTGCTTCTCGACTTTCGTGTTGGCAGGATGGTGCTCGCTTCTTCCTTGGAATTCACTTTGGCCTGGCTCTTAAACTGTCTTTGCCTTTTTGTCCATTGCTGTTTGTTGAGTCTGCAGTTGTGCAGTATCTGCAGGCAGCAGACAGAGTGCTCCCAACCACATGGGGGTTTCTATAGGCCATTGCTTCTCTTGCCTCTCTGAGGGGGGGGGCCAGGTTCTGGCTTGTGGTCCTTGGTAGGCAAGAGCTCCATGCCCATTTACTGATGCCAAAAAGCTAATATATCCATGTCAACCTGGATAGCTCCGGGACTCGCCCAGAATATGGCGTTTCATTATATTCAACACTTTTTCTTTTTTTTTCAACATGCAAGTGGCTAATTCAACCTCTCGTTCTTATTTCTCCTCCCTTTGCTCTTTACTATATCTGTTTGCCCTACTAGATCTCCTGGTCATGATCATCAACTGGTCATTCATGCATCTTTATGCCTGTAGGGTCTGGACTTACCTTTCTGTCAGTTTTAGAAGGCGGCTGGTTATATTCTGGTCGCTTCCTTGCCATCTTGACCTTTCATTATCAATATGAAGTGGTATGGAGATCTTTTCAGTACTTCCCTTGCTGTTTTCAAGTGTCTTCTCTCTTGGTGGCTTGCCTCATTATGTGTGTTTTAGTTATTTGATAAGTCCTACCTTATGTCCTTCACCATTATATCATAAATGTCATTTTGCAATATAAGTCTCGTCATTTCAGATATTTTTCAAGTGTGTAATTGTGCACTTACGTGGTGCATATTTCCTGACAAATGTTTTTATACTGTATGAGGTCAGTAATCCGAATACCAGTAACCCAAATCTTCAAGTAATCTGAATGAATTCATGGTCATCATGCAAGGGTAAATGATGGAAGTAAGTAGATAAACGACAAAAATGTGTAGGTAAACAGTGAGAGTGCACAGGTAAATTTAATAATAATAATAATAATAATAATAATTTTTATATAGGGAAAAGTATATACTGTACATACAAAATGAGGGTAATAGAAGAATGTTAGATTTCTAAGTAGGGCAAGTAAGGGATAATTAAATTGAGAACTATGCCTAAAGCCACTAATATGCACAGCATTTCGAGCATACCAGAAATGCTGGGAGTAACTGGGTTGTGGTACAAAAAATTGCAAATTTTAAAATTTTAGTACATTTCTGCCAAGTATTTTGACTAAATGGGGGTGGGCCCCCATATGCTTCAGATTACCAAGTATAGACAGTATATTATTTATTTAGGTACTGTACTTGTGACCAGAAATACCTATGATCATTGTTTTTGGAAAAATGGTAATATTTTGTTTTCATTGTCATTACAGGGTTTAGGTACAGTCCTTGAGCTGAACTCTGTATCACAAGATGAAGTATTCCTCGGTGGTCTTGACACCAAGGGCAACGATGGCAAGCTAGTTTGTATTTGGCATGATGAGGTTATGCAGGTTTGTTTCTGCTGGCTTTTTTTGTTGTTGATTATCATTTTTCAGTGATCAATAGCTCTAAGATGTATGATACAATATTTTACAACACACAGTCACAGACACTCGCACAGTAACAAATAGACCACGAGGGAGGACAACACACCAATATATGATTATTTCAAAGGATTCCCACCATAAGATATAATGAAAGGAGGTTTTCTTGGCAGGTTAGAGATTATCGAGGGAATGCTAAAGAAGTATGAAGATAAAGTAACTGAAATTAGAACAAGACAATGCAATTCTCAGGCATGAGTGTCACAATTTAACCCCTGGGCTGCTCTTGCAGTTATAGCCTGCAACACGCCAAGGCGCAAGAAATAAAAGAAATCACAAAAAAAAAAATTGTCTTATAAAAGTGTTCATTTGTTTCCTGATCATGGGAAAAATAATAAACAAAAATCTTAGGTGGTATATTTTGGCCACAACAGGGCGGAGAAGTCTGGCAAAAAAAAAAACATTTTCTGGGTGAGACCCGGAGGCTTTCTGGAGCTATTTTGGCTGGTATGAATGTATCAGATTCTGGCATCAGTCAATGTGCATGAAGTTCTAGGCCTACTGGGGACCATAAGACAGAACCTGGTCCCCTCAGAGAGGCATAAGTAGCAATGGCCTATAGAAATCCTTGTGTGGTTGAAATTATTCTGTCTGCCATCGACCTGGTCAGGCACCCAGAAAGATAAGCGTACGAAAACAAACCCCCTATTCTGGTGAAAATATTGCTACCGAAAGCTGAGCTAGTGGCAGAACTCCCCAAATGAAAATTAGCAAACTAGCATGACGTCACCACATCGCCGCGCTGCTGTCTGCTCAACCTCCTCCTTCCTGGAAGGGGAAAGAGGGAAGCCCCAGACTCTCATGCTGGCTACCTACCCTGCAGTTCTGAGGTTGGATCTCAAAACATGCAAAATCACCGCCGACCGGGAGAGAGGGAGAGTTGCCGAGGAGCCTCCGGGTCTCACCCAGAAAATGATGTTTCATTACATTCAATGCTGGGTTTTCTGGGGGAGCCCCGTCGGCCTCCCGGAGCTACTTGCCCAAAGACAAAGACAAAGAGGGACTTACCTGGGAGGTGGTCGGCTCTCGCTCCTCAATGTGAAGTCGAGACAACTGGCTGCAACTGCCAACCCAATGCGACACAGGCCTAGGAACATTAATACTTTTGCACGGGGACGACGCAGTATTTCGTCAAAAATTTATTAGACGAATATGTGGTAATGACGCATCGATGCGTCAAAAATTTTAAAATTTTGCCTGCTTTCGGCTTGGCTGCAGGTGGGGCGCGCCACAGGTTTTGTACATTATATGCGTATACTCTTGTAGAGAATTCTATTGTGAACACTTTGATACCAAAATGAAAGACCTAAGACGAGAATTGAAGGTGACCAAAGTGAAAAGAGCATACATATTTTATTGCTCTTGCACGCTCACGGGTAATAACGGGTGGACCAATTTCTTGGTTTGTTGCAGGTGGTAATCCTGGCTTTTGGACTTTATATGCATATACTCGTGTAGAGAGTTCTATTGCGAACACATTGATACCAAAATGAAAAACCTAGGACGAGAATTGATGTGACAAAATTAAAAAGAGTATACACTTTCAGTATTACGGCATGCTCACGTGGATCATCTTGGAGTGGGAGCGCAGGAGAAGAGGCCTGTTCACGCCAATCTTGATCCCCCATGAAGAAAGAAGAGGCCACCGCAGGCTACATGAAACGACCCAAAAGGCCCACAAATCGTGGGGCCAGGCATGAGCAAACAGAGCGAGCTTCTCCCCCCCCCCCCTCATTCCATCTCCCCGTCAATGGGGTGAACCGCGAAAAAACTGACGCACCTTATGAGAACCTAAGCGGCGGTGCACAGATCGATCACCATGCCGACCAGAAAAAGATGGTACCGAAGGCTGTGTTGGCACCAAAATTGACACCTCTGGCTTACCATGATAAGAAGAACCCCAAGCCCTGGCACGACCCTTCCGGGAAGGGCCCCCCCCACATTCCCCCAGGAGAACCAACAAGTCCAACATAGGACGGCAACTAAACATAGCTGCCTCCAGATACTGCACAACTGCAGAGTGCAAAGAGCAATGGACAAAATGGTGAAGACAGCCTAAGAGCCAGGGCCCAGGTGGATTCTAAAGAAGCAAGCACCTGCCGACACGCGAAACGGGAAGTGAAAAACAGTGAAATCGCATCCCACAGGATCGGTGCAAACAACTTCAACAATGCAGACGACACACGCACAGACGAGGGCAATGCACCAGACCCAGAGGCACCCCCAAGCAGCTCCACATCCACCTCAAGCCAGTCCGAGGACAGCTCAAGCAGGGAAAAGAAACGCAAGGCCGAAACCAACAGGACCATTGGTTTCGGGTACAAAAGTGACAGTAGGGAAGACCCCCTTAATTATAGACCTGTATCATTGACAAGTGTAATAGTCAAAATATTGGAAAAAATAATTAAAACTAAATGGGTAGAACACCTGGAGAAAGCGATATAATATCAGACAGACTATGGTTTTCGATGTGGAAGATCCTGTGTATCGAACTTACTCAGTTTCTATGATAGAGCCACAGAGATTTTACAGGAATGAGATGGTTGGGTTGACTGCATCTATCTGGACCTAAAAAAGGCTTTCGACAGAGTTCCACATAAGAGGTTGTTCTGGAAACTGGAAAATATTGGAGGGGTGACAGGTAAGCTTCTATCATGGATGAAAAATTTTCTGACTGATAGAAAAATGAGGGCCGTAATCAGACGCAAGGTATTGGATTGGAGGAATGTCACGAGTGGAGTACCAAAGGGTTCAGTTCTTGCACCGGTAATGTTCATTGTCTACATAAACGATCTACCAGTTGGAATACAGAATTATATGAACATGTTTGCTGATGATGCTAAGATAATAGGGAAGATAAGAAACCTAGATGATTGTCATGCCCTTCAAGAAGACCTAGACAAAATAAGTATGTGGAGCACCACTTGGCAAATTAAATTTAATGTGAATAAATGCCATGTTACGGAATGTGGAACTGGAGAACATAGATCCCACACAACCTATAAATTATGTGAGAAATCTTTAAAGAATTCTGACAAAGAAAGGGATCTAGGGTTGGTTCTAGATAGAAAACTGTCACCTGAGGACCACATTAAGAACATTGTGCGAGGAATCTATGCTACACTTTCTAACTTCAGAATGGCCTTTAAATACATGGATGGAGAAATACTAAAGAAATTGTTCATGACTTTTGTTAGACCAAAGCTGGAATATGTAATGGTTGTATGGTGCCCATATCTTAAGAAGCAAATCAACAAACTGGAAAAGATGCAATGACATGCCACTAAGTAGCTCCCAGAACTGAAGGACAAGAGCTATGAGGAGAGGTTAGAGGCATTAAATATGCAAAAACTAGAAGATAGAAGAAAAAGAAAGAGGCGACAAGATCACTACGTACAGAATAGTAACAGGAATCAATAAAATTGATAGGGAAGAATTCCTGAGACCCAGAACTTCAAGAACAAGAGGTCATAGATTTAAGCTAACAAAACAAAGCTGCTGGAGAAATATAAGAAAATTCACTTTTGTAAACATAGTGGTAGACGGTTGGAACAAGTTAGATGAGAAGGTGGTGGAGGCCAAAACTGTCAATAATTTCAAAGCATTATATGACAAAGAGTGCTGGGGAGACGGAACACCACGAGCGTCGCTTTCATCCTGTAACTACACTTAGGTAATTACAGAAACCCCAGCCAACTCCAAGGGTAGTCAATCAATGAGCAGCAAAAAAGACAGCGGAGGTAGATCCCAAGGTGACTTGTGAAAGGTGACCCCAAGCCCCAAGGATAGTACTTACAGGGCACCTAGGGAACTAAACCCTAATGCATGCAGCCCTTGTACTGAAAAAGTTACTCCTGGCTCGCACACCGACAATGAAGACAGCACCACACCACAAGGCACAGAACTGAAACAATTTCTGGAGCCAGAGGAACACGACCTTGCCAGTATCACATCAGCCTAAGAACTGTAAGGTGGGTAGTCAGCACGAGGGTCTAGGGCTCCCTCTTTTTCCTCCCAGGAATGGGAAAGACAGACAGGCAGACAGCGGTGAGGCAACTTGGTGACCCCATGATAGTTTGCTTGTTTTCATTTAGGGAGTTCTGTCCACTTGTTCGGCTCTTTGTAGCAATGTTTTCACCAAAATAGGGGTTTGTTTTGGGGCGCTTACCTTTCTGGGTGCCTGATCCAGTTAATGGCAGACAGAATGCTTCCAACCACATGGGGGTTTCTATAGGCCATTGCTCCTCATGACTCTCTGAGGGGGCCAGGTTCTGACTCGTGATCCTCAGGAGGCCTGGTCGACGACCAGGCCGTGGGGACGCTAAGCTCCGAAAACACCTCAAGGTTGGCCTAGAACTCTATGCACATTGACTGATGCCAGAAAGCTAATATATCCATATCAGCCTAGATAGCTCTGGGGAGCCAACGGGGCTCCCCCCAGAGAAAAACTTAAGAAAGGGATTGGTGTAGTAACTATTACTGTATGATATAAAAAGAAACTTTTGATATTGTTTTACATTTAGTTAATGGTCTTTGTTTATGTTTTGTAGGTTGTTTTCCACGTAGCTACTATGATGCCAACAAAGGAATCGGATCCAAATTGTAATGGGAAGAAGCGTCATATTGGTAACAATTATGTGACAATCGTTTATAATGAGAGTGGCAAGCCCTACAATATCAACACCATTAAGGTAACCTTGTATCTATTAACATACTATGTATCTTTGTCATGTTGTAGAAACCATTAAAACTTTGGATATTAAATTTATATACAATGCTAAATTTATATACAGTGCTGGGGCTCCCCTTCCCCCTCCTGGGAACCCCAAACCCCTGCGGTGGTGATCCATCCTGCAGTTCTTCGGCTGATGTGAGGCATCACGGTCGAGTGGCTCCATCTCCAGTTTTCTTGTGTTGTGCTGGGCCTTGGTTCAGTGCTGCTCTTACGGTGGTGTGCGAACTGGGAGTAATATTCCTAGGTACTCGGGCTGCATGCGCTTAGGGAAGGAAACTAAGTGCCTTGTAAGTACCGCCCTAGAGGCTTGGGTTTCTTTTCCACAAGTCACCTTGAGCCTACCTCTGTTGGTCTTTTGCTGCTTGGCAATTGACTGCCCTGAGTGTTTTGGGGAGCTTCCACCCTTGTTTACCTTGGGGTAAGTGGTAGTTTTTGCACTGGTTGGGTGCGGTGTACTGCGCAGCTAGTTTTTACCTATGTCAGTGGCCGGCTCTGTTCTTTCTGGGTACATTGTTCTCTTGTGAGGTTTTTCTTTTACTTTTGGTTTTTTGCCTGGTGGGGGGAGGGGGTCTGCCTTGGTGTCTACTACCCCCTGTTATATTAGTGTTTGCCTTTTGTTTGGTGGTTCCCCCTGCTTCGCCCTTTTGAGTGGACACGTCCCAGGGGTTCAGCTTTAGCAGTATTTTTGGTAGCTTGGGTGCCAGTTAGCAGTACCCTGCCTGAGATAACCTTTAGCAGACCCAGTCTAGGGGCCCTGGGAAATCCCGCTTGGGCACTCGGGTCCCCTGAATCCCCTCTCGCTTTTTGCGAGTTTGAAAGTTCCTCTGTCCCCTTTGTCTCAGGGTAACACTCATTGTTCCTCCATCATGCTGCCTGTTGGGTCGGTGACACCTTCGACCTGGAGTCCTGCGAGCTTTGTTGCTTGTCTGTGACTCAGTTCACCCAATCTGATGATGATATTATTTGGGTGCAGGCATCTCACGCATTGCAGGATAGGTTTAGGATGTTGCAACGTGCTAGGTTAGTTGCTTCCTTGGATGCCCCGAGGCTGCCCCGTTTTGCTTATAGGGACCCGGACTTGGGGGGTGTTGGTTGTGTCGGCCTTGTTTCAGTCTGCACCCTCTCGTTTTTTCCCTCCTGCTGTTCATTTGGTCCCCTCCCCCCCCCTCCTCCTCTGCTTCCAGGTCTTAAGCTTCTGAGGGCTTCTGGATCGGGGCAGGGTTTAGAGGTTTCTAAGACTGGTAGTTTCGGGGGTGGCGACGGAGGCATTCGAGTCTGTTCCTCCAGCCATAGCTCCAGGGTCTGACCAGTGGGCCCATCCTCTTCCTGCTATTTCGTCCACCCTGACTTTTTCTTGTAAGGCCAGGACTTTGAAGGACGACTCGCCTACCGGGACATGACATGGAGATTCCAGAGGTTGGGGAGGAGCTGACTTGGGGGCCTTGGGCCCCGTTGGACCCCGCCTGGGTTTTCCAACCCTCCAAGTGGGGCTTACTTTTAATAGGAGTGGGGTTTTCCTTTTTTCCCTTTGCGTACGAGTTGGATTTGGGATTCGGCTCCTCCCCGGGTTTGGTTCTGTGTCTCTGTGGGTCCTTCAGTTCTGTCTTTCCGGAGGTTTTCGGCTTCCCACGTCTCTCCTGCTGAGGTGCAGGCGGCCATCGCGGCTAACCTCCTGCGCGACCCTGAGTATGCCTCTATAATGGCTCCGTCTTCCTTCAGGTTTGAATCTTCGTCTCCATACTGGGTTCGTTATGAGGTTCCGGCTTGCGGGGGGGTGACTTTGCACAACTTAATGAGTGCCTTTTCGCTCCGGCTCTTCTGCGGGATGTGGGTGCGGTTCAGCTTCGTGTGTGGGTTCCTTCCCTGTCGGCTGCGCTTGTGGCTGGGGAAACTTGCGCATGCTGTGCTCGTTGGCTTTGGTCCTGCATTTCTTTTCCCCTCCTTGAGCTGTCTTTGGATTGGCTTGCGAAGGATGTAGAGGCACTTGGGGTCGTTCCTGGGTTTGGTGCCTTAGTCTCAGCTGCTCGTGCATCTTCTGCTCTTTTGAAGCTGTTTGCGCCGATCCTGCAGGATGCGCTGTTGCGGTTTTTCGCTGCTCATCTCGCATGTCAGCAGGTGGTGCTCACTTCCTCTCTAGAATCTGCTTGGGCCCTGGCTCTTAGATTGTCTTTGCCCTTTTGTCCTTTGTTGTTTGCGGCCCTCTGCGGTTGAACAATATATGCAAGCAGCTTCCTCCAGCTGCCACCCAATGTCTGACTTGTTGGTTCTCCAGGGGTCTCGGTTGGGTTCCTTCCAGAGAGGTCATACCAGGGCCCATGGCTTGTCTGGGTGGACCACAGATGCCAGGCCTTCACCTGGCCCTTCGGAGCCGGTGCCGCCTTCAGTGCTTCCTTTGTGTGCAGGTCGGGTTCTTGTAAGGGGCATCGGCCCTTTCGCGGTTCACCCCATTGACAGGGCGATGGGGGGGGGGGGAAGCTTGCTCTGTTCACTCTCGCCTGGTCTCCCAATTCGTGGGCTTTTCGGGTCGTCTCTCGCAGCCTTCGGAGATGTTGGGTGGCTCTTCCTCCTTTAGGAGGTTCGGAGCTGGCAAGGCAGGCCTCTTCTCCTGCACTGTCAGGTCGTCTTGAAGTGGGTGCGCTTGGGCGTAGTCGAAATGACGAAGTTCCTCAGGTGGGTTTCCTGCCTGTTTCCAGTTCCGAAATGGGACTGTGCGGACCTGTGGTTCATTGTGACCTTATCCCGTCTGAACCCCTGGGTTTTTTGCTCCTCCTTTCAGGGTTTTTGCTCCTCGAGGGTCTGTGCGGGAGCCTGAGCTTTGCGATGATGGTCTGCCCGTCGGGTCGAGTTTGGCTTCGTCGGCTGTTCTGGTTCCTTCGGGGACGTCCCTTCCGCCTCTTTCACGATCGCTAGGTTCGACCCCCGGGAGCCTTGCGTCGGCTGCTTCCTCTTCGGGTTTTTCGGGGTTCAGTGCCTTGGTGTCTTCCCGAGCCCTTGTATGATGTGTTCTCGGACACGTCGTCTCTCAGCTGGGGCTTTGTGACCAGTGCTCACCAGGCAGTACAGAGGAGTGAAGTCCGTTCTTCCGTCGGGCCCACAGCACGGTGCGGGAGTTTGCGGCAGCGTGGTTTGCACTTTGGAGGGTTTGGGTCGCCTGAGGATCAACGATCCGGCGCCATTCGGACTGCTCCCCAGTGGTTCATTGCCAGAACCTAGGGGGTTCGATGCAGTCCTTGGCTCTTTGGGGCTGGTCGCTTGTGATGACTTGTCTGCTGAGTTCTCGGGGTTTGACAACCTGGCGGTTCATGTCCCGGGGGGTTCTAACGTCCGGGCCTGGTCTGTCCCGGATTGTTCCCCTGTCCACAGAATGGACAGTCAATGCCTACTCATTCAGTTGGCTCTGCCAGGCGTTCAGGTGCCCAGAGGTGGACCTCTTCATGTTGGTGTGGTCGAGGCGTCTTCCAGTATATGTGGCGCCCTTCCCCAACCGTGAGGCCGTCGAGATCGACGCCTTCCGGCAGGACTGGTTGAGGAGGGAGGTTTTTCCGTGGCTCTGGCTCTTTCAGCATGTCGGCCCAGTCCATTACGAAACTGGTTCGGTCTTCTCCTCCAGTCTTCGCGTTTGGTATTTTTGACTCGAGTTTACCACCATCTGTATGGTGATTAGGTGACTTCCTTGATGGTGTCCCACCTGCAGGCTTTGTCTCGGAAGCAGTATGAAGTTTCCTGGCAGTCCTTCTGTTTTTTTTTTTACATTGCGTCGTTTTACTTCGCTTTCTATTCAGGTGGTGGTGTCCTTTCTCTCATGGTTGTTCCTGGACCGTCATCTTATGCCAAATACTGTTGCCTCATATCGTGCAGCGCTGGCAGAGCCGCTGCAGCTTGCTTTTGGTATCGATGTTACTTTTGCGCCGTATCGCAAGCTGTCTCGTGCATTGTTTCACCTCTGGCCTGCTCAAGAACCTCACGCACCACCTGAGCCGTCCTGGTCTTTGGATAGAGTGCTCTCCTATCTCTCTTCTCCTCAGTTTGTTGTGGCCCCTTCAGTTCAGGATTGTTTTTCTAAGGCTCTTTTTCCTGTTGGCATTAGCCTCTGGTGGTCGGGTCGGAGAGCTTCATGCTCTCCTCCGGCGCAGGGGTTTCTGCTCTTTCGTTCGTCGTGATAGGTTTGTTCCTCTTCAGCCATCTCCTCCTTTTCTGGTGAAGAATGAGACTGCTGCCTTCCGGAGGGGTTCTTGGGTTGTTGCCTGGTTGGTCAGGCCGGGGTGCATCATGTCCGGTTGCGGCCCTCTGCCGTTATTTGCACGCCACGGCTACTGTGTTTGTGGACGCGCTTTCTGTTGATCCGGTTTCCCTTCTTCCCTGTTCACGGGTACGGGTCTCTCAAGTCGTCCACAGGGTTATTAAGTCTAGCCAGCCTGCAGTCTATTCCCGTCCCCATGACGTTTGTAAGTTTGCTGCTTTTACTTCCATGTTTAGTAACATGTCCTAGGCTGACATTCGGGCATGGGGTTTTTGGTGGTCGAACAGGGTCCTGGCGCATGCTATCTCGTTAACGTTCCAACAGCCTCCCAGGTAAGTCCCCTTTTTATTTTTCATCTTTAGTGACGTAGCTCCCGGGAGCCGTAGGGGTGTCCCCAGAAAACCAGCGTTGAATGTAATGAAATGCCATTTTCTGAGCGAGTCATGGAGGTTCCTTGGCAACCCCCTTCCTCCGTCCCTCCAGTCGGGGGTTGTTGCATATTTTGATATCCAGCCTCAGAACTGCAGGATAGATTGCCGGCACGGGAGTCTGGAGCTCCCCCTTCCCGGGAAAGGGAAAGCTGCGCAGACATGCAGCGCGGCTCATGTGATGTTGCTCGTTTGCTATATTTCTTTTGGGGAGTTCTGTCCACTCGTTTGTCTATTTTTGCCGTTTTTAACCAGAATAGGGGGTTTGTTTGGAGGCGCTTACCTTTCTGGGTGCCTGTCCCAGTCGATGGCAGATACAGAATGCTCCTAAATCACATGTGCATTTCTAAAAGCCATTGCTCCTCGTGCCTCTCTGAGGGAACCAGGTTTTGGCTCGTGGTCCCCGGTAGGCCTAGAACTCCACCCACATTGATGCCAAAGTTAGGGATATCCATATCAGTCTGGATAGCTCGTGGAGCCTCCGGGACTCGCCCAGAAAATGGTGTTTCATTACATCCATCACTGTTTTTTTTTTGCATTACATGATTTGATAATGGTCCAGGATGGACTGAAATGTCATCAATTCTACATTTTCAGATTGTAGATTGGGTGTCCAGGTATATATTTTCTAAATATTGTAACTTTTTTCAACAGGGTCAATTCAATCACACAGTTGTAGAAATAGTTCCAGCAGACTATGCAACTAACAGCGTTGGTGTTTTGGGCCGCCCAGAGTTGATGGAATTTGTAGGAGGAAGCAGTGATTCTAGGCTAGTTTCAGATACCAATCTGCCAATCTTAGTGCGACAGCTTGCTCTCCATGCTGATGTAAGTTTAATACTTGTGTACTGGTAACTAATATTTTGCATGCTTGGCTTTAATAAAATAAATATTATATGCTTAACTTTAAAAATTATATTTATTTTCTGGCATTTTAATTTTGTTAGAAATGTGCATTAACCCGCCTAACAGCTGGGTGGACAGCACTTCGGATTCGTAGTCCTGAGGTTCCGGGTTCGATCCCCAGTGGAGGCGAAAACAAATGGGCAAAAATGTTTCTTTCACCCTGATGCCCCTGTTACCTAGCAGTAAATAGGTACCTGGGAGTTAGACAGCTGCTATGAGCTGCTTCCTGGGGGTGTGTAACTTAGCCATCCCCGTGGGGATGCTAAGCTCCGAAATCTTCTCAAGATAACCCTCAAATTGCAGTTATCATTATACAGTACATCAATTCACGAAGTAATCCAGTTATCATCATAAGTTGGTTAAAACTTTTATTATTTGGTTTTATACCAATGATGTTAATATGGATATAATAGCTCTGTATAGATGCAGTGGCATTTACCTAGTCCCATGATAAAACCCAGTGTTGAATAATGAAATGCCTCCTTCTGGAGGAGCCCCAGTGGCTACCTGAAGGTATCTTGCCGATTGCTCCAAACTAAAGGTTCACATCAGCCACAGAAGTTCTGTTTAGCCTACCAGGGACTAAAGCCAGACCCTCTCCCAACCCTCCTCACTGAGGCACAGGAGCGGGTGACAATCCACTACCCCATTGAAAAATGCCTCCAGAACGTTAGCGAAGCTTAACAGACTGGAGGGTTTACAGGAAACGAAGCCCAAACAACTCCACAGGTGATTCACACAGAACAGAAAGATTCACCCAAACTAGCTCAAAACTCATAAGTACTGATAACCGATACCAGGCAGCCTAGTCCCAGCCCTCGGTCAAGTCTCCACCTTAGTTCATTGAGAGTTGATGAACAACTCTCAATGAACTGACAAACCTGAAGTGTTTGTCAATCCAATAATAAAATGTCAGGCAGAGGTGAATTTGTTAAAAAGGGGTTTGAATTTTGATGGTATGACTACAGTAAATGGTGTTTTATCTACTCCCAAAAATATATTATTTCTACTATAAAATACTGTAGTGAGATGATAATGTTTGGATGTAACAAGTTCTTTTGCAGTGGTAGGGATTTGATGCAACTCAATCCATCTGAGTAAGATTCCTCTCTGTATACATGAAGTTACAACCAAGAATAAAGTAACCTGATGATACAAATTTCAAAGAGTATGTGTGTGTGCTTGTTTTTATAAGCATTGGCAATTTCCTTATCTAATCCATTCCATCTATTTATAATATGTTCTCTTGTTCTATTGTTCCTTGTTTTAAACATTGTTTCTCTGTCTACTACGTCCATTTCCTTAGTACCTTGCTGTCATTAATATGTCTGTCCTGTTCCAGGCCCCATTTCTCAGCCTTGGCATATGTTGTAATTGCAAAGGGAAGTGCAGAAAAAAAGTTTATTTATTTAAAATATTTATTATTAATTATTCATAACATTTAAAGAAAAAAAATGTTCCAATAGATATAAATGAAAATATTTTTTTTTTTTACAATGAGTAAGAAAAGATATTACTGCATTTCATTACAACAAATTATTTTTTTACTTTAAGCTTGCATCCACAATCTGGGAGTCGCTGAATCGTCCACCTTTCAACCCATATGCTAGCAATTGGGTGGAAAGGATGAGGAAAATTAGAAAGATCCGCCAAATGGTTGTTGCAGAAAATGAAGCTGCAGCAAACCCAGCATTTCATGGATTTCACTGACTTGACAGACCCAGACAAAGGGGATAAGGGTAGGGGCGGTGGCTCTGGATACTGGCATCAGTTCCTAACTAAAAGTTGAAAAACATTCTGTAGGAAGATCTATTACAGTACTCTTATATTGGCCATATTAACAGAGGTCTGCATAATACAGTGTATGCATGACAGAAAGGAGATACTGGCATTGATGATAAGCATTGGGTCCTAAATTAGAACCCAAATGGCCAATGAATTGTTGCACAAATCTGTTGAAGATATTCACTAAGATTTTATTTACTTACGAAATATGATTTTGTAATTTTGTAGCATAAAATTTCTATCTATCTCTTAAATGGAGTGCGAATTTTAATAACATTTATATGTCTGGAAGACATATTTTATAAATCATTTATTCTACTCTTTTTTTTTTTTTTTATAAATATTATTGAATATTGCATATTTTCTAAAACATTTCATATTCACTGTTTTGTCGCATTATTTTGTTCATGTTTTGTACTGTGCAACTTGTCCACCACTTCAAAATAGGTATTTTGAACTGAAGTTACCACTAGATATTAAAAGTGTGATTATACAGTATCTTAATTTAAATTTATGCTAAACATTTTCACCAAGTAAATATGTTATCTAAATTGGGGGTTTCATTGTCCTCTTTCTTTAGCTAATTTGCAAAGATGTGGATAATTCTTTATTAACGGTTAAGCCTGTGAATGTTTATTGAAATTGAATAATGTAAAAGTAATTTAAAGTCTTCTTGAATGATCATTGATATTACAATACTCTGCCCTTTGTTAACAGAATAGACAATAAATTTATAGGTACTATATTAGGAAGAACATATTTATTAATGTACTCTAAAAAAAACTCAGGATACACAGTTGAACCTTAATAGAACAGCTCCCAGTAGAACAGATTTGTTAACAAAAAACTTGTACTTTAATAATTTATTGAACTTTAACAGAACATAATTGTTAACAAGAAGACCTTATAATTTAATCATTAATTGATTGTGTCAGGGGATAGGCAGCCAGTGGACAGAAATGTCTACTGGCTGCAATACGTTAGGCTTGAATTGAGGTCCCCCCCCCCGTCCCCAGGGTTGAATTACTAACCCTCCCCAGGATGCAATCCCAAAACAAGCTGGCTAACTCATAGGCACCTATTGACTGCTAGGTGAAAAAGAGCTTTAAGTGATAGGAAATATGCCCAACCATTTCTGTCTACCCTACAGTCCTCTTCAGTTCTTACTCTTTTCATTAACTTTGCATTCTGACTATAACCCTTTTCTTCCTGTCTGTCAAGTACTTGCGTACTCAAGTCCAGTGCCTTTCTTGGTATCCCAGCTTCTCTCTCCATCTTTTGTATTAGTCTCTTGTGAGGAACTGTATCTGCCTGAATTTACCTGAGAGCCACTAATGCACTAGTGGCCTCGAAGAGGACAGGAAGCCGATGGCTTGTCAAAGTCATCATACCGGTGGCCTGGTTTTGTACAAAGTACAAGTCACCAGTACAAATCACAAATAGGGTGGATTGTGCACACTTTGTACAAATCACCCTATTTGTACTGGTTATTTTTTCAAGCTGGATTTTAAAATTCAGCAGTGTTGTGCTGTTTACTGCTTTGGAGGGTAGGCTGTTCTCTGAGGTTATAACCCTATGCTGTGATAAAAAATCTCCTTTTGTCCTGTATTGTGACTTGTTAAGCTTGAAACCAATGCTCCTTGTTTATGCTACATCTGACCTCTTGAAGAAATTGTCTGGATCCTCCAAATTATTCAGTATTTTAAAAGTTTCTGAGCTTTTTACCAGTGTAGGAAGATGCAGTCTACCCATCCTTACATGTTTTGTCTTATTTTGGTGACCATGTCATAGAATCCATCCAAGAATTTTAAGCATGATTTTTTTCTCTGGAGCCTCTGTTATAAAATTTATTCTCCCCAAATGATGTACAATCCTTTATCTGATTATGTGTTTTAAGCATCTTGCATGGAATGCATGTTAATGACACCGATTTACAGTTTAGTTCTGGTGCCTGTTCTGGTTCCTTCGAGGGCATCCCTACCGCTGGGTTCGAACCTAGTGGACCTTGTGTCAGGTTGCTGTGTCGCCGGCTTCCTCTTCGGGGTTTTCGGGGTTCGGTGCCTTGGCACCTCCCCGACCTCTCGCTCGTTGTGTTCCTGGATGCATTGTTTTTTTACTTTTTTTTTTTTACCTGTGCTCAATAGACCAGATAAGGACGGTGGGCTCAGCCCTTCCGTTAGGCTCACAGGGTGGTGTGGGAGTTGGCGGTGGTCTGTCCTTAACTGCGGAGGATTTGGGTTACTTGGGGCTCTACAGTCAGGCTCCCTTTAGACTGTGCTCCAGTGGTTCATTGTCTGAATCATGGAGCTCCTTTAGGTCATTGGCTCTTTGGGGCTAATCTCTTCAAGTGCCTCGTCTGCTGGTTTCTTGGGGCTTAGCTCTCCATGCAGTTCGCTTCCAGTGTGTGTCCATCTTCCAGGCAGACAGCCTGTTCCAGTTCCTACCCCTGCCCAAGGAATGGATGGTCAACATCGACTTCTTCGGCTGGCTTTGCTGGTCGCACAGGATCCCGTAGGTGGAACTCTTCGCGTCGGTATGGTTTCGGCGTCTCTCAAGATATCTGGTGCCCTTCCCTGGATGTAGAGCCATCACATTTGGACATTCTTCGTCCTGGTCCTTGGACAGGGTGCTCTCTTTTCTCTCTTCTCCTCAGTTTATGGTGACACCTTCAGTTCGCATTTGCTTCCAGAAGGCTCTGTTGGCGTTGCCATTGGCCTATGGGAGTCGGGTCAGTGAGCTTCATGCTCCCCTCTGGCACAAAGGTTTCTGCTCTTTTGATCCTAGTGGATGTCTTGTTTGGTTGTAGCCGTCTCCTTCTTTTCTGGCTAAAAACGAGATGGCGGGCTTCCGGAGGTGTCTGTGGGTTACTGATGCTTGGTTGGTCCGGCCAGGGGTGCATCATGTATTGGGTTCGGTTGTAGCTCTATGCCTGTTACTTGTGCGCCTCACAGCCTTGCTTTGAGTTGATCCGATTTCTCTTTTCCTGTTACAGGGCTTGGGTCTCTTAGGTCGTTTGTAGGATTATTAAGTCTTGCCAGCCTGCAGTCTACCCTCATGCCCATAATGTTCATAATATGCTGCCTTGACTGCTGTGTTTGGCTACATGTCCTGGGCTGACACTCTGGCGCGGAAGTTTTGGAGGCTGAAAAGGGTTCTGGCCACCCGTTAATTGGTAAATGTTCCTGGTCCCAGTCGATCGTGTATGGCTTTGGGTCGTAGTTTGCAACCAGTCGTCTCATCTTCGATTTGATCCACGCTGTGTGGCCTCCTCACGAGTAAGTCTCTATTTTTACTTATCTTTGGTTATGTAGCTCTAGAGAGCCAAAGGGGCTCCCTACAGAAAACCAGCATTGAATATAATGAAACTCCATTTTCTGGGCGAGCCCCTGAAAGTTCCCTGGTACCCTCCCTCCTTCCAGGTCGGCAATTTCAATTTTTGATGAATTGAGATGCGAGTAGCCGGTGCGTAGGTCCGGGGCTCTCCCCCTCCCATTTCCAGGGAGAGGAGGGGCTGCAGGGGACAAGCAGCGTGACAGCAGTGAGTGATGATTGCTTGTTTGCTCTTTTCCTTTGTTTTTGTTTAGGGAGTTTTCTTTCTCTGTTCGATCTTGGGTTTTTGCAATTTCCTACCATGTGGGGTTTGTTTTGAGATGCCTATCTTTCTGGGTGCCTAACCCCGGTCAATGGGAGACAAGGAATACCCCCAAATACAAGGTGGGGGAGGGGGGTCTCCTTAACCCTTTAACAGCTAAGGGGTCCTTAAGGCTTCCACAGCCCAAGCTCAAGAAAAAAAATTCTAAACAAATTTTGTCTTCTAAAAATGTTCATTTGTGCTCCCTAAGCACAGGAAAAAATAATAAAAAAATTATATTGTACTGTACTTAACAATGACATAAATGAGCCGAGAAGTTCACCAATGACGTGATGGAAGATGATCGCCCAAGCTTGCTGCATCACGGAGCTGTCGCATACGGCATTCAAGAGGCCCGAGTTGCCACAAATTTATTTCCGCTGTATTATTTACAGTATCTATGGCACATTTAACAACAATTTTTTTTGCTAGTATTGTTCCAATTATTGTCACTTGATGTTGAATTATAATACAACTGCTATAAATTCACTTTGCACTCACATATTAGTGTCACAAATACATGCACCAAAATGTTTTATTTTACAGGAAATACACAATGTATTTGTTTTCTTGTTTTTCAACGTATACACTCATTCACTCGATATGTACATGTTTTTACACAAGTATTGGACATTTAGTAGTCCTGGAGACTGTGATACTGTGCGAAACAGTCGA
The DNA here is from genome assembly GCF_040958095.1 of Procambarus clarkii. Taxonomy (NCBI): domain Eukaryota; kingdom Metazoa; phylum Arthropoda; class Malacostraca; order Decapoda; family Cambaridae; genus Procambarus; species Procambarus clarkii. The sequence goes on from NC_091170.1 coordinate 37,277,215, forward strand.
CATATAGCACAAAGGGACTGCACACTTTTTGCACCATGTTAACATCAATTTACATTTCGGTGGCCTCATTTTTGTGGTGTTACACACAATGCACCGATGCTGGCCTACTGCACGCAATCCAATTGGTAGTAATTTCTTGATTTGGTGTACCAGAAAGGCCTCCCTGTAAGCGAGCCTGGGTGTGGGAGCATGGTGCAATATTGGGTCCGTAATGGGTCTTTGTATGCCAGGGGTGTTCTTGCCAAACTTACCTAGTAATTGTTTCACAACTTGAAAACTACGGAAATGTGGTTTTCTACCTGTTTTCACAAGATACATGTTGCAACTGTTAAGCATTGTTACATCAACAAGGTGGAAAATCATCATATTGGTCTACTTTACTGTTTTCCATTCACACACTACAGCATCCACCATCATTTCACATTTATCAACTAAACGCATGTTGATATTGTAGTCCATCACACAATCTGGCTTATAGATTATTTGTTTTGTGGTTCTGTTCACCTTGCCACTGTCCACCATTATACCAGGGTGAATGGTGGTCAACGTGTTCACTTCACGTCTGTCTCTCCACCAGACTGGAGAGAAACATACAAAATAACCCCCAGGACCAAAGAAGCAGAACCCCTTGTGTCACAGTAGAACATAAAGCTCCCTAACCCAACCCCCAGAGGCAAAAACCAATGCCAACAAAGCCTTCTGGAAGCAAACGCGAACCGAAGGTGTCACCATAAACTGAGGAGAAAAAAGAGAACACCCTGTCCAAGGACCAGGATGAAGAATGTCCAAATGTGATGGCTCAAGCCATCACATTTTTCAAACCTTGAAAACAAGGTTTTCAGAAAACAATCCCAAACAGAAGGGGGAACCACAACAAAATGAAAGGAGGTAAGAAAAGAAAGCACCGAGTTCAATGACCAAAATGGGGCAAGCGATGCATGAGCAGGCTGGAGGTAAAAAATACACGGGAGAGCTTGTGGAACAGGGGCAGAAGTGATATCTTCCCTGAATACAAGCTGGAACAACTCTGCCAACACCACACGATAAGAAACGACAGTATTTGGCATGAGATATAGTGGTCCAAAAAGTCAAGAAAGGACAAAACCACCTTTACAGACACCAACAACACCCTCCAAAGGGAAAGGAAACGGCGGAAAGATTGCCAGGAGACTTCGTACTGTTGCCGAGATGAAGACTGCAGGTGGGACAACATCAAAGAAGCCACCTGATCACCATACAAGTGGTGATACACCCACGTCAGAAAAACCAGACGTGAAGAGCAGAAGAGTAAGTTGAACCAACAAGGTACCTCAGTGGCCCAACCTGCTGAAAAAGGCAGATCCACGAAAAGACTCCCGGGTTCGGACACTGAGCAAGCAGCGCCTGAAACCACGGCTGGGTCAGCCACCATGGGGGCAGGAGAAGCACCCCTTCCCTGATAGGATTCGAGCCGAGCCAGAACCCAAAGTGCAGCAGGCTGTCTGCCAGGACGCTGGACACTCCCCAAATACGTGCATCAGTGAAACATGGGGACAAGAGGACATAACAGAAAGGGAATTATTTCTCCCAGGATACCATCCACCCTTCAGAAAGGACAGAACAACAAGAGCAGGTGTGATAATGCTGAATGTGAAAGAGAACCTGGATGCAACAAACAATGAGAAACTGAACACCATGAGATCATCAGAGTACCATAGAGTGTATGGTACAACATATTAATTCAAGATGGAAGCAAAATCACAGTGTCAACTACAGGGCTGACACAGTAGTGGCAGAGGAAGTTGCAGATCTGCATAATGTGATCAATGCAGCATCAGAAACCCAAACCCTAATAATGGGGAACTTTATCCATGAAAACACAGATTGGGTAAATCTAACATCACAAGTAGGAGAACAATTTCTAAATCTGGTACAGGACTCCTTTCTCATACAGCATGTGGTAGAGCCACATGCTGTAATATGGAGCGTGTAATATGAAACGCAACATGGGTTTCGTTAATAATAGATCCTGCCTTTCAAATATGCTCGCATTTTTGGAAACGGTAAGCCCTGAAATCATAGCAAGGTAACTGCAAGGTAAGGTAGTTTCTTACCTTATGCTTCAAACTCACATTGTATCTTGTACTACGCACTTACCCAATATTAGTACTTGACATATATCTTCACCAGTGTAATCATCTCACTGGTCAATTTATATTGTAGTTATATGTTAATATAAATTTTGCTACAATGTACCTTTTCATCTTACCTGATATGTTAGATTAAGGACCTGCCCGAAATGCTCTGCAAGTTGCAAAACCAGTGGGGGCTGTAGTACAAAAAAAAAAAACTAATCCCTGAGAACAATTGTGAACTGTAACAAATATACTGTAGCAAACCACCTTAAGCCCATCATCACCCAGCAAAAATCTGCTATCAGAATAATAACTCTGCTTTCAGACAACACTCAGCTCCCTTGTTTAAATCCCTAAACTTGCTAAATATTAACTCCCTCCACACATTCTCTTGTGTCAACTACATTTACAAAACCCTGTTCTTAAATGCAAACCATGCTCTGAAACTTTTCCCTGGACAGATGTAATAGGACCCATTATCACCACACCAGGAATAAATATCTCTTTGATATCCCCAGGGTCGAACTTAATCTGTGTAAACACTATGCAAATTAATTTTAAGGGACCTAGTCTATGGAACTCACTCCCTAGTGAATTGAAAAGCTGTCAAACTTTTGCCTTATTTAAAAGCAAAACCAAAAAGTACCTAATTTCATCTTCTTAGTTTCCTACACTGAGCTTTAAATTTGCTCTGTATGCTTTAAATTTGCTCTGTATCTAGTATTACCCAATCTCCCAATTTTTATGTACTTAACCCAAACAACCTTATCATTGTGTTCATTGCTGTCTTCTTTTATGTGCTAGCCATATGCTGTATTGTGCCTACCAATTTTTGTCAACTACCATTCAAGCTGTCATTGCAATCAATCTGAGCTACCTATGTGCTTTAATATACCTACAATTTTCTCTCATCTTTTTTTTTTTCTTCTTGCCTTGTAACTGTTATCATTTTTTATAAATTTTGCAAATATTTACCTACTTAAAATTTTCTTAGATTAAGGACCTGCCCGAAACGCTGCACGTACTAGTGGCTTTACAAGATTGTAATTACCATATTATGTATCCTCACAATCCCAATGTACCTTCTTGTATATATATAAATAAATAAATAGTTCATACAATGCCTAAAGCCACTATTACGCAAAGCGTTTCGGGCAGGAAAAACACTAAAGGCTAAAACTTAATACTAATTAAGATTAAAGTATAAATTGTGTTGAGAAAATATAAAAATAAAATAGGGGGAACATGGCAGAAAAATAGCAAATATACAATTTGGTCGACAAACAGCATTGTTTAAAATAGCAGACATAGGTTGACATTTTAGAGGTAAGGTAGGTTACAGGGAATTAATTAGGTAGTGCTTAGTTTTTATCTTAAACTGGTTAAGTTCTCTTATGTAAGTACCTTAACCTAAGTACATAAGTACCTTATCTTAAGAACTGGATAGGTACTCGGTACCTAGTTGTGCTTGCGGGGGTTGAGCTCTGGCTATTTGGTCCCGCCTCTCAGCCATCAATCAACTAATGTACAGATTCCTGAGGCTACTGGGCTCTTATCATATCTATATTTGAAACAGTGCATGGAGTCAGCCTCCATCACATCACTGCTTAATGCATTCCACCTGTTAGCTACGCTGACACTGAAAAAGTTCTTTCTAATGACCCTGTGGCTCATCTGGGTACTCAGACTCCACCTGTGTCCCCTTGTTCGTGTACCTCCCGAGTTAAAATGTTTATCCTTATCTACCCTGTCAATTCTTCTGAGAATTTTGTAGGTAGTGATCATGTCTCCTCCTTACTCTTCTGTCTTCCAGTGTCGTGAGGTGCATCTCGTGCAGCCTTTCCTTGTAACTCATGCCTCTTAGTTCTGGGACTAGCCTAGTGGCATACCTCTGAACTTTTTCCAGCTTCACCTTGTGCATGACAGGCACGGGCTCCATGCTGGGGCAGCATACTCAAAAATTGGTCTTACATATCCGGTATAAAAGGTTCTGAATGATTCCTTACACAGGTTCCTGAAGGCTGTTCTGATGTTAGCCAGCCTCGCGTATGCTGCAGATGTAATTCTTTTTTATGTGTGCTTCAGGAGACAGGTTTGGTGTGATATCAACTCCTAGATCTTTCTCTCTGTCCTTTATCTCCTGTTTGGTATCCTGTGTCTGGCCTCCTGTTTCCACTGTCTAGTTTCATTACCTTGCATTTACTCGGGTTGAACATTAGTAGCCATTTGTTGGATCATTCAATCAGTCTGTCTAGGTCATGTTGTAGCGTGTGCGTGTGTAAAAAAAAATAATAACAGTTGATTAATTGACAGCTGAGAGGCGGGCCGAAAGAGCAGAGCCCAACTCCCACAAGCACAACTAGGTGAGTACAACTACTAGTAGATGAATCTAGAGCAGACATCCAGGGGCCGGATTCAGGAAGGTACTTACGAAGGTTTTTCCTCTTAGCTACGAATGTTTTCCTTCTTAGCGCCTTCGTGGCGGCTACGTCGGTATTCAAGTAGCTACACTAAGTGGAAAAACCTTCGTAAGTTCATTCCGGGATCTAAGTGTGGTTTCGACCACTCATAGCTTTACGTAAACTGGATATAACTCAATTTTTCTCTACTACACAACACTGGGATCGATTTTAAGATTTTGGAACAAACAAAAGATTATAAAAATTGTATCTAGTGAAGATGAGTCCTTCGTGTTAGTTATATATGCATTCTCTGCTTGAAACTTAAAGTAAATATGTCTTTTATGATAGTAGAATTAGTTTTATAATAGCAAGATATTATACCCGTAGTTATTAAGTAAATAAACACTGGTGAACATGAAATATGAGAGAAGGTGATGAGCCCTGCCTGATGGGATCATTTACTATCACCAAATGCCCCTGTTCACCTAGTAGTAAGGGTGTACCTTAACTATACATACCCATTTCTAATTTATTTAGTTTGGTTTTATTTTGAAATTAAATCTGGGCGAGACATAAAATAAAAATATGCTGCACAAATGATGTTAGGTAATGAGAAGGGTAAAAATGTCACAAACTTTATTCATTGAATACTAAAGCTATAATTATGACTATATAGACTATTAAAAAAGAGAGGGAAGTAGGTGTCCAAGACCTCTTCCTGTTATACAATTTGGGTGTGGAACAAGTAATTATCAAAAGAAGGCACCATGCCGGGAAGGCTATGTAGCAGTAAGGCAGTGAGGTGAGGCAGCTACTTATTTGAGAAATGCTTATTTTATTTACCTTATAAGCTGAGGCAACTTATTTTATTTGAGGAATACTCAGCTGATTCCTCTACATTTAGCATGGAACAAATTTGTGTCCAAGACCTCTTCCTGTTACACAATTTGGCTGTGTGTAACCAAACTAGAAGTGCTCTACAAATCAAGGGACCCAGAATGTGAATGACCTCCCGAATCATGTCAAAGGCTGTACCTCTCTCAACCAGTTTAAGAGTTAAACCAAGTACTGCCTAATTAACTCCATGTAACCTAACTTACCTCCTAAATGTCAACCCATGTCTTGCTAATTTTTAAACAACGCTGTTCACCAACATGTGCAATTGCTGATTTATGCTAGGTTAACCCCCCTTTTTGTATTTTTTATTCCTTCTTTCAACACAATTTATACCTAATCCCGATTACTATTAAGTTTTAGTCTGTTTTTTCCCCCACACCTTGCCCGAAATGTTATGAGTATTAGTGGCTTTTTTGTGTGTGTACTAGCTCTGTCTATAAATCCAACATTATGTTTGTAAATCAACTGTATGTACTTTTCCTGAATAAAATGTATTTATTATTTATTTTTTAATCAGTAAGTATTAAAAGAAGGCACCAAGCTGGGAAGGCTATGTAGCACCATTGTGTGTAACAATAAACCAATTTTTTTTTTAACAAATAATGCACCTATATGGTAAAACAAATCCTGTCAGCTGTAAAAAATATTGATGCAGTTATTTAAATGAAAAATATAATGAAAGAAATATTACTGGTTTATTTTTATCCTATCTTTTTGTACTGTACAGTATATCCAAGGAAGTGAAAAATTGAGACATAATGCACAATTTAATGAATGATTAGCATGGATTAGCAGTTCAAAAGAAGTATGACTATTACATATCAACATGAGATCTTAATGATCCATGGTCAACATGATTTAATAAGGATAATACAGTACTGAATTTGTAATAATACAAACTATAATTTAAAATCTTTATTACTGATTTTTTGTTATTAAGAAGATTAGGTATACACAGCAATGTACTACTACCCTATTCTATATGGAATATTACACAGTGTAGATAAAAAACTAGCTATAAGTTTATCTAATACTCCCATCTCACAGGATGGTTAGACATACTGTACATGGAATCAAGTTAGAAAATACCAGCCTCAACACAAAAAACAAATCAACTCTGACTAAACAACTCTAAGCAATTTTCACAAGAGGTAAGCACTGAATCATGGAAACATTATATTATAATTACTCTTACCAGTTTCTACCAGACTCCTCTCAAACAATGTATTTTTAAACATGTTTAGGTATACACAGCAATGTGCTGCTTCCCTATTCTGTATAAAGGACCACACAGTGTAGATCAAAAACCAGCTACAAGCTCACCCAACATCCTCACCTCACAGGATGGCCAGTCATACATGGAATTAGGAGAGAACAAAATACTTAATGCTGATCTATTAGCCTCTACTGTCAAAATCTGGGTGCAGCACAAGAATATCTTCCAATATTCCTGAGTGTATGAAGTAATTACAGAGCTCAAAATACCTCATACCATTTGGTATGAAGTCACTGATAACAGGGCAATCACAGATATAGTGTTGGAGAGTATGTTCTCTCAAGTAGGACTGAAAACAGATGTTTTTTTCCACCAAGAGGGCTATAAACCCATGGAACCGCCTACCTTATAAGGTCCTGAATCTAGGTCCTGATTGAGCTTCCACGCTCTCGTCTCGCATCGAGCTCCTCGACTCCGGCGGTCCGTCTAATTACCACAAGCTACACAAGCTTCAGAAAGCTTCCTGGCAATACGTTAGTAATGAATAAATATGATATATTTACTCATTATAATGTTGGTGCTGAACGTACAACACGAAAAAACAATTTTAATCTGAAAAAGTATCTTTTTATAAAGAAATTAGGCGAAAATAAAAAGCTGGTGACGCCAAATCAAGTCGACGATCCAAGCGTTGGTTAGGTTAGGTTAGGTTAAATTAGGTTAGGTTAGGATAGGTTAGGTTAGGTCAGCCTAACCTAACATATCATATTTATTCATTACTAACGTATTGCTAGGAAGCTTTCTGAAGCTTGTGTAGCTTGTGGTAATTAGACGGACCCGGACAAATGGTGGAGGGAATCTTTGACAGACCACTGGGTTCCTGTTCTCCTCGAGTCCACTGAAGTGTTAATGGCTCTCAGGTAAATTCAAGTATTTTGTCTCGATGACTCTCCCTCCCTCCATTAAATCCCGCACTATCTGTTTCTCACTCTCCCTCTCACTCCTTGACACAATATATTCTTCCACGAACAAAGATCACATTCACTCTAAACATCTACCACTTACGGACTACTCATGCCCGTTCCACGTCTTGGGTGGTTTTAATCATAATCATTCAATCAAATAATTCTTGACTATATTCGAAATTGTGACGCGAGACGTGCTCCGTTCATTCACTTGCAGCTCGGAACTGGATAAACACTATTCTAAATCAGTTTCCACAGAATCTAACTTAATACGCTAATATGCGTAGGCCCGGGCCGCAATCATATAAACCCACAATACGTAATAATAGTGACTGACATTAGAGAAATCTCTTGTCAGGAACTACGAAAGCAACGAATCTTAATTCGAAACTTGATATAGTTTACGATCCAGAGTGAACCATCCGGGGCCGGGTGAGTGGCCAAGGTGACGGGTCAGTGCACCACACACACTTGTCCGTCGTTGGACGTGTGCTGCTCGGCTGGTGGTCATAGGTGACTTATTTGTTGGAGTTCTTGATAAGTTGACATATAGATTTGTAATGGAGATACATGCTTAAATCAGGTCTCTACGCTACACGGGCGTGCATAAAATTGTGTTTTAACTTCAGTAATGGGGAATAACATAATTAACAATGAGGACATGAATGTGCTCAAATAATAATGATTCAAAAGATTGTATGCAAGAATGAGTTAAGGACAGGTGTTACATATTAATAGACCATCATTACGCATTGAGATAATTCCAGAATTAAAGCTCTTGGCCCCCCCCCCCCCCCCCACCTCGTTGCAAACTGAAATGACCGATTTTAAATTTGGTATGTAAAAATTTGCCAATCCTTAACTGTAGCCTCTGTTCACCCAACAGTAAAATGGGTACCTGGTTGTTAAACCATTTGGCGGATCGTATTCTGGGAAAACTATGATTAATATTTATATTACCCGGAATACGACCCACCAAATCGTTTAACAACCAGGTACCCATTCACTGCTAGGTGAACAAAGGCTACAGTTAAGGATTGACCCCCAGTAAATCCTCCCCGGCCAGGATACGAACCCAGGACAAAGTGCTGGAAACGCTTTGTCCTTTGTTACTAATTAAATTGCAGCTCTTGACACATAAATACATCCTGCTAGCATGGAAAAAAACTAAAAGTTGACAGATAAATTGATTGCTTCCATGCAGCACTCTTTATTTTAACTCGTATCTCAGGGCCACTATAGCTAAATGGTTCATTTAATTACCCAAAGCTTCCTAGCATTATGAAAGTAATGAACTGAGGTATATTTACTCACTATAATGTTGCTGAAAGTAGAACATGGAAAAAAAAATTTACTGACATATAATTTTCTTATGAAATTAAATGAAACTGACAGGTAATGCCACAGGAAGTAGCTGCTCAAAGCAACAATGTTGTGGCTTGGGTAATTAGATGGATCCAATTTTGTTATAAAATTATTTGAGTAAGTTTTTTTCACGTTCTACATTTAGCATCAACATTATAGCGCATAAATATATCATAGTTCTTTACATGGGTAATGCTAGTAAACTTTGGGTAGCTTTGGGTAACTACAGACCCCAGCTAAACCACAATCCCAGGCAGGGCAAGACATACAGTATGGGAAAGTCTCCTTACACCCATTGCCTCTGTTCACCTAACAGTGATTAGGCACCTGGGCGTTAGTACTGTTGTGGGTCACACTTGGGAAGTGGTCAAATGCTGCATATATCAGGAGGTACTGTACATTCTAATTTCCCACAAACGCCGCAAGGCTTAGCATGAGTAAAATAGCCGGAAGGCTATACATGAAATATGCTGTAAAGCAAAGAAACTAAGAGCCACAAGGCAAAGAGTAGGCCGGAAAGTTAGTCCAAAAAAGGGTTCACTACCAAACTACTGCAAGAGGTGATTCTTTTTAACCTGTATTTTTGTACTTCCTGGATGCAAATTAACAGTATGGAGAAAAAAATAAATTTTTTTCCCAGAATATTTTTGTGCACCACTGGGTTTTGAGCTACTGTATTAACAGGTGTGCAGCCCAGGGGTTAAAGAAATTGGGACGATATAAAATATTTAGGTGATACTCGATTATATATTGAGTATTTAAAATTTGCAATCACAGCAAAAATGTGCATTTTTATACCCAGGCACAGATACTGTAGGCAAAAGTTTGTAGTTGTTACCATGGCACTTTTTACAATTTGTATATGGCAATTTAAATTTTGTCTGAACACATTGCATTCCCATCTATACTGTTCTAAATTTGTTACTTTAAATTGATTGGTGGACTTGTTTCCAATCATTATACTGTAGAATACTATTTTCAGTTTTAAATGCAAACTTGTTTGAAGTCGGCCACAAATGTAATTTTGGGGGGGTCCTGTATTCTCATTCTGAATAAATGGGTTAGCATTTGAGAAAAATGGTTATTTAATTTTCCTGTTGTATTTTGGTAATTCTTTTTATATAGCTAAAAAGTTTATCAGGCATGCTTTTTTTTCCTCTTTATCAATGATACATCTCTAATAATCAAGATACTGTACTTTATTCATAACCTGATTGCTTGTTTGGTTCATAAAATTTATAAATATATACTGAAGTAATTTTTAAATAATTTCACCAATATTTACAATAATAGCAATTTCACTGTTTAATAAAAAATACTTGCCAATTTTTTTCAGTTCAATGAAGTCAGTATGAGTCGAGGCAACAGAAAGAGCTTTCCCGACCGATTAAAGAGATGGTTAAAATTAGACTCTGGAAATGTGTTACCTGATCAAAGAATTTCTTTGACAGAAGAACTTAGTTGTGAACTTGGTGTAGAATCCCCCACACCTACTAGAATGAAAGCCATCAAAGAACTCGATGAATTACTGTCAGTGAAGATTCTGGAGGAGGTGAGTATATTGGTCTTAATTTGAAGTGGCAAAGTTTATTTTTAATTACAGGTATAGAATTGTTAAACAGAGAAGATGGAAATGGGCGATTTGTCCAGCAGGCATCTGGATAGCGTTATTAAAAAAAAAAGAATAGCTAGGTTACATCGGTTCCTATATTATGTAAATGTTGCAGCAACTTATGCCAAGGTACAATACAGTGTATTTATAAAAGTTTGACATTAAAAGTGTTTTAAAAATTAGCTTGGTTGCTAGTTTTTATCATTTTAAAAGGTAAATGAGAAATATTCATGCACACAAATGCCATGGAATTTTCAACAGGCCCTTTGGAATCTGTTGCCTTCTTTAAATTAATATAATTTTAAAGTATGTTGAATATGAACAATTGTAGGTTTCGAAAGACTGTTCATTACATATAACCCATGTGGTATTTGCTGGCAGTGGAGGATTTTTTACATTTATTACTTAACAGTAAGTCATACTACTATTGTCTATATCCCAATATAAAATGAACAATAACTGGTAAAACTTGTACAGTGGACCCTCCAAACAGTTTTGTAGTTGAGCTGGATTTGCAAGCATGTACTTGCCTAATTGTGCTTGTGGGGGTTGAGCTTTGGCTCTTTAGTCCTGTCTCTCGACTGTCAATCAACCAGTGTATTGACTCTTGAGCCTATTGGGCTCTATTATATCTACATGTGTTTCCATATATGTGCCTGTCTTTTATTGGTTATCACCAAATTTTCTAGGTTTTATTGCACCTCACTAGTTTCATAAGCTAGGTGCATAGTGCTGTTCTTGAATCATCATACATCAAAATTAGTTATGGCTGTGGAGAGAAGGAACCCAACTAAAAAATGACCGAAGTGGCCAGCCATTTTACATATCTGGGATGTATGTGTAAAAATTTGTTATGGTCGGTTATGAGTTGGGTCAGAGTAAGTAACTGTTGGAATTAAAGCTCTTGTTAGCCCACCCCCACACCTACCCACTAAAGAAAAAACAGGATACAAATGGAGCAAAAGGTCTGCATGAAGACATGGTGATGCCAATTATGCATGGTTGTGAGACAGGTATGAATATGGAAAGTAAATTAATGAAAATGAGAAATCTGGAGTGAAAATATTGAAATGAGCATACAAAAATGGTTTGGACCGTGTTGAATAAATGGATGATGGTAGACATGAAAAGAGCAAGTAAATTTAAGGGTAGGAAAAGGCAAGCTAACATGGAGTGTAAGACAGCATTAGGTACGGTAAAGGATATGGTAGAGTGGAAGCAGTTTATAAGGAGTGAATATATAGTACTACTGTACTGTATTTCTATCATATGTGAATTAACATTTTAATTGCTCTATATACTGTATGTAGCTTTTTAATGTGGTTGTGATGTGGATAATTTGAATAGATTGTCTAATTTCCCTTCTAACAGAGTATTGAGCACATTATGATACAGTAGTAGTAGGTGTCCATAAGTCTTGGGAGACTATGGAGTTGCACTCTGGTTGTCGGTCTGGAGTGGCCTCTTAAGGGTGCAAAGCCAGGGTAGGTTAATACAGAGGAGCTGTTGTATCAAATATATACTGTATTTGATATAACAATGGTTACAGTAGTTTGATGTGTGGCACGGTCATAAGGGAAGGCTGTAAAGTACAGGTGGTGGCTCAGACCATGGCTGGTGGCAGGGTCTGTAAGGTGCAGCTATAGACCATCAGTCTGAGACTGCTAGGTTAAGGCAGGTTAGTGATACTACTACTGGCTGTTCTGTGGTAATGATCTGATGCTATGGTCAGGTGGTATGTAATTGTCCTCCGGCTCAGCTCGGACCAATCCTGCTTGTTAGTTAGCAGTTAAGGGCAAACTGCTTGGTTCTTGGAATTGTGTAGACATTTGTGTAGTTCTAACCACAGAGGGCATTGGGTGCTTTGTTAGTGTCATACTCAAACGAATAGAATTCCAGCATTCCTGCTTGCTGAGGATCTTTCTCAGTGGGAGCATACCAAGTCTGTTCTGCTGGACTGATCTGGTCACCTTATAGTGTAGCACAGCAATATTCTAAAGTTCAATGAGCCTTGGAGGTGTAATACGTATTGGGCATCAGTCTTTATCAGGTTATAAGGGCAAGATAGCAAAACTGCTAAATCTGAGATTTGTCATCCATAACTGACAGTTGATATGCTCTGAAGTAAAGCCAGGCTGTTAAAACCAAACCACTGACAGATAGCCCTGCTAGTCTAAAATCTCCATAATCTGCATCAACCAACTTGGTCCTATTTGGGCTGCTGAAGCCAGTAGCTTGAATACTTTTAAAACTAAAGCTGCCATCATCTGCAACTGTGATACAATGCTTTCTAAAATTTTTCACCTTGAACATTGTGCACTTGATGCAGTCACTTGCCAACCACAAGATTTTCATACTAAGTGTGGCAAGTTTAAAGTTTGTGAGAATAGTGATTGGTACTGATGTTAACATAAGCCTGGAAGTTTACTTGGTTCTTGAACATTTAGTTGCCAGGTGCTATCTTATCCGATATAAAGGTATATTTGCTATCCAGTTGGTAAATAGCAATGCAGAGACTACATAAAATACTGTACTTGGACACTGTTACCTAGATTACTCTTATGCCCCCCCCCCCCACCTTTTATGCATTACCCAGCAAGTAAAATGTGACTGCCTGATATACAAATTCAGTGATATAAATTTGTCTGCTTGTCTTACATAGGTATATATATTGTATCCTAGAAATTGTGCAGTCTCTATGATGTGGATTATTCTTGAATACCCATCAAGGGTGATATTATCTAAACTGTAAAGATTGCTGTAGCATGATGGGAAAGGGGGGGGGGGCATTATTTCATATCTTTTAGTCATTGTAAAATCAGTTGCTTTATCCAGTGTTGCATTCCATCTATGCCTTGGGACTTGCATAAGGTAATAAATTGACTTTTGTATGTAGATAGTTGCAAATAAACTATTGAAAACAATTTGAGACCCTTAATGCCTGTTGCAATTCGGATTGTTAAACATCTATTTAATTGTATTCTACTAATGATCAGTTAGAAATAGTGCTAGTTACTGTGTAACAGTCCTTCATCTACAATGATTCATTTAGACAAGTCCATGAACAGCTAAGAAGGCATCAGTGTCAATCATTTAACTTCCCTCAAGGTTTAAGATGGGTGTAAGGCTTCAAACTCTGGATTGGCTATTGCCAGGCTATTGTTTTCTTGATTATACATAGATGCAAGATGACCATGATTTAAAATTTTCATGGTTTCTTTAGAGTTGAAGTGGTCTGTAGTTTAATATCTGCACGTTAAATTCATAAAGGCAAGTTTCATATCTGGCACTACTACCTACATAAAATCATTTTGAGGGAACTCAAAAGCACTGCAAACTTCACACCTGAAGGTAAGAGAATCGACAACCCTATGAAGTTAGTGTAATGGCACTGCAGGTTTGGAATTGGAATAACTGATTACCTACAGTTCACTAGCAAACATAAGGATTTCTGCTAGAGTTCCCAGGTGTTTTGCTTGTCTTGGACTTTGCCATGTTTGGGACCCCATTTGCATGTGTAGTAACAGTATTTAGTGTTTACTTCATGTGTGGGTATTTATAAGCCTCACTAGTGTGCACTTTGGATTCTATTAATCTCGAACTGCATGTGCTTAAGGCAGCCCTTCCCTAGGTACTTGTAGATGTTGCTCCTACTTTCTTGGTGGGTATGAGTTTGCCATAAAGGCTGGCCTACTTCTCAGTGACTTGCCCATATTGGTGCAAGGAGTTATCTCCTCGTCAAAGCTCCAAGGGTTGGTGTCATTCAGGGGGTTCAATGATTGAGGTGCACTAGGGTTTGTATGCTTGTACACGAAACATGCTGCAGATGCCTTTTGCAGAATTTGAGCTATCTTCAATGTCTGCTCATCTGGCAAACATCCCTAGTGCCTGGTGTCCTGCTTTGGTCCTTCCCTACAGTCCCTGGCAAGCTCGGTGGGCCTTTGGTGTGGATGACTGTTGATTGGCCACCGAACCTGCTCTCGTTGAATTTGAGGAATGTCCATATGTTTTGATAAAAATAAATGTTCATTTGTACAGTCTTTATCTGCTGCCTGTTGAGTGCTTATTACCCTCAAGCATGTGGTCTGCAATGATTGGAATTGCCAATCTCTAGTTTTAACTTGAAGCCTCTGTCTAACTTCTTGGTTTACAATTTTTTTGTTTAATTTTAATTAAATTTGTAACAGGAGGGAGATTTCTCGGTTCTTTGCCATTCTCCTTCTGCTGCGTATCTAAGTCAGTGGACCTGGTTCTTCCCCTTGCTCTGCTGTGTGTGTGTGTGTGTGTGTGTGTGTGTGTGAATCAGGGCTGCTATTAGCTGTAGATGTTGCTTGGCCTTCTCCAGTGATTGCCCCCCCCCCCCCTTCCATGTCTTCACCAGAGATAGTCGAGCTATTGCTCCTATGGGACCTGTTGCTGTCCCTTTTTGGGTAGGGGATGTATTTAGCTCTGATCCTTTGTGTGAAAACACTTCATAATAACTTTTTGGTCCAGGCATCAGGCATGGAACTCTACTTTGCTCTGGGGTTGGGGAGGTGGGTTCCTGGTTGTCTTAACTTGTCCTGGTCTCTAGTTCCCTTAGCAGGTAGTGGTGTTTTTCAGGACAGGTGGAGTTTTACTTGACCTCCATTACTATGTGGTTCCTTGACTGTTGCTATCTGGAGCATACAAAGCAAAGCCCACACAAGAAGCCAGATAGGAAACATGCATGTGAAGCAAAAATTAAAATATAGAAAAGTATACAAAGCAAATGGCCACCGCAGGAACAAGTCTAAGGACAGCTGGCCCTTGGCAAACCCGTCTGCAGGTTGTATAAAAGGCCCAGAATACTGTCCAGTTGAACATCAGCAACAGAACTTGGTAAGGAAGATGGCTGCACACAGCTGAGCTGCCTGATGGTGACATTTGTGCTGAGTTTTGCTATAATTTTGAATGTTTCTTCAAATGTGTCATTTGCAGACTTGTTTGGCAGTTTTAAGGCTAAAGTCTGTTAACCCTCCAGTTGTCTGGAAAGTTTCAATGACTTTCTGGATGCTTACCCAGTGTGGTGGCGCAGCAGTCACTCATTCATTGGCCTCTGGCTTTGTGAGGCAGAGGTTGGGGTGGGTGCCCACATCTTGTGTGGCCAATTAGCATGGAGCAATCTTGGCAAGATAGCTTCAGGGAGTCACTGGAGGGGTTCCCCAGATTTTTTATGGTTATAAAGTATGCTAGTAAGGTAACCATAATATAAAAATTTTTACCTTGACCCAGTACGGGTTCATGACCAGTACACTGAAGAACCTTGGCTCTAAAGGGATCTGCTATAAGGCAGTCCAAATTTTAGAGGTTTTATCAATTTAATGCCTATATGAATCTGAATATTCAAAATTCTTATTGGATTGCTCCTCCAGAAATTTAGTGGTGTATTATACAGATTTTGGAGGTTACAATACAGCATTAATTTTTTTGGAGGCTGCACAACAATTTAAGACCCTTTACTGCATTTGCATGGCATTTCTGATTTACTGAACGTAGTGATACTGTACCTTCATTTACGAATTTAATCGGTTCCTAAAGATGGGGTCGTAACTCAAATTCGTGACTCGAAACTAATATTCCCATAAGAAATAATGTAAATTGAATTAATCCGTTCCATATTCCCAAAAATATTAATTTAAAAATACATTTCATACATATGGTACAAAATGTTTGTGTATTATGTAAGTTATAGCTTGCCTTTATTGATGACTCTTGTTGGCGTATGGATGAGGATGAGTTGGAGGAGGATGCCTGGGAGGATTAGGATGCCTGGGAGGATTAGGATGAGTGGGAGTAGGAGGATGAGTTGTTGTAAGGGACTCCCCTTACAACATCAGGCAGTGATGACTTCTCTGGGGTACTCTTCTACATTTTGCAGGCATACCACTAGGACCTGGTTGTGGCTCACTGCTTGCTTGTCTAAGAATGTCTAAAGACACTAGTTTTTCCCTACATTTTAACACTTGTCTGTAGTGAGACATCACATTGGCATTTGAAAGGTCAAGGTAACAGCCTGCTACAACTTTATCTGGGCGAGTTTTTTCAACAAAACTTTGCAGTTCTTCCCATACTTCACACATTTTCTTAATGAGGAAGAGACATTCATCTACTGCCTCTACTCACAAATATTTTCTTAGGTTGAACCTTACCACTGACTTCCTTGGGACCCATTGTGTGATGTAGTAGTAATCTGTTGAAAAAAAAAAAAGCATCAATGAAATTCTTTACTAAGAATTAAAGATGCAATAGTCATTAAGCGGGCGGCTCTGGTAAACTGAAGCGTAATCCCCAGTGCCTACCAGGAACCACGTGCTTGGTCGACCCATGTGTATCAACAAAGTCGTAAGTAGAGGCAAAAGTCGTAAGTACAGTAGTCTAATTTTCCTGATGAAATTGGGGCAACTTCGCAAAATTCATAAGTAGGGGCATTCGTAAAAGTCGAGGTTCCACTGTACAGTACTTCAAATTAGAACTCTTAGAGCTATCAGAACAGTATCTTAAACAATTTGGTTGCATCTCTAAAGTACATTTGTATTTGGCATTAGTACAACATTGTAGAATTTTGAAGTTGAGTACAAAATGTAATCCATGACTGTTTAACCTGTAAGGAATTGTTAGTGTTGCATGGTATTTGTGCCTTGCTGCTTATGCTTGACTGCTGACTTGGTTTGTGTACTTTCACTAATGCTTGGGTTACTATTCTAATGTGTGCAAGAACTATGAAACTGTTGGTAATACTTGTAAATGTCAACAAAGGGAAGAAGTTGCATATTTACTGTGTGTTGCATCACTAGATGCATCACTAGATCAGTGGTGGTATTACTAGATTGTTTAAAGTGTAGGTTAGACAAGTATGAGTTTGGGTGGATATAAATGAGCTAACTGATGGTGGAGGATAATTGGCATTATGCAGTTTCCTATATTCTTGTGTTTTTGTGTTTTCAGTTTGGAATAGAGAAGGTTTGGTGCCTGGTAAAGGATCTGCTTTCAGAGATGTGTCCAGCTGAGCAACGTCACACCACACTGCAGATGCTCACCACTCTAGTGTCAACTCATGAAAACTTGGGGGTGATGCGTCAGGTGTTCTTCGAATACATATCGAAGAATTATCAACATGAGGAAATTGAACACATGTATGGTATACCTTTTTTGTGTTGGACACAACTTCTTGGCATGAATTAGTCAGGGTATTGCAAACTAGTAACAAATTGGAGGTGTACTCACTGTATCAGAATGTGGAAATGTGATTACATTTTAAATGCTCTAGGAGCTTCTCATTCTGCTCGGAGATTCAATTGTACAGTATAGTACTATAAAGTTAATTGATAATTTTAATTGTGGAGCCATATCAGTTTACTATTTTTTTATTAATAAAATTTTCATTACTGCTTGGATAAATTTTAAATTTCTTTGGTTTATTGCAGTGTTTAACCATTTAATTTATTTAAACTTTCATCCATCATATAGTGCTTCTAAATATTGTGAAACTTTTTATTTTCTCTAGTGATGGAAATTTAATTTTGAATGGATGTCCTATGACATACACAAGTGACCCTTTCCTTGTCCTTCTCATGCTTTTCTTTCTGCCCTCTTTTCTTTGATGTAGGTTTGATAAGGAGAGCTCAAATATTTTCACTTTTTCTGCTCTTCCTTGGTCTCTCTCTCCATCCTTATTCACCACAGCTTACCAGATGCTGCCCACTACTCTTCCTTGCTGTGCCTTCTGTGGCACACCAAAATGTGTTCCTTGGTGGAATACTGGATCTGCTCATGCTGTGTACACACACACACGCACGCACGCACACGCTCGCTTGCAAACACTTGTATTGTTTTGGAATTGGTTTTCTATAAAACCATTGGTACAGCTATAAGAGTTGGCTGCTTATTTCAGCATTACTGTTGACTCCCTTCTGCCCATATTTGCAAGATCCCTAAGATTACAGGGTAAATTTATCCTTCACCTATCCTTCATTGCCATGGTTATTGCAGATCCAGTGTTGGTTGTGAATAAACTGGGATTGCATTTCTCGGCAGCTAGTTAACATGTAACACTAGCGTGACTGAAGATATGATGACTGAACCACAAATCGGAAAATGAAAAGACGATGTTTTGGTCCATCCTGGACTATTATAAAGTAGTTAACCACATGACATGATAAAGTTCCAGAATGGACCGAAACTGTAGTTTCTTCATTTTCTGATGTGTGGTTTGGTTATATCTTCAGCCACAATAATGCGACTCGTTTACATGATACGGTTACATGTCAGAGCAAGCTTGGTTAGGTGGCCTTAAGTGTAAATGGTTTTTCTTGGTAATTTCATCTGACTAAATTAACCGGTGTACTGTGGTGTTATTAAATATGACAAGCCTCCAAAAACTATAGTACAGTATTCCCAAAAAAGTTTTTCTTGTACATGTATTGTTAAAATACATTACCCGATCATGGGGAAACTTAAAAATAAATAGTATGTGACATACTTTGGCCATGATGGAACAAGTCCCAATATTCAGGCACTGAGACACCATTTGCCAGCTGGGTTCTCACTCAATCCTGGTGTGTGGCATGGGTTGCCACAAATATATTTTTATATAATTCAATGTGAATGGATTTTGTTTAGCATTTTGCAGTAATAATTGTGGAGATATGTGGATAAACTAAATATTTAAATGCTAGTGGACTGTATGACATGGGATAAATATAAATCTTTGGCACAATTCCCACAGTAAGGAGTTTTAAGTTAGAATTAAAATAGAACATTAATTTTAATTTAGATTTATATTAAAGGCTAATATAAATTGAATTATGTGAATTATATAAATTCCCTGCACTATCTGAATGGGATTAGTAAATGAATTTTCTTAGCTGTCTAGGTGACTTCTTAAACAGCCTAAACCTTGAATGGTCATCCATAGAAGAGCTGTCTTCTAGGTAGCTGGCCACCTCAAGTCTGGCACAGTAATACAGATTTAAATTCTCCTGCTGGTGAATCAATCATTAATATCAAAACTTAAAAATTTGATTATTCATTAATATTCAACATGCACTATGAGCCTGGGTTCTTTCTTGGGCTTGTGGATTGTTGCTGTCCTTTTTGACCTGAAAAAAGGCTTCAGACACCACCTGGAGATACATATTCTGTCCCAACTTCGTTCTTTTGGCCTTTGTGGTAATCTCCCTCTTCCTCCAAAGCTTCCTCTCATCATTCCTTTAGCGAGGCTTGGTGCCACTCTCTCTGCCTCTTTTCCGCAACACTGAAGGTGTACCCCAAGGTAGTTTTCCGAGCACTACTTTTTCTCTGGTTGCCCTCAATGGTCTTTTTTCCTCCCTTCCTTCTGGCGTCTTCTCCTCTCTGTTGACGATCTTACCTTTTGCTGTCGAGGTGGTGATTTGCCTCCTTCAACGGCGGCTTCAACTTGCGATTGATGCCGTGTCGTCTTGGCTCGCCAATCATGGCTTAAAGTTCTCTGCGACTAAAACTTTTACTCGGAAGCAAGTCGTTCTTCGTTCCTCTTTGTCGCTTTATGATCATCCCCTTGTGTACAAAGATTTTGCTAAGCTTTTGGGGTTACTCTTTGACACTAGTTTGTCTTGGTCACCACATATTTCTTACCTCCGAGTTGAATGCTCAAAGGCCCTTAACCTACTTAAGGTTTTGTCCAATACTACTCGGGGTGTGGATAGGCGCACGCTCCTCTTTCTATTCCTTTCTCGTACTGCCTAAACTCTATTATGGTTGCCCTGCTTACTCGTCTGCTTCTCCTACTCTTTGCCATCTCAATGCTTTGCACCATACTGGGTTGCACCTCAGCTCTGGTGCCTCTCATTTGACTCCTACCCTTAGCTTGTATGTTGACACTGGCTTTGTCTTTCCAGGACCGCCGTGATTGCTACTGTCTTCACTACCTTGCGTAGGTCCTTAAAACACTCCCTCACTTTCGCCTATGTCGTGCTTTGACTTTTACCCCTCCTATAGTTCCTGTTCCCCCTTCACCACCTCCCTGTTTGTCTGATTCTCACCTGCAAAATTCTCTTTCGGTTAGTATTACCAATATTTCTCCTCGTGTTCTGTCCTTGCCCCTGTGAAGGGTGCCCCTTCCTAAATTTTGTAAATCCCTGACCCATATCACTAAAGATTTTACCCCTCCTACTGGTCTGAAATGCCTTTTCCTTGAACACTTTTCACACTTCTGCTCCATTTCCATCTTCACTGATGGATCAAAGTCTGCAAATGGTGTAGGAAACTGTTTTTCCTGACCACACCTGTGTCTCACCTGCCTCAGGAGACTAGCATGTTCACGGCAGAACTTTATGCTATTCTCTCTGCTCTTCGTCTACTGCTTTCTTGTCAATCCTCCTTTGTGGTTGTAACTGACTCTCACAGTGCCTTCATGGCTCTGGAATCCTTTAATCCAGTCCATCTGGTGGTAGTAGATTCAACATTGGCTGTTTATCTCCAGTATATTTAAAATGGTAGTTTTGCTGGGTTCCCAAGGCATATTGGTCTCTCTAAATGAGCGTACGGATGTTGCCGCTAAGGAAGTTATCCGCACTTGTCCCATCTCCCGTAAAGGTATTCCTCATTCCGACTTTTACCCAGTTATTTCCTCCATCTTTGCCCGTTGGCAGGGTTGTTGGTCTTGTTACTGGTAACAAACTGCGTACTCTTAAGAGTAGTGTCCCTGTGGCCTTTCTCCTACCACCGTAACCGGCGGTGGGAAACAGCAAGGTTGAGTTATTGGCCATGCACCCTTAACTCAAGAACACTTAATGGAGTGCCGCCCTGCTTCTTATTGTCCAAACTGCATTGTCCCTCTTAGTCGTGCATAGCCTTGTTCAATGTCTCAACTTCCAGGATGAGCGTGTCTTGCTTTCCGACCGTCCCTCAGTCACTTGTCCCTCGATAGAATTCTTGGTGAATCGGATACTTTTGATGTCGTTTGCCTTGTGTTTCTCATATTGGCATCCTTGGTGATATTTAGCGCCCTATGATTATTCTTCACATTTGATGGTGCTACATGGCCTTCCTAGCTTGGTGCCTTCTTTTGATAATTGCTTAAATAGCTGAATCTCTTCCAGAATGGCAGAATCTCTTCCAGAATACCTTACAAAGTGATCTTTTTCAAGACTACATTAGAAATTTATCTTTTTCCTATAATCTTTTCAAGACCACCTTACATTTCACAAACTTGTTTACATACTACCTACAGGTATTAAAACCAAGGGTGTACGCGAGTGCATTATTTGCAAGCACACAGAACTGAAGAAACGGGAAGGAAAAATGTTTGTACCTGGTGCGTAGAGCGAAGTTGCACTGTACCATGAACTGCTTCATTGATTAATCACTCTTCTGAAGTACTGTGTGTAATAGTGTACGACTGAATAGTGTGTAAAACTGTAAATGTTCAAAATTCACTAAAATTTCAATAAATAATATTGGGACATTTATTGCGCTGCACATTACTCTCACGTGTATTAAGTTCCATGGAACATTATGAATGTTCTACCACATAAATATTGTAAAGGACACAAATAGTGTATTTGACCAAAGAAAAAAATAATGCATTGGAAATACATAGAACGAATAACTGAAAATATATTTGTGGTAACTTACGGTGCTTGAATGGCCCACGCGACCCTCTGGGAGTCCTAAGGAGCAGGATGAATCCTGTGTACCCATGGGAATTAATGTGCTGCTATGTTCATTTATAGCTGTAAAAGGATCTTATATTATACTAATATTCATTTTTTAATTTTGTTTTGTTTTTCAGGTTTAGATTCTTCTGTGCCGTCATAGGCAAAGGAAAGAAAATTGAACACATAGAAGAATCAGTTGGCATGTTTCTCTTAGAATGGCTTCCAGCTGTTTTAGAAATGCCCCAGGCTGTGGATGGTCTAAATCTTGTGAATACTCTAGTAAAGTTCAATTCTGCCTTCCTGGATGAACCAGTGGTTGTGGGTTTTGTCATGTAAGTTCTGTAATTGTTGATTTCATTTTGCTTTTGTATTTGGATGATTGCTTAAAGATGTTATGCAAAATTTTAAAACATAATTACATAAAAAAAATGTACAGCCAGTGGGCACACTATCCAAGAGCAAAGCTGAATCAACATTGAACCAAGGCCAAGCTTGGATATTGTACCCGCTGGGCAGTGGCTCCTTGCTCAAATAAACCTCTTCACAGAATTCTAGGATCCGAACAGCGTGGTTTTTTGTAAGTTGTTCAATGGGACCAATAGTGAGGATTATTTCCAAAGCTGCTGCCATGCCAAGCCATGGTATTGCAGCAGTGTTAGCAGCCAACCTGATCTACTTGTAAACTATTGTACAGTGAATGAAATCTTTTAAGCAGACTTAAATGACATAATTTAGAAATTCAGATATTACAAATTCCTGAACCACATGGCTTGTCCATGCACAAATGAGCTTGCTCAGTGTTGCTAAAATAATACATTGTGTTGGGACAGGCAGCCAATGTAAGTGTTAGGCTTATCTCGGTAATCCAATGGTGGAATTACTGACCATTCCTAGGATGCAACCCCACAAGAAGCTAACTCTTGGGTACCTTTTACGTCTAGGTGAACAGGTGCATTACGTGATAGGAAATGCACCCAACTATTTCTGTCCAACCCAGGGTTTCAGCACAGGATTCTTGATTGTGAGTCGAGAACTAACCCTGATTGTACTGTCGGCAATGGTAAAGTAAATAAAGCAAATAAACCCCCCCCCCCTTTCCCACTTCAAGTAGTAAGGTAATTTCACCACCCCACTGCTAGGTGGCAGCACCAGGAGCTGAAGGGTCAGGCAGTGAACCACTTCATTCTTGAGGAAAATAAAGCAAATTGAAGGGAAGGAAGGGTCTAGAGAGAGCTACCTTGGACCAACCATGAAGAGGCATTATGGTACATAACACTTTGAAAATCTAGTTTACTGTGCATTACCGATCATAAACTTTCAGAGCATCAACCAGGTTGATGTTGTTCACAGGCCACTCGGTGACTGCTTGAAATGTTTACAATCATTTTACATTTTTGCAGTCATTTAAGAACTTTATGGTTATACCCTGTCAATGTTCACAAATGAATTCTCTACAGAAACTTCAGTAACCAAAAAATGTATTTATAATAGCTTATGCATGAGTGATGACTAAGTGTGTTTATGAATAGTAATATACATTTTAGCATCATTGGACTGTGACAGTATTAAACATAGTATCTGGAGAGGGTCCAAGATGGCTGTTGCTATCACACCAGAGAACAAAAGCATGTGTCAGGAGATGAGGAAAGTAGCAGTGTATAATTACCTAGAAAGGGAGATTAGGTTTAAGCGACCTAAAGCCACACAGACCACTTAGTCCTAAACTTCGCATGCAATTTAATCTAGTCAGAGTTCTGACCAGGGAGGATTGCCTAGTCCCCAGTCCTTAACTGTTCCTCCGTTCACATAGCAGCAACTGGGGTACCGGATTGTGAAGATTGAATGGTTGGGTTCCAAGGAAAACTAGTAGGTAAGGAAAACTATGGCTATGGTAAGGGGATGCTCTCAGCCTGCTAACATGAGTTGGAAGTAGTCTGTTCCTTTACCCACGTATGTACGAATACGTTTACATATGTACACATACAATTTTTTGTTTAAATTGTATCTGTAAACTGAACTCTTAAGATAATTGTATTTGTTTGGTACACTGCAGTGTTATTTATGGTAATGTTCATTATTCATTCCATACGCCCTAAATACAGTAGTGTTATTGGCCTTGTTTATACATAATGTTGGTAATTTTGGTAGGCGTGTTGTGAGTCGGCTGCTTCAAGCCAGGGATGAAGAGGAGGCAGTGTTGTGTCTGCAGGTTCTGGAGTCTATTATTGCCTACAGCAGCCTTCCTTCTTCTGCTCTTTCTCATATCATTTATGCTCTCACTAGGCTTGTCAATGTGCCTCAAATCACTAAATTAACATATAAGGTGAGTATACTTATTTTAGTGCTAATAAATATTCCTACAGTTTTCACAAATGTATCTTGAAGAGGTTTAATTCTGAGAATGCAGTTAATAATATTGAATGTTGCAAAGTCTACTGAATCTTTCAGATCTTGATCCAACTGTTTGGGACACACCATGGCAGAAATGGTTTGTATGTTTTGTGCCAGATGATCCATAAAATGAGTGATCCTCATATTGTGCGAGGTGCAATTTTCTTCTTGGCATCAGTTTTATGGGGAAGTAATAGAATTCCTTCACTGGACTGCAGTCCAGCTGTAGTGCTTCCAACGTTTTACCAGGTTAGTTGAACTGTTTTTGTATTGTAATTTTTTCAGCTGAGTATTCAGTCCTGAACAGCTGAACTAGATGGGTGATCTTGGGTCACTAACTCTTATGGTTTTTATCAGAAAAGCATTGTTATTTTTGCTTTGCACTAGGCTGTGGGGTGATGTTAGTGTTTTAAATATCCATAATACAATTTATGTTGGTGATATGGCAGATCTCTCCTAAAGTGAGAATGAAGGTAATTTTAATATGCTCCATTGAAAAATAGTGTAAATACTACACAGTGTGTGTAAAAGCTACGAAGATATGGCATACATTTCAAATATTAACACTTTGGCAGTCAGACCTCTTCGTGCAATACCCACCATAAATGTCAAGGGCTCCTCAAGCCACTTGCTTAATAGCTCAGCAATGTAGAAAGTGGTTTTTAATCACCAAGTTTTCAAAGTTATTCAATTTTTGTTTAATGGTTATTTTGTTTAATGGTTAATTCAGCCATTGGCTTAATACATAGATTTTTTCCTGGACATTTGATGAGCTTAGTGGCCAAAAAAAAACAAACAAAAAAAACTTTCAATTATGAAAGGATTCAGTTTATAATCAGTCAAGACTACCTTGACTTAGGAAATAAGTACTGTATGTAGAGAAGTTTAATGACACCAATGAATACATACAAAAATGAGTAATATAATATTAAAAATGTTAATTTTTCCAGATGTACTTGGCAGAAAAGTGATAAATGCTTTTTGTTTACATCACTGTTGGCAGTGATGTGCAGAACCTGAAAGAGGAAGTTATCAGTGAATATATAGCTTTGGTTGGGGTGTAATGGCTGAAGTCTTTTTTTTTTTTTTTTTTAATTACTCCTTGCACCATAAGTTCTTGCATAAAAGCCTAGCCTAAATTATTACCGGTAATAAATATAAACATTAAGGAATGCCATATCAAGCAGGGTATACTCTTTAGTTTAATAACTATATATATTGAAGAATGTATAGATATAACTACATTTTCAATAACTACACCTTGAAAAATGTAAAACTATACGTTGCTTATAGTAATATTAGTCACACAAGTTTTATTTAGTGCCAGTCTAATGCCATTATATTGTTTGTAATAATATTTTACAAAATTGTGATCTGTTTTGGCAGGTTAGTCAAAACAGCCATATATTAGTGGTGTTTGAGGTCGTATTGAGTATCCAGAAGTTATTGGCTGTGAAGGCAGACGACATGCATTTGTCTTCCTGGAGCCAACTGTTGGGAACCCTGGCCAATGTATTTAGGCATACAGGTAAGACTGCTCCAGAATATCCATAATTTATATTGTATGATCATGCTGGTAGTTTTAGACAATTCAGTTATTCTCTGAAAGGAATAGTTTCATTTGTTCCTTTCCTAGGTGTAATTATTTATGAAAATTTGTCATTGAAGTTTAAATGAATCTATCCAAGTAAAGGGAATACAGGTATCGAGTCATATTGAACAACTTGGAGCACAATGTAAAAGTGTAATTTTACACCGTATTGTACTTGAACTTAATTGAAAACATTACATTTTTCACCCTCTTGAATATTACATTTAGCATAATGGGTATTTAGCAAGTTATTTGTATTTTTTTTTATAATTGGTTTTGGCACTTGCCATTGGTTAATAGCATTACCTAATAGCCAAATTTTAGTTTGTATAGCTTTATAAAAAAAAATTGCATTTTATTTTACAGTTTGTCTGGAAGATGGGGAAGAGAGAGATACTATTATGAATATTCTCTCAAACATTATGGACTACATTGAAGAACTTGTGGATACCGAGAGATATTATGGTTTAATTGAAGAGTTTCATGTATTGGTTACTACGTATGCTCAATATCGACCTGTAAGTTGGGAAATAACAATCGGGCAGTGGCTAATGCAATGTATTAATTTCTTGGTACATATACTGTGGTCCTGTTTTTAAATACTGTATTTTACTTGCAGGTAGACTCGGTCCTCAAAGTGCTGAATTATCAGGCAAAGAACATTCTTCCTGTTGATCCAAACTGGCAGACAAAATTGGGGACACTATTTAGTGTTCATTACCACCAGGGCCAGAGACTCGGAATAAGGATGAAGGCATTGGATATATTGTCGAAGGTTTTCATTCACTACAGGTTATAAATTTTTTTAGACTGTGAGCTTTTCACTGTGATTAAAGCTGCCATAATTTATACCTCATAATTATCTTCATTTATTCACAGTAAAATAATTTGATGTAGGGGTTTGCATAAATGTTGATATATCCTTCATGTGTTAATCTGCACCTCTGGTTAACTAGGTTTAAATGAAACTTAAGAAAATTACACCATTTCTTTGTAGTAGGTATGTGCAGTACTGTACATCTTTATATGGAGAGGGTTTCAGGGGTTCTTCTCCATATGCCCAGCTTGGGGCCAGGACTTGTGAAAGTTAGACTGTGCTTCTGACATTTTGTTTGCACTACCTACTTGAACATTACAGTCCTTTATCCATGTAATGTAATGAAATCCACTTTTTATTCTTTTTTCATTAGAGATAATGATTATTAAATGCAGCCAGATTTCATTTTAAATCATTTTTATTTAGGCATGTAGTTTAAAGTGTAAAAATGTTTCAATGATTACATAAATACATTTTGTATTGAATTTAAGCAGGTGTCGAAGATGTGACGTGGTAGCTGAGGTGTCTTTAGGCCATTGCTCCTCGTGCCTCTCTTGAGGGGACCATGTTCTGGCTCTGGTCCTCGGTAGGCTTAAAACTCCTTAGATTGATTGTTGCCAGTCTAATACATACGCATCAGCCCGGTATAGCTCCAGGGAGCCTCCGGGTCTCGCCCAGAAAATGGCGTTTAATTATATAAAACGCTGGTTTTTTAAAAGGTGCTTTATAGTGAAAGTGTGTGTGTGTGAAACTCGCCAAGGCAGAAGCTCGCCTGCATCATGCACAGTAGGCACATTCACTACGGGTGAAGCGTCCTCTTTAAATAGATATAAGTAACTGTGTGGGGTGTGGTGGCGATACTGAGGGGGAAGCAAAACAGTTGACTTGCATCCTTGTCGATTGGAAACACTTTTACAATGTTTGAAGATCACGATCGCTGTAATCTTTACATATTGGTGCAGCATGGTATGTGATACTTTTTTCCAGAATAGTGTAGGATTGGTAGTTTTTTTATGAATGTCCTTACTAACCCTAGCAATGTTTTGATCCTAGCCTCCAATGTGCTGAATGCTATAACCTCTGTGGATTTTATATGTATGTTCTATAGCGATTCTGAATTGTTACATAATCGTCATATTAGATCCATTCTGCTATGATTATTGTCACCCTTTTTAATGTCAGTTAAGTGTTACCTACTCCTTTTTAGTTCTTTTGGAACTTTGGTTGGCTAGTTTGGGAAGTATTGTTATACTGATTGTTCTTGTTGACCAAGTCCTGATTTCTGCCAGACAATTTTAGTTCCTAATTTAGAAGTCATTCAATTGTGAATGCTGTGCCTCTGTGAGGTGGGGCTAAGTTTATTAGGCCAAACAGGACTCCTACATCAATGTGTACATTTGCATGGAGTACAGTACTCTCAGCAAGGTGTTGGGAAGCCACTGGAAGTCTTCCCCCAAAAATGCTGGGTGTTAATTTACCCAAGGATCACCATCTATTTAGTGGCCATGATGGGGACTGGAAACCGGCGGCTTGTCGAAGGTCTCACACCTTCTACCCCATTTTTTCCGAATTATTTTTCCCAGCTTGACTTTGAACTGCAGAAATGTCATATTATTTATGGTTTTGGTGGTTAGGTGGCTCCATGGTTTTTTAATCCTATGGGTTTATAACTATGGGTGAAAAGCATCTTCTGTTTTGTCCTACATTGACTAGTTTGTTTGAAGTCATTGTTCCTTCTAAAAGTTACATCTGACCTTTTAACCCCTGCACTGCACACCTTTTTTGGTAAAAATTTCATGGTGCAGGTGTTAAGGACACTTTTTTTTTTTTTTAATAAGTGTTGACATCAAAATATTTCCAAACTAGACCATTTTTGTTTCAAATCAGTGATGAAAACATTAAAGAACATTAAAATATGGCCTAATTTAAAAAAAAAAAAACCCTCGGAGCAGCTTAAAGCTCTCTGCACAATTGAGTAGTTTGGTGGTTTGGATCAATATCCTCTAAATTGTCCTTTCTTTCATTTACTTGAAGCAAGTTGCAAGCCTTAGCAAGGAAGAGGAGGCAATAAGTGTTGCTAGCCAAGGAGATATCAAATTGTAGGTCAGGTGCTATAAAATGAAATGGAATTGTTGTGCTAAGCATTCCTACAGGACTTGCCTTCATCTACATTGGATTGAGGTACCAGAGACCAGGAATCTGGTGAGTGTTCATGGTGCATCTTGCAGAGGTTGTATAACCCTCCACAAACATTGCTATAGTCAATCAGCAGGTGTCTGAGGGCTCTGAACTAGAGAGAGAACCTGTGGGCGAAAGAAAATGGTGGGTAATGCTGCCAGAGGTGGAGTTAGGACTCGTTTCTGTGGGTAAAAGTGTGTGGGAGCAGCAGCTAGGATAGGCAGGGCTATAGATGTGTAGAAATATGCAACCTTAACTATTAATATGGACAACCACTTTTAACATTCTGATGGTAGTTTGTGATTGGTTGCTTAGTCCTCTGATAAAACTGTTGGCTGGGAGATGCTCTTCAAAAGGTAGTGGCTGCCCTATATGTAGTAGTAGTTGAGGCTACTCATCACTCAATTTCTCCATGGCTCATCACATGCCATCACTTTGCAGGGTGTAGCTGCTGACACTGCAAACCTACACTTAGTAATATGGAAACAGTTGCTACTACTAGCATCTGAACCAATGTGACTAGATAAAGAGAGTTTTCCACATATTCATGGCATAAAAGAACAGCAGGGCAACACAGCTGGTGATATGGAACTCTGGGAGTGGTGTTGACCTGGGACATGGCAGAGGTTGTGTAATCCTTGCAATAGACATGCTCACTCATTTTCTATCACTAATATCCAATTTTTGTTGGGTCATTATTGGGTCTTGGATAGTCAACATCACTATCAGTCCTGTTCACACAATATCTCGAGTATTGAATCGTCTGCAAGAAATTTTTCTACCACCATACCCCGTGTAAGATGTGTGAAAACGCGAGTTGCCAGAATTCAAGCCGAATGAAAGGCAACAAAAGGGGTAACCCAGACTCCCCATAACAAAACAGCCAGTCCCTAAATCTCGGATTAACCAGGATGTGCCAATACTTGTCCTTGAGGTCCAGGGACACCATCAAAGCCTTTGGCTCCAACAGAAGACGAACATGGGGATAGAGTAGTCATTTGAAAAGAGGGGCAATAAACAAAGTTCAGACAGGGACAAGTCCAGTATGAACCAGAGGGCTGTGTAGTCTCATTTTGGAACTGGAATAGGCGGGGAAACTAACCTGAGGGATGAGATCATTTCGACCACGCCCAGGCAAACCTCGTAGCCTGGTGGATAGCGCGCAGGATTCGTAATTGTGGCGGGGGTTCGATTCCCGCACGAGGCAGAAACAAATGGGCAAAGTTTCTTTCACCCTGAATGCCCCTGTTACCTAGCAGTAAATAGGTACCTGGGAGTTAGTCAGCTGTCACGGGCTGCTTCCTGGGGTGTGTGTGTGTGGTGTGGGAAAAAAAAAAAAATATAGTTAGTAAACAGTTGATTGACAGTTGAGAGGTGGGCCGAAAGAGCAAAGCTCAACCCCCGTAAAAAAAAAAAAAAAAAAAAAAAAAATAGTAAACTCAGATGACCCGACAGAACGCAAGAGAATAGGCCTGCCTTGCTAGCCCTGAAACCCCTGAAGGAGCCACCGCCACCCAACGCCACTGCAGGCTGCAGGAAAAGATTCAAAAGGCCCACAAATCGTGGGACTAGGCTTGAGCAAACAGAGCGAGCCTCCCCCTGATTGCCCCATTAATGGGACGAACAGTGAAATGGGTGGATTGCTGGCCCAAGAACTGAAGAGTAGGATTGCTGGCCCAAGGGTCTGGGGCTTCCCCCTTCCCCCTCTCAGGAAAGGGTGGAGGGTTGTGCAGATAGCGGCGTGGCAATGTGATGACGACATGCTAATTTGCTAATTTTCATTCGGGGAGTTCTGTCCACTTGGTCGTATTTTGGTACAGTAACAATATTTTCCCTAGAATAGGGGGTTTGTTTTGAGGCGCCTACCTATCTGGGTGCCAGACCCAGTTGATGGCAGACATGGAATGCTCCCTACCACACGGGGGTTTCTATAAGCCATTTCTCCTTGGGCCTCTGAGGGAACCCAGGTTCTGACTCGTGGTCCCCAGTAGGCAAGAACTCTATGCACATTGACTGATAAATGTAAATATGCATGTACGAAAATATGTAGCTGTAAGTAACTGATTCAAACCTTTCCCCAGGGATCAGCATGGCATAGAGCTGGTGAGAGATGTTGTTCTGGTTCATTTAGATGGAGTTGAAAGAGAGGCACAGGTGAAAATAAGAAAAGCTGCTGTCAAACTGCTTTGCAAGATTGTTATGAAGCTTCATTCAGATATTACCTTGAGTGTACTTTACATGTTGGAAAAAGTAAGTATATATATTTTTATTGCTCTTAAATGTGTATTCTTTAACTAAAGTTGTGTGCACAGAATTCATACTGTTAGTGGGCACTTTCCATATGTGTAACCCTTAAACCCACTCAATACATCTATAGCTGGGGTGAGTAACTATTGCAAGATGGGACCACAGCTATGCATGGTTGGGAGTACCACGTAAGATTTGTTCTGTGGCTACACGGGATTTCACATCAGCTTCCTCGGGGCTCTTGTAAACAGACGCCATTTTAAAAATCATTGGCAACATTCCCGAGTGTGAGCGCCTCAGTACTGAGTTAGCAATCAAGGCTGGTGCACGCAGCATAAGCTAACAGCACTACAGTTCAGCTTGTGACCACATCATTGCCTGAAAATGTAAAAAAAAAATATATATATATATATAACTGATATTTAGCCATAGTATTACAGAAGAGCCTGATTGTGATAGACTGTACAATGTTCAGATATCAGTGAACACAATGCTGTTAACCCTTGTTGCTCTGGGCTAATTAGCATTTGTCACCCAGACACATACCCAAAAAAAAAAAAAAAAAAAAATCTAAACCTGTTAATTTGTTCTGATCATGGGAAAAATAATAAAAATAAATCGTAAGTAGCATATATTGCCTGCTATAGGGCGGGGAAGTCTGGCAAAAAACAGGCGCCGACTCAGCATGCGTCCCAGATGGTCTGTTGCTCCTAGCTGTCAGGCAGGTGTGCCCACAAAGATAATTAATTATCTAATTATTTCAATGTGTGTGATTTTTCATAGTGTTTTTGCTGTAATATTATTCAATAGTGTAGTGATATATTTATATAACGAGTGAATCATCGCTGTATTAAAAAATATGGTGTGCATATTGTTGATTCAATTATGTTCATCAAATAGTGAACAGATACTTTGTCGGTTATTACACTATATACACAGGTTATATATAAGTATCTGCATGTTTTGTTCACCATAACGAACCACTAAGTTAGTATTATGAGTCAAAAAGCAATGAGTGACCGCCACACACCAGCCAGCCACTTGCTGCCACTCACTCCCTCAACATCTCACTCGCCCACATTCTCCTCCCACCATACTGTTTTTGCTTTTATTCACTATATACAGACGTTATATATAAGTATCTACATTCGTGTTCACCATAGCAAACCACTAAGTTGGCATGCTGAATGGCAGTAGTAGCCAGTAGCGGCTGCTTTCCCTCACACATTCAAGGTCAGACGCACTAAAATTTCACCCCCAGCAATACTGTTTGTGGTGTTATTACCCTATATACAGACGTTATATATAAGTATCTACACGTTTTGTTCACCATAACTGTCCAACTAAGCCGGTATAATGCCCAAAGAGCATAGTGGCCACCCCTACCAACATGACAAATCATGCAGATGTTGCCAGACCCATCACCAAAATGACTTCTCCCCCACACTCCTTTTACTGTTATTACACTGTATATACACGTTATATATAAGTATCTACATTCGTGTTCACCATAACGAACCCCTAAGTATGCTGAGTGGCAGTGGCAGCCCGCCACTGGCTGCCACTCCCTCCCTCCCTCCCTCCCTCCCTCCCTCATCTCACCTCACTTCACTTGACTCTCTACCATTCTCCTCCCACCATACTGTTTTTCCTTTTATATACAGACATTATATATAAGTATCTGCATGTTTTGTTTACCATAGCGAACTACTAAGCTGGTATAGTGAGTTCAGACAGTAAAAGGTGGTCACACAGTCAGCAGACAATGCTACCTTCCTCCCCATCATGATTACTCCTCCCACTACAGTGCTAATTATCACAACAATTCTGCTATTATCAGAATCCTGGTCATTTTTATCAGTCAGGGCCCCCCTCCCTGTTCAGCTCGTTGTTGTCATGAGGGGGGGGCTTGGTGGGGGAGCTGCCGGAGTGTGATGCTCCTTGGGACAGTCCTCTGTCTTTCTGTAGCCTTGTGCTCCTGCTGCTGTCCTCTCTAATTGTGGTGAATGTCTTTTCCTTCTGTTTCGTTTTTCTCCTCCCCTCTTCTCCTATCTGCTTGTCGTTTCCTGCTGACCTTTTGCTTGTTTTGGTTATTCCTTTGGACTTCTTCTATTTTGATGCCCGGGTGCTTGAGGAGGCATACTCTTGCACCCATAGAACTGTAGTACCCAACGTCTCGAGCGAGGGGAAACTTTTATTGTCAATCCCCCTTTCATCACTGAACCCGATCTCAACGGGTTGTCTATGATGCCTATGACAGATGACTCGGAAATGGGAAGCTACCTCAGGGACAGCTTCAGGGAGCCACCAGGGCTCACCCAGGAAGGAAGAATTCAATTTCATTTTTTTTTCTCTTCTAAACCTTTACTTGCTCATAATTTATAATTCGTTGCTTCTAGGATTTGCTTTGCACATTTCCAAATCATTCCTGCCAAGGATCCTCCATTCTCTTCTGTTGTCTGTTCTTGGGCAGGTTATCTTTGTGTCATTGCTACTGGAGGATGTGAATCATTAATGCCAAGGATGTTCCTCTTTATCTGCCTCCTACGCAGCAGCTAGGTGGGCATTACCCATTTTCTTTTATTAATGTGTGCACAATCCTCTTGACTTGTTTTAGGGAGCATCTTGGTGGTAGCTTAAAAAAATCCTTGTTTGTATTTCTCCCACAAGGTAGGCCAATTGGCAATTAGGTAGTGGCTGGCAGTCACAATGGTAAACAATGCTTGGAAAGGCTTCGTTTGAATGATCCTTAGGGAAGTCTCTTTTGGGCTAAACAGATTCGGTGTATTTCTAGCACTTAGTATGACCTGGCAAAGACATTTAAAATGATACCTGCTGTGTCATTACAGTGTCATTCTTGGTTATCTATAATCCTGTTTAATACAGGTAACTATCCAGTCTCTGTACCTAATGCCTACTAATTCAACTGATGTTACCTGACATAATCCTTTCCCTTAAAACAGTCTAGTGCCCTTGAGGAGATACCAACTCTAATTTACAAAAAAGCCTCCAGATCTTTAGCTCCTGCCATTGCATTGCTCTTCAACAATTCCCTTGAACTCCAAACCTTTCCAGATATACTAAAAAAAGTGAGAGTAACCCCTGTCCACAAATGTGATTCCACTGTTGTCAACTTCAGACCTATATCAATTCTGCCAAACTTGTCAAAAATATTTGAAAAACTAATCTACAAGCAGCTTTACTCTTATCTAGCCAAACTCAATCTACTTGACTCTTGTCAATATGGCTTCAGACCCAAAAAAAGTACTAATGATGCACTTATTAGTATGATTAACTTGATACATGCAGCTCTTGATAAAAATGAGTTCCCTGTTGGGTTATTTGAGGACCTGCGTAAGGCTTTTGACACTGTTAACCACCAAAACCTTCTTCTTAAATTACAACATTATGGAGTCAGAAGTCACTCCCTGCAATACCTCAAGTCTTACCTTACTGACAGGCTCCAGTATGTTTCTGTGAATAATTAAATTTCTCCCACTCTACCCATCAACAATGGTGTTCCTCAGGGAAGCATACTTGGCCCTCTCCTCTTTCTCAGCTACATTAATGACCTTCCAAATGTCTCCCAACATCTCAAACCAATTCTATTTGCTGACAACACGATCTTCATTTACTGCAGTCCTGACCCCCTTGCTCTAAGTGTCGGTAAATACTGAGCTAAATAAAGTCCACCACTGGCTAACTGCCAACAAACTCACCCTCAATATTGACAAAACCTTCTATATTTTGTTTGGCAATAAATCCTCAAATCAAATAAATCTCAGGATAAACAATACCCAAATTTGTAACATTAGGTAGAAGGCAAATTCTGTGGCGTTCTCATTGACCGCAAGCTAAATTTCCAGGGACGCATTCTAAATATATAAAAAAAAGTTTAAAAACTGTTGGCATTCTTCTAAGATCAGATATTATATACCTCGCCCTGCCCTGGTGACTCAATTAGTCTCATCTCTCCTTATTTCAACTAAGGTATTTCAACTATTTGTGCTTGGGGTTCAACTACCCAAAATCATTTACATCCTCTAATTACTAAATACAAAGCTGCTATTAGGACAATATCTAACTCTGGCCCCAGACATCACCCAGTACCCTTACTCAAATCTCTGAATGTTAGATATTAAGTCATTGCATATCCTCCTGTGTATTTTATATATATATATAATGCTGAACTGTAATGTCAATCCTGACCTTAGAAGCTTCCTAGAAGGTTGTAACAGATCCCATGAGCACCACACCAGAAACAAATACCTATTTGATATTCCAAGAATACGACTTAAACTAGAAATGCTTTGCAAATCAAGGGACCCAGAACGTGGAATGACCTTCCCAATTATGTTAGACTGTACCTCTCCCAACCAGTTTAAGATAAAACCTAAGTACTACCTAATTAACTCCATGCCACCTACCTCGCCCCCAAATGTCAACCCATGTCTTCTATTTTAAACAATGCCGTTTGTTGACCAAATTGTTTCTTTGCTTTTTTTTTTCTGCCATGTTTCCCCCCCCCCCCCTTTTTTTTTTCTCTCAAACACAATTTATACTTTTATCTCAATTAGTATTAAGTTTGTCTTAGTGTTTTTCCTGCCCGAAATGCTTTGCGTAATAGTGGCTTTAGGCATTGTATATACTAGCTCTTATCTAATAAATCCAACTTTTGTATCTCACCTTGTATGTATGTACTTTACCTGAATAAATATTTGATTTTTTATTTGATTTGAATAGGACTAGAAAGGATGTTTATCTTGACTAGCAACTTGTACATTGTGACACATGCATTAAAAGTAAAAGCCTCGTTTTATTTTTAGGTTATGATGGCACCATATAAAAGAGGGAACTCGGTAGTGCTGGAGAGCGAAGCTGCTGACATTGTCGAAGCCGTTGATAATTTGGTATTGGCATTAAAAATAAAGATGTGGGAATTGCCATCATCTCATGCTATTTATATTTTTAAGATATTGCTTTCATGTTTGGAGCACCACTACCAGAACAAAATTCTTCAAAACACCACGATAAGGTTCACAGTAAGTGTTTTCAGTTGATAAAAAAAAAACCTGTATGTATATATATAGTATATCCTTCCAAATGGCATCCATCATTCTAGGACCTCTCATTTTTATTTATCAGTGGATTACTTAACCACCACTCTTAACTAATGAAATCTTCATTTTTCTGATACTACCCAGCCAGCACCCTTTGATAGTCAATTTAATATAAAACTGTACTAATCTGTTTTTGTGCCATTGCTCAACTCATTACTCGGCATTTCCTGTAGATGTACAACTTGATATAATTTTTTTTTTTTTTTTATAAAGATCCTTGAAATGATACTGGAGATGAGAATAAATGAAAATTATCAGATTGGCTTTATAAAAAATGAACTACGTGATGTTGGTAGGAGCCCCTCATCAATTTCAAAATATTCTCCATTCATTATTTTGGATCACATACACAGTAAGTATTTTCAGAGATTCGGAATTTGCAAAAAAAAAAAAAAAGGTATGTGGAACATTCGCCTTAATAAAGTAAAAACTATACACACTTTTCTCTAATAATGGGAAGGCACTATTCTGGTACTGCTGTAATCAGTAAGGCAGCTGGATTTGAATGTATGTGTATGTAATTAACTGTGTAGTTACAGGATGAGAGCTATGCTCATGGTCACATTTTCCCAGTACTGTATTGTCATTCAACACTTTGAAATGGTTTTTGGGCCTTCTACATTCTTAACTTGTTCCAACCATCTACCACTGTTTGCAAAAGATAACCTTATATTTTTTGGCACCTTTATTCTGGAGGTGGCTCCCTGAAGCTATCTCACTGAGATAGCCCTTTTCTCCTGTCTACTTGTTCACATTATTGGTAGTATTTCTATTTTGCCTACTAGAACCTGGGCCCCGTCAGAGGCAGAGCAAGCAACATTCCACCATCCCACCAGAAAAGTATCCAGAATGTCAGCGAAGCATTATGGACAACTGCAAAGTTGATCCAATTTCTTTGGTTCCCTATTGCAAAGCTCTCATTTCTTAGGTCATTTGCAGTATTAGAACTAGTTATCCTGTGGTTTACCTACATGCCTAAGATTACAAATAAACTGTTCTGGTAGCAGTTTTAAAAAATGTCCTGGCCTGAAGTTTAGATGCTGAGTTTTGGGAGTCTAAAAGAGTCGTCATGGCTAGTATATAGTCAATGTCTCTGGGTCCAGTCATTCCTGTTTTCCTGGCCTTTTGTCTATTTGCCTTGGTACCTTTTGTCTTTGACTTCCTGGTAAGTCACTTGCTTATACTATTTGCGGCTAGGTAGCTTCATGGAGCCACCAATGGGCTCCAGAAGATTGCATTGAATGTAATGAAACTCCTTTTTTGGATTGAGCCCTGGGGGCTATTGAACATCCATCCATCTATCCATCCTTCCTTCCTAAGTTTGCCAGTTGGTGGATGTAGATTTCCTCCAGAACCGAATTGGAGGGCTGTAACCCTGGACCACCTGGTGGCTGTTTGCTACCAACAGGTTTAAGATAGTTTAAGAAGATTAGATAAGTTTCATTTGAATTATTTGGAGAGTTGTTTTGAGGTTTTCGAGGCTTCAGTGCCTGTGAACCTTGCAGTGGTTCGTAACGTTTTGCTGACTCTTGGAACCTTTTCCAGTAGGGTGGCAGACGAAGCACAAAGCAATGTTTGATTATTTTGTGCTTCTGTGAGGGAGGGCCAGGTTCTGGCTTTGGTTCATGGTAAGCCAAACAGGCTGTTGTGGCTTGGTACACAGGAGCAATCTCAGAAAGAGCTTCAGGGAACTAGTGGGGCTCAATCCAGAGACAGGTCACTACATTTAACACTGTATTTTTTCTAAAAGATACATTAATTTGGCAAGTATATACAGTATAGTCATAATTTAGTAAACCTTCAATTTATATTTGGTTTTTGTCTAGCAACATACTATTAATAAGCATTTTTTTTTTTTTTTTTTTTTTTTTTTTGTGTGTACTACAGTGCTTGACTTCATTAAACATTTCAGTATTCAGTTTTCTACATGCTTTCACAATAACTATAGTCCTACATGCACATTTTATTATGCTCCCTATATCTAAGAATTTTTAATATATATTAATACTATAAATAGAATTTGTTTGTACTGCCAAATTTATATATAGTGCTGATCTGCTTGCTTATAACAATCACATAACAGGTACAGATTTGGAAGAGGAAACCCTGCAGGCAGCGGCAGCTATGTCCCTTGAAGAGAATGAGACAACCCCTTTGTCACTCGCCCAGGCAACATCACTTCTTGTTACTGCTCTCAAGAAAGAAAAGGGTAATTTTTTATCCAAATTTATCTTTACCCAAGTACATTGGAGCCGCGATATTCGAACAGCTCCCAAATCGACCTTTTTGACATTTGGACGCTGTTTGTGTTTGGTATTTAAGTTTACTCGGCATTCGCAAATGTGTATTTGCAAATGCTGAGCTTTCAAATAGTGTAGAGGGTTCAGTGCACAACCCTCTACACTTTTTGGATACTTTTATATTTTTAATATTCTTAGGCAACATGGCGATTTACACTTAAGTTAATGATAGCCAAGCAAAAATTAAAAAGGGTTAAAACCATAATAGAGATGAAGACCTCATAGCTAAAAATGAATGGGGTGCTTGTTTAGTCTGCTCTTGTTACCGAGTTTGGTATGCCTTAAATAAAGTTCTCCAATAAATGAAATGTGTGCAAAATGTGGGGGAGGGTGGAGTGGAGTGGAAAGTTTTTTTTGACAAAAGTATCATCCTGACAAAGCTGTAAAGCTGTTAGCATTGTCATTCAACAGGTTTGTCTTGCTTTAGAAACACTTTAAAGCACAGGTAAAATCAATCAATCCTTGGACAAGTTACTTGCAAGAAAAGCATCCAGTGAGTCTAAGAGAAACACAGAAAAGAAAGAGAACCCCAGAAGCACAACTACCAGAAGTTATAATGGTAGGGAACTTCCCCACCAAATAACATCTCTTCCTCTGCCTTCCACAATACCATCAACTCTTCTAAGTGCAGATAAAGTGCAAACCATTAGTGTTTATTTTATTTAGTTGTTGCATAAATATATAAAATTTTGTGGTCCGGAACGGTTTAATCCAACTTACATTATTCCTCGTGGGAAAAAATTGTTCAGTATTCAAACATTTTGGCATTCATCCCACCTTCAGGAACCAATTAAGTTCGAATACCAAGGTTCCACTGTACATGGATGCAAATGAATTTGGCTGCAAGTTTCCATTTGGTATATTTAACCCTTAGTGGAGCAATCATAAAAATTGTCACCTTTGCCTGTGAAAATAATTATTTTACTTACAAAATAAGTTTATAAATAAAAAAATTTGTAAGTAGGGTGGAGTTTGTATTAAAAAGTATGAAAAACTGTATCATTATTTGTAGCTGGAAAGTAATACATTCATCAGCATTGTTGTGGAGGTAGCAAAGGCCAAACAAAAATATCCTTACTTAACTGCTGTCCTCTCAGGACTGAGTCCACGACAGTTGCCCAACTCCTGAGTACCTATTTGCTACTAGGTGAACAGAAGCATTTGGTGAAAGGAAACTTGCCCAAACACCTGCCCTCCTGAGTAATTATATCTAGGACATTTTTGTTGTGATCAAACTACTTTTAGCACTGTTACCTTGGTTAAATACATTAGAAAAT
The DNA here is from genome assembly GCF_040958095.1 of Procambarus clarkii. Classification (NCBI taxonomy): domain Eukaryota; kingdom Metazoa; phylum Arthropoda; class Malacostraca; order Decapoda; family Cambaridae; genus Procambarus; species Procambarus clarkii. The sequence goes on from NC_091170.1 coordinate 37,317,364, forward strand.
GTTGAATTTAGTTATTAAAAACATTTTCTGTGGAGAGCCCCTTCAGCTCCCCAGAACTATACTGTGTATATATTAGACCTGTGGCAACAGTCAGTCAATTGAGTTCTAGGCTTATCTGGGACCAGATCCAGAACCTGGCCCCCTCAAGAGAAGCATGAGGAACAATGACTTATAGACACCCCCGTGTAATTGGAAGCAGTCTTTGTCTGCCATCTACCAGGTCAGGCACCCAGAAAGGTTGGAATTCCAAAACAAACTACAGCTGATAAATTGCAAACCGAAAGCTGAACTAGCAAACAGAACAAACAGAACTAGGATGAGAGCTATGCTTGTTGGTCCTGTCTTTCCAGTATTATGATGCTTTAAATCTATTGAAGGTTTTGTTATCCACCACCACTTCACTATATTCAACAGACTACCACAGTTTGAAAGAGAACTTCAGTTTAATTTTATGGTATTTTTGTTTCCTTTGCTTGAATCTATGACCTCTTGCTCTTGTAGTTGCAGGTTTCAGGAATTCTTTTGTATTACTTTCATTATTAAGTATTGGTCATATTGCCTCTTCTAGTTTGGTATATTGAGCACCTCTAGTCTTTCCTCATGAGCTTTTTCAGTTCTGGAAGCCATTTAATAGGATGTCTTTTGCACCTGTTCCAGTTTGTTGATGTGCTTCTTGATATTTGGGCACCAAACAGCTGCTCCATAATTTCTTAAATATTTCACTATCAGTGTATTAAAAAGTGATTTTGAAGTTGGAAAGCACAGCATTGGTTCCTTACACAATGTTCTTAGTGTATTACTGGATATTAACATTATTTGCTGAGAATGGTTCCCATCTTTATAAAAGAGACTGCCTTCAAAATGCTTTTTCTTTCTTCAGCATTTTTTTTTTTTTTGGGCGATTTTTTTTTTTTTCTAACAATGTTCCTTTTGCCTTTGAGCACGAGCACAGAGGCCTGGTAGTTTTGTGGAGATCTGTGGAACTTGGAGCACAATAAAAAGCTAATGAAGGGGCCTAAAAGGGTTTCATTATACAGTATTTAAAATTGCAAGGGTATGCAATCATACTTTCTGTTAATGGATTTTATTATACACCAATATTTATTTTCCAGATTGGGCGATACTCTCTCTAATACTTAAGAAATTGAGTAAAGCTTTGCAGAACAAAGTTCTCGTGATTGGTCGAGACAGAAATGAAATAGTGCGTCTTATATCTGCACTCATTTCCATGGTTAGTAATCCTGTTCTGGTTTCTTAATATTGTACTATTATAAATGTGACATTGTACATAATCACTGTTAAATGTTAAAAATAATCAGAATGATGATTTACTCCTTTGAACTGAATGTGTAGAGCACGAGGTTGTGGTGGTAAATCGGCAGATTTACTGAGGATTTGGTTGATGATCCAAGTTGACTGCATGGGCTTCAATTAGCTCCTGGGGTGTTGTGCTTCATTTTTCATCAGCTGTGTTGCTCTTCACAACAACCTTTTCTGCTCATACCATAGCTGTTTTTGTTGTAACAAATCCTACTCATTACAGTCTACAAAAGTGGCAGCAGGGAAGACCCCCTCAATTATAGACCTGTATCATTGACAAGTGTAATAGTGAAAGTATTGGAAAAACTAATCAAAACTAAATGGGTAGAACACCTAGAGAGAAATGATATAATATCAGACACAGTATGGTTTTCGATCTGGAAGATCCTGTGTATCGAATTTACTCAGTTTCTATGATCGAGCCACAGAGATATTACAGGAAAGAGATGGTTGGGTTGACTGCATCTATCTGGACCTAAAAAAGGCTTTCGACAGAGTTCCACATAAGAGGTTGTTCTGGAAACTGGAAAATATTGGAGGGGTGACAGGTAAGCTTCTATCATGGATGAAAAATTTTCTGACTGATAGAAAAATGAGGGCAGTAATCAGAGGCAATGTATCAGAATGGAGAAATGTCACAAGTGGAGTACCACAGGGTTCAGTTCTTGCACCAGTGATGTTTATTGTGTACATAAATGATCTACCAGTTGGTATACAGAATTATATGAACATGTTTGCTGATGATGCTAAGATAATAGGAAGGATAAGAAATTTAGATGACTGTCATGCCCTTCAAAAAGACCTGGACAAAATAAGTATATGGAGCACCACTTGGCAAATGGAATTTAATGTTAATAAATGTCATGTTATGGAATGTGGAATAGGAGAACATAGACCCCACACAACCTATATATTATGTGAGAAATCTTTAAAGAATTCTGATAAAGAAAGAGATCTAGGAGTGGTTCTAGATAGAAAACTATCACCTGAGGACCACATAAAGAATATTGTGCAAGGAGCCTATGCTATGCTTTCTAACTTCAGAATTGCATTTAAATACATGGATGGCGATATACTAAAGAAATTGTTCATGACTTTTGTTAGGCCAAAGCTAGAATATGCAGCTGTTGTGTGGTGCCCATATCTTAAGAAGCACATCAACAAACTGGAAAAGGTGCAAAGACATGCTACTAAGTGGCTCCCAGAACTGAAGGGCAAGAGCTACGAGGAGAGGTTAGAAGCATTAAATATGCCAAAACTAGAAGACAGAAGAAAAAGAGGTGATATGATCACTACATACAAAATAGTAACAGGAATTGACAAAATCGACAGGGAAGACTTCCTGAGACCTGGAACTTCAAGAACAAGAGGTCATAGATTTAAACTAGCTAAACACAGATGCCGAAGAAATATAAGAAAATTCACCTTCGCAAATAAAGTGGTAGACGGTTGGAACAAGTTAAGTGAGAAGGTGGTGGAGGCCAAGACCGTCAGTAGTTTCAAAGCGTTATATGACAAAGAGTGCTGGGAAGACGGGACACCACGAGCGTAGCTCTCATCCTGTAACTACACTTAGGTAATTACACTTAGGTAATTACAGTGGTACCTCGGAATGCGAGTGTCCCTGTATGCGAGTTTTTCGGAAGACGAGCAGGATTTACTCCAAAAATATGTCTCGGAAGGCGAGGGTTACCTCGGGACGCGAGTTTGTTGATACGTGTACAGGCCGACTGGCGCGTGGTGGCATGGCGATCGCGCCTCAGTTTACCAGTGTCTCGTGTCCAGTGACTATCCCACCTGAATTCTTCACAAGGATTTAGTTTTTTATCGGTTTTTTGGCCATTTGAGCATAAAAGTTGTCATTATATATCTTGCCATGGGTCTCAAGAAAGCCATTGGTAAGGTTCAACCTAAGAAAATAGCTGTGAGTAGAGGCAGTAGAGGATGTCCCTTCTTGATTAAGAAAATGTGTGAAGTATGGGAAGAACTGCAAAGTTTTGTTGAAAAAACTCACCCAGATAAAGCTGTAGCAGGCCGTTGCATTGACCTTTTAAATGATAATGTAATGTCTTATTACAGACAAGTGTTAAAATGTAGGGAAAAACAAGTGTCATTAGACAAATTCTTAGTAAAACAAGCAAGTCCTAGTGGTATGCAGGCAAAATGTGCCAGTGTGCATACCAGTGAAGTCCTCGCTGCCTGATGTGATAATGGAAGGGGACTCCCCTTCCAAACAGTAACTCCTCTCTTCCTCCCACCTCCTCACCATCTTCCATACGCCTACAGCATTCAACAGCAAGGTAAGTAATAACTTGAACATAGTTTTGTAGGTTTATTTAGATGAATTAGGTATAAAAATTTAGTTTGATGTGGGGTTTTTGGGGTAGTCAGGAACGGATTAATTCATTTCCCTTTATTTCTTATGGGGAAATTAGCTTCGGAATGCGAGTTTTCGGAATACGAGGCGTCTCCAGGAACCAATTAAACTCTTAAACTGAGGTAGGCCTGTAGTTATGAAAAAGCACCTTCGTTTTATAATTGAAATAATTGAATCGAAAACTTTAGTTATGGCTATTAATGTCATTAGTTATTCAGATACTTTACCTGCTTTATAATTTGGTATACTGTACAAATATTTGATGATTACATGTCACATTATTTGCAAAAGTCATGTTTTGTTCAATTGTTTCTGGGAGGATTTCTGAATTTAACCAGTATCTAAACATATTCAATGAAAATCTGCATTACTGCCTATATATGGTGAGGCTTCATGGATTTTTTTAACTGTTGTGTGCTGATGTTTTGACATTTTCTAATTCATTATGTTCATATGTAAAAGGTCTTCAGTTAAAATCTGATTTGTTAATTTATTAAGATTCTTTACAATTGTGTGAACAACTATTGTTTTGATCATAACTGAAGCCTAATTTTATCAGCACAAAATTGTAACATTATTGATAATTTTTTCCAGATTGATGATAGGTGCCTTGATCTTCCAGCTTCCTTGTACAACACACCAGCCAAATTTAATCAATCACTTTTCCAGAGAAATATTTTTCAAGTGTTGGCAAAGCTAGTACCACATCACATGCATTTTGATTACAGTATCCAACGAAAGGTATTTTAATTTAATTGTTTAATAATAAATTTGTTAGAAATTTGACTAGAAACAATGATGTACTTGTCACTATTGTTAATATTTGAACAATTTATCACGTATGCTGTCAAATATAATATCCACTTCAGTTCCAAAAACATTAAGATTCAAGGTATGCAAATTAATGTTTACAACCTGTTTTAATAAGTAGTGAAATAATACAAATAGTGTAGGCTTGTTTAGTTTAGTAAATTATAGTAATAGATGTTTTTCTAATAGTAAGTTGTTCATGTGATGCCAAAATGGATTGCTTAAGATTGGTTGACATATTGATGATCTTGTATTTGAAAAATATTACAGCAAATCCTTAAAATTTTTATTAAAGAAAGGAATGGAAATGTTTGAAATAATGAATAACTTTGAATTTAATAGAATTTTTTTTTTCAGGTAATCAGATGCTTATCAGTGGGAGTAATAAATCAATATTCAGGACCATTATGCATTAGTACTATAACTATGTGTGTATTGGAAATGCAGGATTCTATGCTCAAAGTCGTGGCTAGTGTCATAAATAGCTTTTCAAGAATGTCTGCTACTGTCCCAAGGGCTAGGGCAATGATGGAATTTCTTTCAAGTAAGTAGCTAGTCATTTTGTTGATGTATTATGACCTTGCTCGAACGGATTTACGTGCACTGGAATCCTTGGTTACATGAAAAGAACCGGCTAACGTATTAACTTGTAATTATATGGAATATGGTGTCTGCTCCACCAAGCTATCTTGGTGTAGGGTAAACAGACCCAACTCAAAACATTCTCTGGAAATTTTTTTTTTTTTTTTTTTTAAGTGTCAAAAACCCTTCCCTCAGTATGGGTATGTCAAAAAAAAATTTGAAACTGTGCTTACTTTGACTGTTATGGGGTCTGTAAGTTGGCGCGTGACGTCATCATTACCCGTTCGCCCATGACGTATGCTCCTGGGGCCAGTAGAGCGCCTGGGGCAGGGCACGCGAGTTGCCGCGAATATATTTGTTCATTTTTTGCACACGGTTCCAAATACATTTAATTTGTTTTTACGTGCTAATCCTTGTATAATGAACATGTGCACTATATTATGGCAGTAAAACATCTGTACTGTCCGAAGACACTGTTACATGCATGACATTTGTGTACACATATGTTGCACATATTTACCATGTATCATGCTAATTTATGTATATATACAATCTATTTACACACTATACATTGTCACACACTATATACATTCACCATGAACACATTCAGAACACCGCGAGTGTGAGTTGTCACACCCAGCCAGCCCTCCCTCACTCCTCCAACATCTTACTTGCAAACATTGCTCCTCCCACCATACTGTTAGTGTTTTTATTACACTATTTACACGTTATATATACCTATCTACACGTTTTATTTACCAGAACTATGCAAGTAAGCCGGTATTGTCCAAACAGTACAGTGGCCACCATACACTGCATGAGAAATCACACAGCAGACGACGCTACGATTACGTCACCTCCCTCACCAAAATAGCTCCTCTCAACATACTCCTGTTGCTGTTATTACACTATATACACACACACTGTATATACCCATGTACATGTGTGTGTTCCCCATAGCAAACCACAAAGCTAGTATGGTGAGCAAAACAGAGTGGCTGCCCCAAACACTGAGGCTACTTCAATTCTCTCCCTTCCTCACCAAAATTCCTCCTTCCACAATACTACGCACAATGCTAATTATAACCACAATCCTGGTCACTAATTCCTATAAATGAATAATTGACCAAAAGTTTATTTTGAAAAGGAACTTTAGAAGTCGTTTGAAGATTCCTAGATGGACGAAATAATACTGTGGTGCTGTGGCTAGCGCTGTGAACATCGTGAACAGCATTGAATTACTGATATTTGAACATTGTACCCAATCATTATCACTCAGGCTCTTCTATAATACTATCATGGGTAAATAATACAGGTTATATATATAATTTGACATTATTAGGCGATGCTGTGGTCACACGCTGAACAGCAGTGCTGTGCGCTCATGCTGTGAGCACCAGCCTTGGTTGCTCACTCACTACTGAGGCTCTCACCCGGGAATGTAGACCACGATTTTTTTTAAAGATGGCATCTGTTTACATGAGCCCTGAGGAAGCCGATGTGAACCCCCATGTAGCCACAGGAGTTTTGAATGGAACATGAAAAATACAAATACCCGGAGGTGCATAGCGCACCCCAGACATGGACCTGCAGGCGCATTGTGCAGTTAAAGGGTTAAAAAAAAAAAAAAAACATTTTCTGGGTGAGACCCGCAGGCTCCCTAGAGCCATTCTGAGCTGATGTTGATAAATTAGTGGCAACAGTCAATTGGAGCTCTAGGCCTACCGGGGGACCAATGCCAGAACTTTTCCCTCAGACGAGGCACAATAGCCTATAGACCCCCCCCCTCCTGTAATTGAAAGCAGTCTGTCTGCCATCTACCAGGTCAGGCACCCAGAAAGGTAGGAATTTAAAAACAAACTACCGCTGGTTAAAAAATTGCAAACCGAAAGCTGAACTAGCAAATAGAACTCCGTAATCGAAAACAAACGAGCATGACATCGCCACAGCTGCCCCGCTGCTATCTGTACAACTACCCCTTTTCTGGGAGGGGGAAGTCCCAGACCTTCGGCGCTCGCTAGCCAACCTCAGTTCAGAGGCTGAATATCAAAAACGTGAAAAAAATGCCAACCAACCGGGAGGGAGATAGGGAGGGAGGGATGTTGGGGGAGCCTTTTGGGTCTCGCCCAGAAAATAGCGTTTCGTTACATTCAACTCTCGTTTTGTGGAGAGCCCCTCTGGCTTTCCGGAGCTACCTAACCAAAGATAAAGGGTAAAAGGGATTTACCTAGGAGGCAGCTGCCACTTGCTTCTCAACTCGAAGTAGAGACAGCTGGCTGTAATCTGCGACCCCAGACTACACACACCCGAGAAGGGCCAGTAACATCGAGGTACCATGCAGCCAGGACCCTGTTTGACCTCCAAATGCCCCGTGCCTGAATGTCAGCCCAGGATATATTATCAAAAAAGTAGCCAAAGCCGTGAACTTGCACACGTCATGGGCACGGGAATAGACTGCAGGCTGGCTGGACCAAATAACCCTGCGAACGACCTGGAAGACCTGCACCCTGGAACAGGGAAGAAGGAAAATCGGGTTAACCCTAAAGTGCATCCCCAGCCATGAGGGCTGTGGTGTGCAAGTTAACTGCGAAGAGCTGCAACCAGACACAAATGATGCATCCCTGGCCAAACCAACCAAGCATCAACAACCCAAGGACCCTATCGGAAAGCAGAAGTCTCATTCTTCGCCAGGAAAGGAGGAGACAGCTGCAAATGAACCGACTACCAGGACCAAAAGAGCAGAAACCCTGCGCCGAAGAGGAAGCATGAAGCTCCCTGACCCGACCCGACCCCCAGAGGCCAATGCCAACAAGAGCTTTAGACAAACAGTTCTGAACCAAAGGGGCCCACTACAAACCGAAAGGGGGGAGAGAGCACCCGATCTAAAGACCAGGACAGCTCAGACAGGGCATGAGCAGGCCGTAGGTGAAAAAACGCTCAAGAGAATTTGTGGAACGGAGCAGAAGTGACATCCACCCTGAATGCAAGCAGAAGCGACTCTGCCAGCACCGCACGATATATAGCGACAGTATTCAGCATAAGAATGATTGCCCTGAAACTAAGAGAGGACAAAACAACCCGATTAGAAAATGAAGACAACCTATGAAAACAGTGCCGAAAGGACCCCCAGGAAACTTCATACTGCTGTCGAGACAAAATTCGCAGGTGGGACACCATCAGCGAAGCCACCTGATCACCATACAAGTGGTGATAAACCCGCATCAAAAAGACCAGACGCGAAGAAGATCGAACCAGCCATGTACTGGACTGGACAATCTGCTGAAAGAGACGGAGTCAGCGGGAAAACTCTCGGGCTCGGACACTGAGCAAGCAGTGCCTGAACCAGGGTTGTGCCGGCCACCAAGGTGCCAACAGGACTACTCTTCCCTGGTGAGCCTCCAAGCGAACCAGGACTTGGACCAACAACCGAACCAGTAGGAAGAGGTACAGGTAACCCCATCTTGACCAGTCCAGTCGAAAGGCATCGACCCTCATGATCTCAGTCTGGGAAGGGTGCCCACAGATACTGGAAGACGCCTCGACCAAGCAGACGCGAAGAGGCCCACGTCTGAATGTCTGGCAAAGCCAATGGAAAGTTTGCATCAACCATCAAGTCCGTGGGCAGCAGGACTGAAACAAAACAGGCTGTCCACCAGAACAGTGGACACTCCCTGGACATGAACCGGCAGGAGAGCCAAACCCTGAGAACTCGGCAGACAAGTCATTTGAAGCGACCAGCCATAAAGAGCCAAGGACCTGCATCGAACCCCCATGGTTCAGAATGAACCACGGGAGCAGTTCAACTGGATCCTGATCATTGATCCACGAACGACTCACTCTTTAAAGAGTGCCACACCGCCACGAACTTCCTCACCGTGCTGTGAGCTGGACGGAAGGATGGACCCCACCGACCCTGGCAGGACTAGAGCACTGGTCACAAAGCCCCAGCTAAGACGAGGCATCCGTGTACATGTTGAGCGAGGGCTCTGGTAGGCGCCACAGCACAGAACCCCGAAAAAACTGAGGAGGGAGCTGTCGACACAGTAGCCAATGCAAATCCCCCAGGGTCTGTACCCAGCGATCCCAACCGCGGCAGAAGGGATGTCCCCTAAGGAACTCCGAACAGCTGCCTAAGCCTGATCCGACCCTACCGGTAGACCAGTACAGTGAGGTTCAGATTACCACACAGCTGCTCGAACTACTGACGTGTGGACCCGGGTGCCCTCCAAAACCAGCCAAAGGCAGGACCACAGCCTCATCAACGCTGTGGGAGGGAGAGAAAAGGAAACAGTCTGAGTCTGACACAAGACCCTGCCAAGTCAGAACCTGAGAGGGACCTCCTACAGTTCACCAAGAACCCGAACCTGGCGAGCTTGGAAAGAACCAAATATCTAGCGAGTAGACACAAAGACTGGCTGGGGAGCCCAGACCAGCCAGTCGTCGAGGTAAGCCAGAACCCGAACTCTTAAGAGGCAAACAAGTCACCACAACCCGGGTAACGTATGTGAACATGCAAGGTGCCAGATTTAAGCCAAAAGGAAGGCAAATAAAACAGGTAAACCTGTTGCCCCACGACAAAAACCAAGCCAGTACCTGAACCCAGGATGAATTGGGATGTCAATGTGTATCCCAGAGGTCCAGGGACACAAAGTGCTGGACTCCAAAAGCAGCCGGACATGGAACAGAGCAGTCATCCAAATGGAGGGAGCAAAAGACCCAGGGGTTCAGATGAGAAGTTCAGAATGAACCACAGGTCTGCACAGTCCCATTTCAGAACTGGAAACAGGCAGGAAACCCACCTGAGAGGCTGTGGTTTCGACCTCGCCCGAGCAAACCAACTCCAGGATGACATGACAGTGTGCATGGGAAGAGGCCTGCTTCACTAGCCCCGAACCCCCCAGAGGACTAGGAGCCACCCTACGCCACCGCAGGCCAGAGGAAACAACCGAAAATGCCCACAAATCGTGGGACCTGGCGAGAGCTCCCCCCCCCCCCCTGGTGCCCCGTCAATGGGGCGAACTGTGAAAAGGCCAGCGAGCCTTAACCACTGCACTGCGCAAAGCGCCTTTAGGCGCTCAGAGAGTTGTGCTTTTTGCTTTTTAATTTGGCTATATTTTAATGTTTTTTAATGTTTTCATTACTATTTGTGTTTTGAAATGGAAATATTTGACTTTGGAATTAAGAGAGCCCAACTGACGCTTAGTGATCACTGCGCTGACCAGATGGCTCCTCAGGAGGGGCCAGCCCCAAAACTGGCACAATTGGCTTACGACGACCGAAGGAACCCCGAACCCTGACACGACCCTTCTGGGCATGACTACCATGGCCCCCTTCATATTCCCCTTCCCCCTGGAGAACCAACACGTTCGACATAGGCCGGCAACTAGGCAAAGCTGCCTGCAGAAAATGCATTACCGCAGACTTCAAACAGCAATGGACAAAAAGGGGACGAAAATATAAGAGCCAGGGCCCAAGCAGATTCTAGAGAGTGGATGAGCACCGCCTGCTGGCACTTAAGGCGGGAAGCAAAGAACACGTACCGTTTCCTTCATTATTGGCGCACACACCACCCCATTAAGGAAGCAGACGCCCGTGCTGCCAAGGCAAGCGCACCAGACACAGGCCCGGAACCTAGCTCCTCCACATCCACCTTGAGCCAGTCCGAAGATGGTTCCAAGACTGAAGCAAAGAAGAGCAAGACTGAAGCCTAATGCCCACGGGCAAGCAAATCTTTGGCCATCAGGGATGCCTGAAAGAGAACCTGCCCATGAAGTTGCACCTGACCTGATTATCATGAAGCACAGGGATGAACAAGCACGCATTGAGGTGCTCAAACTTGGCCGCCGCCCCCCCCCCCCCCAGGTATACTGTACTTCAATGACTAGTCAACTCTCGCCATTAAATTGTGCGGGTCCGACAAAACGCATGCCATGCCCTGAACGAAAAGAAAGCGCAATCTGCCAGCCAGGGAGACTCAGGTACCTTGTAACACACAAAGGAAAAGATGTCAAACTCGAAAGGATTCAGGACACGTAATCCGGGTCTTACGGGAGGTAAGCTGCAAGGGGCCTCCAACACCTTCCTCGGTGGGATGCGGGAAGCCAAAAACCTCCAAGAGGAGGAATCTGAGGAACCCAAGGGAACCTGGAACCGAACCCTGGGAGGAGTCGAACTCGTATCAAACTCGTACAGGGGGAGAGAGGGGGGGAGGGATAGGAAAACCCCTCCTGCCTGTAATAGCAAGCCCCACGTCGAGGAGGGTACCAACACGCAAGTGAGGTCAAATGGGACCCAAGCCCCCCCCCCCCCCCCCCTCCCCCAAGTCAACTCTTCCCCAGCCCCGGGATCCTCGACATCAGGACCTGGGTGCCGAGCCGTCCTCAAACCAATAAATCATGAGAAATGTCAAAACTTTTGAACTGTAGTCCTTGGTATAACTTTAAAAAAAATAAGTGTTCCCTATTAGTCCGTTCGAGTAAGGTGCCTCTGTATAAACATTGTGATTGATTCAAATGTTAGATTATAAATGGTAGTTTGTAAGTATTGCTAATTCATATAAAACACAACTGCTGAATATTGCAATATATTAAACATAAGTAGATAATTTTTTAGTGAATTAAAAAATGGAAAATAATGTAGAAAGCTCATTATGACAGTTGGCTTTGTATTTATTACATGTTTTTTGCAATCGACTTTTTACAAAACAGTTTATATTTCTAGTTATTTATTTTTCTGGGGGGAGCCCCTACGGCTCCTTGGAGTTATCCAGGCTGATACAGATATCCCTAACTTTGACATCAGGCGATGTGGGTGGAGTTCTAGGCCTACGAGGGACCACATACCAGAACCTGGCCCCCTTCAGAGAGGCACGGGGAGCAATGGCCCATAGAATGCACATATGATTTTGGAGCATTCTATATCTGCCATCGACCAGAACAGGCACCCAGAAAGGTACTCCCTGTGCTTCTCTGAGGGGAGCCAGGTTCTGGCTTGTGGTCCCCAGTAGGCCTAGAACTCCACCCACATTGACTAAAGCCAAAGTTAGGGATATCCGTATCAGCCTGGATAGCTCCGGGGAACCTCCGGGACTCGCCCAGAAAATGGAATTTCATTACATTCAACAGTTTTATGTTTTTTTTTCCAGCTCTTCTCCATTTTCCCAATGTATATTCAAACTTTGTGGCAAATCAATACAAGTTAATCTTTGCAATTGCCATACATTACACAAATCCTACCAAGTTCAACCACTACATTGTATCCTTGGCCTACCATGTCATCGCCATGTGGTTTCTCAAATGTAGATTGCCATATAGGATAAGTTCTGTAACATTTATAACTCAGGTAATGTGATCAAAAGGTTTTTGTTTTATATTTATATATATAATCTTTTCTGGGCTGGCCCCTCAGTCAGCCTGTCCTCCTAAGGTTCCCAACATAAAGAAAATTATCAGTTTATAGTGTCCTCTCAACTTATCAGGGGACCCAAAACAGAAAACGAGGCTATACAGTCACTTTCATGAGCCAGTTCGTTTCAATTACAACAGTTTTTGCCCTTGTGTAATGCATACGATCGAAATGCGATCTTCTTCGTAAGAGGACAGGTTGCCTCAGTAGCTTCCCAGTGCATTGGGCTTTGGTTGTGCAATTCCAGAGGCTTGATATAAACTATTAGGCTTCTGGAATTGCACATCCCTATGAAACGCACCAGAATTTGGTGTGATTCTTTTGTTGATTCTCAAGTTGACGATCATAGTTTCAAGATGAAGAGTTCGCTTTCCACCAATGCCAGCTCCAGCTTGATTGATAACTTCGTCTTGGACCAGTAATCCTAACTCTATTCTCAATGTGCTACAATTTATTTTGACCCATAAATAAATCTTAGTGAATGATCAATTTGGATGAAAAATTGTGTACAGAAGTGAAAATAAACCTAATATCTCCATTTTACCAGGGTTTGTGAACTGGAAAAAATTCCACCTGTGGTGGACTCACCCCTATGTCATCACCAAAGATCAGTCACCAACACGCCTGCCTTGACCTTGAATGTTAAGAAGATTTTTATACAATGTATATACAATGTATCGCAAGCTTTCTCAGGCGTTGTTTCACCTCCAGCCTGCTCATGCGCCGCCTGAGCCATCCTGGTTGTTGCACCAAGTGCTTTCTTTTCTCTCTCCTCCTCTGTTTGTCATGGCCCCCTCAGTTCAGGACTGTTTTTCTATGGCTCTTCTTGTTGGCATTGGCCTCTGGGGGTTGGATCAGAGAGCTTCATGCTCTACTCAGTCGCAGGGGTTTCTGCTCTTTCGGTCCTGGTGGTCATTTCTTCGTTTGCAGCCATCTCCTTTTCTGGCAAAGAGTGAGTTTGCTGCTTTCCGAAGGGATCCTTGGGTTGTTGATGCTTGGTTGGTTCGACCGGAGGTACATCATGTTTTGTCAGTTTGTGGCTCTTCGCTATTATAATATAATGGGTTTGCAGTAAACAGAGAAAGAAAACCCGGACCTGACTGTGAACGTCAAGAAAAGAAAGGAGGGAATTAGATTATCATTCAACTTTGAAATAGATGGAAGGAACCAGGTTATAAAAGAGAGAAAAGGCTGGAAAAGACTAAAGGTCATGAGGCCATAACGCAAAGATAACAAATAATGATTAAGGCAGCGTCTGGGATGCTCTCGGACGCAAGTTCGAATCCTCGTCACGGCCCTTGTGGATTTGTTCAGATATCAACATAGCGAAGCCAGAGAGAGGGACGAGTGTCAACAGAAGGAAGAACAGTTTCATAGTATTCCTATGTAGAGATTGGCAAGAGGGAGAGAGTGGGAAGTGGGAGAGGAAGAAGGGTTCCCACTCTCCCCTGTTCTTGCCAATCTTTACATGGAATGCTTCGAAACTGTTAGTTGTTCCTTCTATTGATACTCGTCCCTCTCTCTGGCTTTGCTATGTTGATGACATTTTTGATTTACGGCCTCATGACCTTAGTCTTTTCCAGCCATTCCTTTCCTCTCTTTACAATCTGGTTCCTTCCATACATTTCAAAGTTGAATGGGAATCTAATTACAGTACCTCCCTTTTTCTTGACGTTCACATTCACAGCTCTGTCTGGGTTCTCTCTACAGCAAACCCATGCATAGTGGCATGTACATTCACCACTTTTTCCTACCATCCTCATGTTAAGAAGTGTCCTCGTGTGTCTTCCTCCGTGCTCTACGCATCAGTGACCCTCGGTTTCTTGATTCTGAAATTTTTGTCCACAAATCTTTCTCTCGCCTTGGTTACCTTTTACATTTTATCAACTGTGCCTATTCTCAAGCTAAACAAAATTTTTTCATCCTAAATCTACTTCCAACACCAGTAGCACTGTGCTCTGCCTTCCCTTCATATCTGAATTCAAAACTCTAATACCTTTCGTCCTCTTGACATAAAGCTCGCCTTTCGACAAACACTCTTCGTAGCAATCTAGTTCACACTGCTGGTGTCTACTCTATTACCTGTTCATCTTGTCCTCTCCAATACTTTGGTGAAACTGGCCGTACACTTAATGACATGCACAAGGAACACAAGAAATGTTAAGTCTGCAGACACAAACCATACTCTGTCATGGTAGGGATTCTAATCATCCTACTGATTTGTCTTCCTCTAAAATAATCATTCCTGCCTCTACTCTACAGATGCCCTCTTGTCAAATCGGCTCCGATATACAATATGCCCAACATGAACCAGAATCCTGGCTTTGTTGCTCTTGACTCTTCCCTTTCACAGTATATACTTGAATGTTCTGAACTTTCTAACAAATGTGACCTAACATAAGCCTACCCTTCCTTTATCTTTTTCTCTTGTTCCCTTTCTTATTCCTATTATTACCCCCCTTTATTACACCTTACCTTTTGTATCTTTTTCTTCCTCTAAGATTTCCTTCTCACCTCTTGTCTATTAATTACCCTTGCCACCTTTGTCTCATCACAATCGACTTGATAATGTTCCAGGACGGGCTGAAATGTTGCTGTTTCTTCACTTTCTAGTGTGTGGTTTAGTCAACACAATCTTCATGGTTTGTCTTGGTTCAGTCGAGGTCCGTCATGTGTATGTCTTGGCCATATTTATAGTTGCATCTCGTGCCTAATACTGCCTGGTTATCACTCCCCACTGGCAGAGCCTTTTTCAATTGGCATTGACTCTTCCTTGGTGCCATTTCACTATTCTTATGCATTTGTTCACCTCTGGCCAGTTTTTCTCCTAAACCATTCAGGTCTTTTGACCGTGTTTTGGTATCTTTTCTTGCCTCATTAGGTTTCCCGTTTGGCTCGTAATATCATTCTCAAATTTGTGTTTTTGTTGGCACTAATGTCTTGTTGTAGGATTGGAGAGCTTCAAACTCTTCTCTGGAGGTGGGGGATTTTATTCCTTTGGTCCTTGTGGCTGGTTTGTTTGCAGGCTCCTTCTCTTTTGGCAAAGAATAAGTTGGCTAGCTTTCAGTGGGGTCAGTTGGTGATTGATGCTTGGTTGGTCTGACTGGGGATACATCACTTGCTTTGTCCACCTTTTCACCGCTTCCTAAAGGTCACCAGTTATCTTGGTACATGCACTTTTTGGTTGACCTTTTTTTCTTGATTCCCTGATCCAAGGCCTGAATTTTTCAGGTTGACCACAGTTATAAAATACAGCCAGTAGGTGATCTATCCTTAGGCCCTGTGATGTTACAAAGTATGTTGCATGGGCAGTCTTCTCCAATATGTCCTGAGCTGATATATGGACTCTGATTTTGCAATTCCAAAAGGGTATCATCCACCCTGTCTCTGGCCACCAGTACCCCCCACTAGTCAGCTGCCACTGGCATTGAACAGAAAAGCGCTTCCCAATACAATGTACTGTAGTGTACACATCACTATCTCCGGCCACAATACTACTATCAGAATTCTGGTCATTAAATCCTGAATATAAATAATTTTTCATATGCTCATTTTCTAATGGAAGGTGAGGTTGTTTGTGTTGAATAACCAGATATGTACTGCCTGTTTTAAACTTTTAGATTTGTAAATGTGTTAAATGATTTACCAATTAAAGGTATATGAGCAAAGCTTCATGAATTTTCTCAGCATTAAGAAAAAGCTAATAAACTCTTTAAAATTCATAAACCTTCTCGGCTTATTCCAATTAGACCAAACAAAGGACCTTTCGATAGTATTTTATAGAAATGTGCTCTAATGAAGCAAGTAAAAAAGTTATTCATTTCATTCTCATTTATGAAAATAAATATAAATCTTAGTTTAGCCAAAATTTAATATTGTACAAGTTTTCTTAAATTTGTTTTATTTACAGCACTTAAATGCAATTCTGAAGAATATGGCAACTATTGAAGTGAAGACTTCCAAGGATTCAAAGCCAACAAAGGTAGGCAATTACAGGCATTTTGGCTTTGAATTCATTTTAACATTTGAGGAAACTAAGGCTCTAATTCATTATAGGTTGTATGGTACAGTGGCCTGCATTCTAGACTCTTAATCAATGATTCCAAATTTGGTCACCAGGAGTTACAGAAATGGGGAAGTTCTCTTCTTGCCTGATGCCATTATTACCAAGCAGTAAATAGGTACCTGGCAATTGTTATGGGTTGCATCCAGAGAAGGTCGGTAGTTGACCTGGGTGACCTCGGTAAACTCAAGTACAGTATAGGCTTCCTGTCTCTGACAACAGGAATTATAATGGCTGACTGTTAATTATATAAAGTTATGAAATGTCTAATGAATATTGGTGTTGGCACTTTCAACTGTAATAGATGTAGTTTAATTACCTGAGTGTAGTTACAGGATGAGAGCTATGCTTGTGGTATCCTGTCTTCCCAGTACTGTCATGTAATGCTATGAAACTACCGACAGTTTTGGTCTTCCACCACCACCTCACTTGTTCCAACCATCTACCATTGCAAAATAAAACTTTTTAATATGTTTTGGCACCTTTGTTTCCTCAGCTTGAATTTGTCCTTGTTCTTGAAGTTGCCAATTTCAGGACTTCCTCTATCAATTTGTAGATAACTGTTATTATTTTGTAAGTGGTGGTGATATTGCTTCTTTTTTTCTTTTATAGCTTTGGCATGTTTAGTGCCTCTAGTCTCTCCTTATAACTCTTTGTTTTTAAGTTCTAGATGCCATTTTGTAGCATGCATTTGCACTTTTAATTTATTGATGTGATTCTTGAGATGTAAGCACCATACAACCTCTGCATATTCCAATTTTGGTATGTCATGAACAATTTCTTTAGTATTTCACCATCAATGTAGTTAAACCGAGTCTGAAGTTGGAAAGCGATGAATACGCTCCTCACACAATGTTCTTTGTGTTCATCTGGTGAGTTTGCTATCCAAAATCCTAATAGGATTAGAAGGCCTACACTCAAAGGAAATTGTCAGTGATTTTAGAAAGATACGAAAATATGAGAGATAAGAACTGACTCTTAAGGGTGATGTTTCATGGAGAGAAACATATGACAGAAGGTGCTTAGAAATGCAAGGAAATTGCATTGTGAATGAGGATGGCAAGCTTTGGTCAATGTGAGAACTCTCCAAGGAAGATGGAGAAAAGCTGAAAATGAACCTCACTGCAGCAAAACATCTAAATGGGGATAGAAATTGCCAAATTCTTTTTTCTACAAAGTGTTGGAGACTGGAAGGTTAGTGAAATGGTACATAAAAACAAAGCAACAAAATCACTAGAGGAAGGGGGAAGTAAAGAACAAAGGGAAGGGGAACATGTTCCTGAAAATAGTATATACCAAAATAGATGAAGTGAGGTAAAAAAATATTGGAGCTGAAAGGTATAATTCAGCTTAAGGTCCCAGATATTGTAGTATTAACAGATGAAACTTGAAGAAAATATTTTAAATGAGGTGGTACTAGTATTCCCAAGAGGTGACTGTGCTGGTGAAAGAACACCTGAAGGTAAGTGTTAATACTTGACAACCCTCGAAATTGACATGGCATTGCAGGTCTGGAATCGGGATGATAAACTGGTAATTGTAACTCCCAACAGCCCACCAGCAAGCAACACATAGATAAAGGAAGACCTGGATGACAAACAAGAGGGCCTCATAATAGTCCGAACCCGAAACGCTTTGCGTATTAGTGGCTTTAGGCATTGTATGTACTAGCTCTACCTATAAGTCTACCAATCCTTGTAAAAATTTATTGTATGTATGTACCTTACCTAAATAAAATTGTATTGTATTGTATTGTATTGTATAGTCATGAGAGATTTTAAAAAATGCAGATAAAGATGAGTCATTATGAAATTGAAATAAGTTTAATGAGGTAAAATACACACAAAGGGATGAGGTAGCTCAAGCTATTCTCACCCCGTTCAGTACATCGTGTTAATACATAGTCATCATTGTTGGTACTGGTGAACTTCAATTTCAGAGCAATAGACTGTGAGTCCTACGAAGAAGAATGGAGGACATTTGGACAGGCAGATTTATAAACCTCATTCTGAACACAGGAATGTGTCAATACGTCAAGTAGGCCACAAAAATGAGGGAAGGGGATGTTTCGTCAGTACTGGATCTAATATTCACCAGGAAAGGAGAAGATATTTGACATCCAGTAACTTTCTTCCCTAGGAAAGTGTGATCATGTCCTGTTGGACATTAAATATGCTTTGAGATACTAAAGAAAATGGGGACATTGAACAGTTGTTAAACTTAATTTCAAGAGAGGACACTATAGGGACCTTAGAAAATTGTTTGAGTATAATTGGACAGACTAGTTCCTAGGCAAGGAAGTAAATAAGATCTATGCCAAAATTTTGTTAAATATTCAATGAAGGGACACAAACATTCATACCCAAAGAGATGCAGACCTAGGAAACAGGATTGGTTCAACATATTGTGAGAGGGGTCAGAGACCAAAAGACACACAAATGAAATCAATATAGGAAGAGGCCTAACCCTCAAATATACCAGCGATACAAAGATGTGAAAAACTACTACACGGCAGAGAGGAGAGCGGCAGAAATAGATTTTGAAAAAGGGATAGTGGACAAATTTAAAATAAAACCTGGCCTTTTCTATAAATTCATAAACAATAAATTGCAGGTAAAGGATACTATTCAGAGGTTGAAAATGGAAAACAGATTCACGGAAAAGGGAATGTGTGAAACATTAAACGAAAAGTTCCAGTGTGTGTTTGTACAAAATGGAATCTTCAGGGAACCAGACACGATAAGACTTCCAGAGAACAACGTAGTGCACAGAGGTGTTTAGAGACAGTGGAGAAACTGCTCAAGGAGCTCAGTAAGAACAAAGCAGTTGGCCCAGATGGAGTTTCACCTTGGGTTCTGAGAGAATGTGCACCTGAGCTCAGCATTCCACTTACACTGAATTTTCAGGCATCTGTGTACAGGAGTCATAGCAGATGTGTGGAAAAAGGCTAACATAGTTCCCATCTACAAAAGTGGCAGCAGGGAAGACTCGCTCAATTAAAGTCTTGTATCGCTGACAAGTGTAATAGTAAAGATATTGGAAAAAATAATTACAACTAAATGGGTAGAACACCTGGAGAAAAATGGTTTATCAGTCAGTATGATTTTCGATCTGGAAGAGCCTGTGTGACGAATTTACTCGGTTTCTGTGATAGAGCCAGAGATTTTACAGGAGACAGTTGGATTGACTTTATCTATCTGGACCTAAAAAAAAAAAAAAAAAAAAACTTGACAGTTTCACAGAGCTTGTTCTGGAAACTGGAACATATTGGAGGGGTGATGGGTAAACTTCTAACATGGATGAAAAATTTTCTAACCAATAGAAAAATTAGGGCAGTAATCACAGGAAATGTATTGGACTGGAGGAATGTCACAAATGGAGTACCACAGGGTTCAGTTCTTGCACTGGTAATGTTCATTGTCTACATAAATGATCTACCAGATGGGATACAGAATTATATGGACATGTTTGCTAAGATAATAGGGAAGACATAACTTTGAAGTGTCATGCCCTTCAAGATGACCTGGACAAAATAATTACAACTAAAAATTTGGATAATTACAAATAAAAATTATATGGAGCACTACTTTGCAAATGAAATTCAATGCAAATAAATGCCATGTTATGGAATGTGGAATAGAAGAACCTAAACCCACATAACCTATAAATTGTGAAATGTTGACCAAACCACTCTTAAATTTTTAGTGTGGTCTGGTAAACATTTTTCAGGCACGTTATTGTGACTTCATCTTCATATGTCAAATCTTGAAAGAATTCTGATAGAGATCTAGGTGTGGTTCTGGATAGTTTTCTATCGCCTGAGGATCGCATAATGTTGTGCTATGGGCCTATGCTGCATAATGTTGTGCTATGGGCCTATGCTGCATAATGTTGTGCTATGGGCCTATGCTACTTTCTAACTTCAGAAATGCTTTTAAATGCATAGATGGCAAAATACTAAAGAAATTGTTCACAACTTATGTTAGACCAAAGCTGGAATATGCAGTGGTTGTATGGTTCCCATATCTTAAGAAGCGCATAAACTGGAGAATGTGCAAAGATATGCCACTAAGTGGCTCCCAGAACTGAAGGACAAGAGCCGAGAGGAAAGGTTAGAGGCACTAAATATTCCAAAACTAGAAGATAGAAGAAAAGAGGAGATATGATCACTACGTACAAAACAGTGACAGGAATTGATAAAATTGATAGGGAAGATTTTGTGAGACCTGGAATTTAAAGACCAAGAGGTCATAGATTTAACTAGCTAAACATAGATGCCAAAGAAATATAAGAAATTTCACTTTCAGCAAACAGTGGTAGACAGTTTGAACTAGTTAGCTTGAGTAGATAGTGGAGGCCAAAACCGTCGGTAATTTCAGTGTTATACGACAGAATACTGGGAGGACAAGACACCATGAGCGTAGCTCTCGTCCTGTAATTACACTTAAGTAATTACACGTATGTAATTACTTGTATACTATAAAGATATCTTTGTATTTGCCTTTAAGCACAATGTGTTGGTATTTGAATGCACTATACTGTATTGAATGTTGTTACAGTGAATAAGAAGGCATTTTCATATTTTTCAAGTCATTGTGTCAGGAGACAGGCAGCCTGTGTGATATATATACGTGTGTGTGTGTGTGTGTAATTACCTAAGTAATTACCTAAGTGTAGTTACAGGATGAGAGCTACGCTCGTGGTGTCCCGTCTTCCCAGCACTGTCATATAACGCTTTGAAACTACTGACGGTCTTGGCCTCCACCACCTTCTCACTTAACTTGTTCCAACCGTCTACCACTCACAACTATCTACTCACTACTACCACATACAACTGTGTGTGTGTGTGTGTGTGTGTGTGTGTGTGTGTGTGTGTGTGTGTGTGTGTGTGTGTGTGTGTGTGTGTGTGTGTGTGTGTGTGTACTCCCCCTATTTGTACTTGCGGGGGTTGAGCTCTGGCTCTTTGGTCCTGCCTCTCAACCGTCAATCAACTGGTGTACAGATTCCTGAGCCTACCGAGTTCTATCATACCTACGTTTGAAACTGTGTATGGAGTCGGCCTCCCACATCACTGCCTAATGCATTCCACCTGTTTACTACCGACACTGAAGTTCTTTCTAACGTCCTTGTGGCTCATTTGGGTACTGTTTCCACCTGGTCCCCCCTTTGTTCGCGTACACCCGTAGTAAACAGTTTATCATTATCTACCCCTGTCAATTCCCCTGAGAATTTTAAAGGTAGTGATCATGTCTTCCCTTACTCTTGTCTTCCAGTTTTGTGAGGCGCATTTCCCGCAGCCTTTCCTCGTAACTCATGCCTCCTAGTTCTGGGACTAGCCTAGTGGCATACCTTGAACTTTTGAACTTTTTCCAGCTTCATCTTGTGCTTGACTAGGTACGGGCTCCATGCTGGGGGCCGCATACTCCAGGACTGGTCTTGTATATGTGGTATACAAGGTTCTAAATGGTTCCTTACACAGGTCCTGAAAACTGTTCTGATGTTAGCCAGCCTCGCCTATCGCTGCAGATGTAATTCTTTTTATGTGGGCTTCAGGAGACAGGTTTGGTGTAATATCAACTCCTAGATCTCTCTGTCCGTGTCATTAAGTACTTCATATCCTATTCTGTATACTGTGTCTGGCCGCCTGTTTCCATTGCCTACTTTCATTACTTTCCATTTATTCGGGTTGAACTTTAGCAGCCATTTGTTGGACCATTCATTCAGTTTAGGTCATTTTGTAGCCTCCTCCTATCATCTTCTATTTTAATCTTCCTCATAATTTTTGCATGATCAGCACACAGTGATAGGAATGATTCTGTACCCTCTGGGAGATCATTTACATATATTAAACGGTATAGGTTCTAGGACAGACCCCTGCGGGACTCCACTAGTGACGTCTTGCCAATCTGAGACCTCACCCTTCAGTGACTTGGTTTTCTGTTGCTTAGATACTCCCTTATCCAGTGGAGTACCTTCCCTTTCACTCCTGCCTGCATCTTCAGCTTTTTCACTAGCCTCTTGTGTGGTACTGTCAAAGGCTTTCTGGCAATCCAAAAATATGCAGTATGCCCACCTCTCTTTCTTGCCTGATTTTTGTTGCCTGGTCGTAGAATTCATTTAATCCTGTGAGGCAGGACTTGCCATCCTTGAACCTATGTTGATGCTGTGCTACAAAGTTCTTCTGCTCTGGATGTTCCACTAGCTTTTTTTGCACAATCTTCTCCATCAGCTTTGTGTGTGTACTTGTACTTGCCTACTTGTGCTTGAGGGTGTTGAGCTCTGGCTCTTTGGTCCTGCCTCTCAACTATCAATCAACTAATGAACAGGTTCCTGAGCCTACTAACCTACTACTAAAAATCGGAAATTCCCAATTGAGAGTCTAGAACAGACCCAACTTATGAAAACTAATTTTAATATCGCATATAATACATGTTATGTATTTTAAGAATTTTTATTAAACACTGTGAACATTTACAGTTGCATATTTTGCATGGTACAGTATTACAGAAATATTACTGTCCACTGATTAGTTATATAATGCATTCCTACTTTAATTTTTGGGCAGGTTAAAGGCAAGAAGAGTGCTCAGGGTAAGGTGCACACAAGTGAAGAAAATAAACACAAAAATATGGAGTTTTTCAGTGATCTAAGAGAGACGTGCCTTGACCTCATGTCCAGATATACATATGGATCGTGTCCATCATTTCAAAAAAGGCAAGATGATTTAAGTTTTTAACGTTGGAAATAGGTGTCTTGGTTAATTTATAGTATTTTATATTTAACCACCGCACTACGTGCCTGCTTTCGGCAAAAAATTTCATAGTTCAATTTTCAAGGTCATATTTTTGTTTTCATAAATATTCAGGTAAAGTTAATGTAAAAATGTTAGCAAACTCAACCATTTTCATTTCAAAACAGTGATGGAAACTTTAAAAAACATTTAAAATATAACCTAATTTAAAAAAACAACAACATAACTCTCAGAGCGCCTTTGGGTGCTCTGCGCAGTACAGTGGTTAAGCATAATTTTCAAGTACAATACTTTAAGGTCTCACTATGGTGGTATTGATGGGTACAGAAAGCCAGAGGATTGTCAATGTTCTTCCTTATTTTCATAATTTTTTCAAATGGGATTTTAAACTCCAGTATTATCTTGGCATTTACGGCTTTGGCAGGTAGTTCGATGGTTTTATAACCCTGTGGGTGTAAAAGCGTGTGTTGCCCTGCATGGTGACCTGTTGAGCTTGCAGCTGTTGCACATAGTATTCATTATACTTTTAATTTAAAAAAAAAAATGATGTGGCCCAATAAATCCTCCCCGGCCTAGCATACGAACCCATGACAAAGCGCTCGCAGAACACCAGGCGAGTGTCTTGCCACTACACCACGGAGACTGGCAAAGAAAATTTGAGATAAAGGTCACACAATCATATTACAAGGGGTAATGAAAGTGAAATTAATTGCACAACTAATATTTCTTACTCTCTTAAACTGGTTTGTGTAGTTGGGTTGGGATACATTTAACTTTTAATTACATTTGGAAGGTCATACCACAATTTGGAATGATTTTGATTTGCACGGCATTTGTGATTTGGTTGTCTCGCTCTAGGAATATCAGGATTTCTCATGTGGTGTCAAAGAGTTCTATTACAGCCCTATATGAAGTGCCTTAAGGTTAGGATGGCACTGTTGTTGTTTTATAGATAGTACAGTATGTGCAGCAACTTGATGTTTAACATGTTTCAAGATTTCAGTAAGAGCAGAGTGGGACTGGAGTTTATTATTGTTCTCATTGCTGATTTTTGTAATTAGGAGTCGGAAGTAATTAAACCTTGCAGGGTGCAAATCATGTATTTATGTAATTTTGGTCTACCTGCCTCGGTAGACCAAAGATACCTGCCTGGTAGACTGGTAGATACAAAGCTGCTATTAGAACAATATCTAACTCTGGTCCCAGACATCACTCGGTACCCCTACTCAAATCTCTAAATATGTTAGATATTAAGTCACTGCACATCCTCTCATGGTACTCTATATATTTAAAACTCTGAACTGTAATGTCAATCATGACCTTAAAAGCTTCTTAGAAGGTTGTAACAGAACCCATGGGCACCACACCAGAAACAAATACCTATTTGATATTCCAAAAGTACGACTTAATCAAACTAGAAATGCTCTACAAATCAAAGGACCCAGAATGTGGAATGACCTTCCCAATCATGTCAAAGGCTGTACCTCTCTCAAGCAGTTTAAGATAAAAACTAAAAACTTCCTAATAAATTCCATGTAACCTACCTTACCCCTAAATGTCAACCCATGTCTTACTATTTTAAACAATGCTGTTTGTTGACAAACTTGTATAATTGCTATTTTCTGCCATGTCCCCTCCCCCCTCTTTTTTATTATTATTATTATTATTATTATTATTATTATTATTAAAATATTTTCAAGAATCATGCACTTAATTTTCATCTCTGAAGTGTTGGGTTTAAAGTTAAACATATCCACGATTTCCTTACTATGGCCTGCTTACAGGTGGAACTAGGTTTTCTTTGCTATTTATGACTTTCTTTGGTTTTGTTAAAATTACTATAGTACGAAGATTTAACAAAAATATCTTTGACTTAAATTTCAGAATGAGTACAGCTGACATGTGGATTTCAGGTCAAAGTCGGTCATGGTTAATGGGTACCAAGATAATAACCATTAAAACATCTGGATGTGAACAAATTGCAGTTCAGAATGGACTCTGCATTAAATGTCTTCAAATATGCTGTGCACAAAATTGTAAGTAATATGTCACACTTTAAATGGTTAAATGAAATTGTGTAAAATTGCCTTAGTGTAGTTAAAATATGAGATACACTCGTGGTGTCCCATCTTTCTAGTGCCATCATATGATGCCTTGAAACTAATGGCAGATTTGACATACATCACTGCCTCACTTGTTCCAATCTTCTTCCATTCTGCAAAAGGGAACTCTCAAATATTTTCTGGGGGGAAGTCCCGAAGGCTCCCTGCCTCCGGGGCTCAACCCAGAAAATGGCATTTCATTACATTCAATGCTGGTTTTCTTGGCAGCTTTTTTCCCTAGTTTTAGTCTCTGCCCTCTGTTCTTGAAGTTGCAATTTTCAAGAATTCTTTTAATTTTTTATTATTATTTATATAACCATTTACTTATAACTTAAACTGATAAAACCATCTAATTTCAAAAGTCAATGCTTTGGTTGATTATATCAGGAGTTTGAAATTACAGAATAAATTGCTGAAATTTTTATTTTCAATAGTGCTAGCTTATGCAAATCGGGCAAGGGACTTATTAAATCACTCAATCATGGAATAATTACCTGTTCTCTTAAAATTGTCAGTTTCTCGCCCATCAGCTGTGTACTCGGGCTCAAAATCATTGGCTCGAGCAGTATTGTCAATACCCAAACTCTCATTTTGAGCCAACATTACACCATGAAGTGTCTATTTCAATGCTATTCAGTTCCAGAGTCATCTAGAAGCTGCAAATCAACATCAGATAAATTGGCATCAGAGTCAAGTTGCCTGGAGTCTGTATCATCACCAGGATCCTCAGGCTTGTCAGTCACCAATTAGTCCAATTTCGGATCTACCACATAGCAGTTTGGCCTCGGATTCATTTCCTACTTCACCTCTCAATCGAGGAGTAAGTTTCCTTTGTTTAAACAAATACAATTATATATCTACTAGCTGTACCCAGCCATGCGTTGCTGTGGCTTGGCCACAGTAACCTCTTTCAAACCCGTCCTCCCCACAAATCTTTCCTGCCCCCCCCCCCCTGTCCTCCCTACCATTCTCCCCTGTCCTCCCCACCATTCTCCCCTGTCCTCCCCACCATTCTCCCCTGTCCTCCTCACCATTCTCCCCTGTCCTCCCCACCATTCTTCCCCATCCTCCCTTCCCCCCCCCCCCATCGTCCCCACCATTCTCCCTTGTCCCCATTACCATTCTCCCTTTCCCCACCCACTATTCTCTCCCATCCCCCAGCACCCACCATTCTCCCTCCCCCCCCCCCCCTCCACACTTTTTTTTCTAAAAGCATGTTTTTTACCTGTCACAGGTGTGGCATGTATATAGTAGATATTTAAAAACATGCATGTATTCAAATGCATTGTTGTCAAAATTTCAAAGCAATCGGTGAAGAACTTTCAGTGATTAGCAATTTTGAACAAACGAACGTTTACATTTTTACTTATATAGATAATATATAATAATGAAAGTCCTTCAATAAAGAGAGTCCTTGCAGGATCGAGCATTGACTCTTGGATCCCACCTTTCTAGTTGCAGTTATTTATAGCAATGACTCCTGTCCTATTTCCCTATCATACCTAGTTTTAAAATTGTGAATAGTTTGCTTCTACAACCTGCTCCTTAAGTTCGTTCTTTTTTCCACTACTTCTCATGCTAAAAGAACTTCCTAATATCTGTAACTTGTCCGAGTTTCCAGCTTCCACCCATGTCCCCTTGTTCTGTTAGTATTCATGGTGAACAGTGTCTATTTCCACACATGTCAATCACCCTAAGATTTTTGTTTTTATCACATCCCCCCCTCTCCCTTCTATGTTCTAGTGTCATCAGATTCAGTTCCTTTGGTTGCTCTTTATGCCCCATCACTTGTAACTCTGGGACGAGCCTCGTCGCAAACTTCTGAACCTCTTCCAGTTTCCTTGTTTCTTCAGGTGGAGAGACTATAATGGAGCAGCTCTCATGTAGGCACTGTAAAGTGCCCTAAATGCCTCCTTCCTTAGGTTTCTGAATGATGATCTCTAACTTTTGCCAGCATAGAGTACAGTACGCAGATGTAGTTATCCTATTTATATGTGCCTCAGGAATTAGATTAGGTATTACGTCCACTCCCAGGTCTCATTCTCAAATTGTCACAGGTAGGTAGTTTCCCTTCATTGTGTACTGTGACCTTGGTCTCCTGTCACCTAATCCCATTTCCATAACTTTACATTTGCTAGTGTTGAACTTAAGTAGCCATTTCTCTGATCATCTCTGCAACCTGTTCAAGTCCTCTGAGGATCCTGCAATTCTCATGTCACAACTTGTCTCATTAATTTTGCATCATCCGTGAACATACAGGACTACTCCTGTAGACATGTCATTTTCGTATATTAGAAATAGACCTGGTCCCAGCAAGGATTCTTCAGGTATTCTACTTGTTACTGTTTGCCAGTCTGACTTCTTGCCCCTTATCGTTACTTTCTGGCTCCTTCCTGTTAGGTAGTTCCTTACCCATGCTAGAGCTTTCTTGCTTCCAGAACTGGAAAAAACTATGAAGAGTTTAAAGATGTAAAATATCAAAGCTAGAAGATAGAAGAAAGTGGTGATATGATCACTATATACAAATTGACAAAGAAGCATTCTTGTAACATGCATCTTCAAGAACAAGGTCATAGACTCTAGCAAAGGAAACAAAACTTCCAAAAAAAGGTTAGAGTATCACATTCAATACTTACAGCAGTCTTCACACTATAGTGGTTAGACATTCTATTATCCAAACAAATGTTTGAAGGAGATGAAAAGAATGAATTAAAGGATGTTCCAATAACATGTGACATAATCAGGAAAAGCATTGACACTTGACTCAAAAGCCCCTGGTATGGTTGGAATTTAATCCAAATTTGTAAAGAAATTTGCAGATGAAGACCTCTACAAGGTCATGGAGAGAATACTAAGGGAGATAATTATTCACCATCTCTGAACAATCTAGTAAAATAAATGCATGGGTTTCTTAAAAAAAAAAAAAAAAAAAAAAAAAAAAAAAAAACTGCATTCCAAAAATGTGAGCTGGTTTGTAAATGGTGACTGCTCTTCAGATAGAACTTCTAGTAGATGTTCTATACAGTGGTAGCTTAGTTTTCAAATTTAATCAGTTTCCAGAGATGGTTTGTAAACTGAAACTAATTTTCCTCATACAAAAGTGTAAATTGAATTAATCCATTGCACACTCCCAAAATTTTAATTTAAAAATAAATTTTATATACTACTACTACTACTAGTGCATACTGTAGTACAAAATATAAGCATAACTTAACTTTAATGAGGCCTCTTGTTGTATGGAATACGGTGAGGAGGACAGGTGTTAGTGGTTGGAAGGGGAGACCTCTTCCATTATAACATCAGGCACTGATGACATTTCTGGGGTACTCTGTTTTTCAGGCATAACACTAGGACCTGGTTGTGGCTCGCTGCTTGCTTGTCTTACCAAGAATGTCTAAAGCTGCTTGTTTTTCCCTACATTTTAACACTTGCCTGTAGCGAGACATTACATTGGCATTAAAAAGGTTAATGCAATGGGCTGCTACAGCTTTATCTGAGTTTTTCAGCAAAACTTTGCAGTTCTTCCCATACTGCACACATTCTTAATGAGGAAAGGACATCCTCTACTCAAAACTGTTTTCTTAGGATGAACTTTATCACCAACTTTCTTGGGACCCCATGGCGTGATATATAATTTTGTTCAGAAAGCAAAATCATTTAAATTCTTCACCAAGAATTCAAGTGCGATTGCCACTAGACGAGACACTGGTAAGCTGAAGTGCACCTTGCCCATTCCACCGTGAACCACATGCTACGTTGACTCGTATGTGTATCAACAAACTTGCCAAGCGAGGCTAAGCTTGTATACAGAGTCAAATTTTACGAAGAAATTGAGCTTGTAAACCGAAAAATTTGCAAAGAGGGGCATTCGTCAACCGAGGTTCCACTGACTTCGTTTAAGGTTTTGATAAGGTACCATGTGAAAGACTACCAAGGAAATTACAAGTGCATGGCATAAATGGTAGAATAATAGAATTGTTGAAACAAAGAAACCAAAGGGTTGTCCTAAATGGAAATTAATCTGACAAATGTGTTGAGTAGGGTACTGCAAGGAGTTCATTTTGGGGCCAACACCTTTTTGTCATGTGCATCAATAAGGACAGATAAGGATATTACAAACCACATCATCAAATTTGCAGATACTGTTCAAAGATTTATGGTAAAATAGGAAGTCAAAATGATATTGGTCTTGCAAAGATGTCTACATGAACTACACAAGTGGTTTGAGGACTGGTAAATGCTGTTTAAGGGGCCTTAACACCTAAAAATGTAATAGATGAAAACTGGTTTGAAATCAGTCTAACTTAGCCTAGTTGTATATGAAATTGGCTTCAACTGGTCCAAGTCTCGGCATCATAGCATAAATAGGAAGGGAGAGAAAAAAATGTCAAATTTTCCAAAATGGTAAAAAATTAACATCAAACAAAAGTATCAACTGAAATCATGTCTGACTCTAAGCTATCACAATAGCATATAATAAAGTATTTTAATAATTAGTTTTATCCCCAAAAAATTTAGTAAAAAAAAAAAAAAAAAAAAAAAAAAAAAAAAAAAATAATTGGGCAATTTGCATGAAACTTAGGCATATGTTCAGTAAGGTCTCTATCTGTAAGGGGGTGCCAATTTTGGAGGAAATTGGTTTTCAACCTCAGCCACAGGTGGCAGAATCTTTGACTTCATTTACTATCAAGTAACATAAGTGACTACATTTTCATTTTTTATTCAATTTACATGAAACTTACACCTTATATGTAGAGTTTGTGTCTACAATCTGACACTTTATTCCTAAGTTCATTTATTCATTTTGTAAATATTTATAAACATTAAATATTTGCATAAATTTTTGGGTAACTTTGACTATTTGTATTAGTAAAACTAAACTGTATTTTGGAAAATCATGCTTGGAAAAAATCCTTTATTATATGCTAATGTGATAGATGAGTGTCATAGAAATGATTTAATTTGAAAATTGTGGTTGTAGAGAATTATTGAAATGTGTAAAATTTGTTGAATTTTTTTCTTCTGCTTAGGCTGCGATATTGGAACTTGGAACAGTTGCAGCCCTTTTCATATACAACTAGTCAAAAAAAAAAAGATTGGTTGACATTGAACAACTGTTAATATCCGGTGTTAAAGCCCTTTAACATTAAAAAGTAAGATCTTGCATGTGTGGTACAACACTGCGGCAAATTGATGAAGAAAAGGACCTTAGTCAGAATCCACCATTCACTGAAGTTTGCACAAGTGGAAGCTGAAGGGGGGGATGGGAAAGGTAACCGAACCCTAGGAATAATCAAGCAAACCTTTAACTTCAAAGAAATGGTAGTTATTCAACTGTGTAAATCTCAGGTGCACCCCACTTGAATTATTGTAACAAAGCATGGAGGGATCATTTTCACACACACACACCTGCTTTGGAGAAAGTCTAACACCTGGTGACAAATCATTCCAGCTG
The DNA here is from genome assembly GCF_040958095.1 of Procambarus clarkii. Lineage (NCBI taxonomy): Eukaryota > Metazoa > Arthropoda > Malacostraca > Decapoda > Cambaridae > Procambarus > Procambarus clarkii. The sequence goes on from NC_091170.1 coordinate 37,348,228, forward strand.
AGTCTACTCATGCCAGAAAAGATTGAGGACCACAGGACTAATACTGTATACCAGACTAAGACAGTCCAGCATGTCTGGTCTGATCATGTAAAATATTGAAAGATTTGGAGTATACTGACCCAGACAATTTCTTTAAAAGGTCAGCTGTAACATTAACAAGGAGCAACAGTTTCAAGCTCAAAAAGCCACAATGTAGGACAAGACAGGAACTGCTTCTTCACCCATAGGGTTATAAACCCATGCAACCACCTACCCACCAAAGCCATAAATGCCAAAAGAAGTGCTGAATTTCAAACTCAAGCTCTATAAAACCACCAAGCAAAGTGGGACCTTTTGGAAAGCTACTGGCTTGCATTCCTCAAGACCACTAGATATGATGGCCCTTGTGTAAACTCGGGTAAACAAATGTTAGAAAAGTTGTAGTTTGCAAGCAGTGGTAGACAGTTGGAACAAGTGAGGTGGTGGTGGTGGTGGAGGGTGCCAAAACCTTCGGTAGATATAAAGCTTCATATAATAGTACTGGAAAGACTTAACACCATGAGCATCCAGTAACTATACTTGGGTAATTACACACCTGTACGTGTACTTACATTATAAAGATAAAAATTTATTAAGATGTGTATTCAAAGTAAGGGAAAACAAATCTACATTTGGGGTGGCCTAGTGAATGAACACTACCAATTTACATTGCAGCTAGGACAAAAGTTAGACATGCATTCCTCATTATGGCTCTAAGGTGAACTGCCATCTGGGTGATGCATTGATGTCTGCTGATTGCAATTAAATCCATTTAACATTTCATGACATTCAAACACTGGTTAATGTAATTCTTCAAATAGATTTTATGTGCATCAGGAATGCAGCATGCCACAGAGGACATCGTACTTTCCATAATTGTAAGAATTACAGATCATGATGGAAGCTTTAATGAAGTAATGATGAATGTCCTAATGAAATCATGGTGTCCTTTACATAATTGTGCAGCACATGAATGGTTTCTTGATTACGGCATTGCCTGAGCATTGATTCATATTCACTCATTCCAAGATGGTTACTATGGGCTTAAAAGCACAAGGTAGTTTTAATGCTGTATCTTCTAAAAAGTTACAAATTTACATCTTAAATTAAGGTAGTGTGTTGAGATTAACGTGTTTATTCTAATTTCAGGCTAAGAGCAAATCAAGTTCGATGTCACTGTTCTCGACCAGTGAAGGTAAGGTAGCTGCAAGTGAGGGAGATTGGGTGAGGGGAAGGGGTTGAAGAATATATGCAAAGGAGAGAGCCACCAGAAAAATATGCCAAACCAAAATAAGCAATGGCAAGATAAAATAGCAAGAAAACAAAAGGAGAGGAAGGGAAATTCTAAAAAATAGTAAAATCAAACGATAGAAAATAGGCAAACCAGTAGGCATCCTGTTCTTTTGGCTGACTATCTTGAGCTGCAGGCCACATGGCAAGGCCACCCTTAATCTTGGTACTATGAGGTTCCCATTTGGGCTCTTTAGTCCCAATTGTTAGGTAAATTAGAGGAAGTCTTTTGAACTTCTGCGAATATCCCTGTGACTTCCCTGTGAATATCCGAAAGACACGGGTGCCAGTGTTTCTAGTGTTCAGAGTTGGAGAAATATTAGTCGAGCAATTTCTGTATTTGTCCATGGGGAAAAGCCATCAACACGTAGAAAAAGCAGAATGGGTGGCCAAAAGTATGTAGAGTACACTTCCTCGTACTATTACATGTATCTTCCAATGTCATAATCCTTATCTAGAGGACACGGCTAATCCTAGTGATTCAACCAAATGACACAGTTTAGAACAGTACTTAAAAAAAAAAAAAAAAAAAAAAAAAAAATGTAACTAGACCTACCCCATTTAAACTAGCAGGTGTTTGTTGAATCATAATCATTTAAACTTGTTTAATTCTGTGGAAGTCTTCACAACCTCTATTGAATTTTTAGGATATTAATATTGTAATTTACTTCATTCTACAGGTAACTTATCCTTAATATCAGAACTTGCAGGAGATGGAGTGTCTCCCTCTAGTGACCATCAAGTGTTCAGCCAAAGTGAAACTGCTCAGAACTCTAGTAGCCTGCCCAAACCTACAAAGTGTGTGTGTTGGTGCCAAGGATGGGCTGAAATAACAATCAAACAACCAACTGGTCAGTAATAATAATTTTATATTACGTACACTTGTGCAGCGTCATATTGGCATTATTTATAGTTTTCAGATTTGAAACCAAAGTATGGTGTACTTAGCTTTGTAGTCTCAATTCCAGTAGTAGTAGTAGTAGGCATCCATCAGTCTCGGGAGACTAGTGGAGTTGCGCTTTGATTGTCGGTCGGTCTGGAGTGGTCTCTCCAGGAAGAAAAACTAGGGTAGATTGATATGTGGGAGAAGCTGTCACCCCATGCAACAGGTCCCCCCCCCCCCATCTCCACAGCACCAAAAGTCTCCAATGGAAAGGCAAACGCCAATACGATTGGTTCCACTGCCGTCACAGGAACTGTCAAAGTGAGGTTGAAGGTCACATCGAACTGCCCCTATCTTGAGGTTATCTTCTTGAGGTTATCTTGATGATTTCGGGGCTTTAGTGCCCCCGCGGCCCGGTCCTCGACCAGGCCTCCACCCCCAGGAAGCAGCCCGTGACAGCTGACTAACACCCAGGTACCTATTTTACTGCTAGGTAACAGGGGCATAGGGTGAAAGAAACTCTGCCCATTGTTTCTCGCCGGCGCCTGGGATCGAACCCAGGACCACAGGATCACAAGTCCCGCGTGCTGTCCGCTCGGCCGGCCGGCTCCCCTAGGGACTCCAGCTCCAGAGATTAACTCGAAGTTGGTAAAAGGCACAGTGACTCCAAACCTGGACACCGCTGTGGTCAGGGCTGGAGAAGAACCACCCCAGCAACAGCAAGAATGACCCCAACCTCTTGAAGCAGAGCCTGGGATGCACGAGCCCCCTGGAGGTGGCCATCAGAGTCGTGCACCTACCGGCTCCAGACAGAGATCGTCACAGCCCCCTTTCACCTGAGGCCGGCTTCCTTCAAGACCAAGCAGAAGGAAGAGTAATAATTATTAATTACAATAATTATTATAACAGGGGCATGAGGGGTGAAAGAAACCCTGCCCATTTGTTTCCACCTTCCCTGGGGATCGAACCCGGAACCTTAGGCCTACAAATCTTGAGTGCTGTCCACTCGACTGTCAGGCCCCTTTGACACTCATTATATCACTCATTACTAATTATTTAAGTCTCTTAAATGTAGCATATCAAACTTTCCTTCTCTAAATAATTTTGCTTCGTGTATATTTTATTTATTCATATTTCATTCCTCACAACCTTTGGAACCTGCCTTTACGTTTTGGGGCCTGGGCACATACAGGCTTCTGATAAGAGTATTTAAACCTTGAGTGAGAAAATTTGAGATGGGTCCCCCAGTTCATTTTCTACACCCTTATAATAGTGTAGAAAATGGACTGGGGGATCCATCTCAAATCTTCACTAAAGGAAGATTCCAAAAGTTGAGGAATGAGATATGAATAAATAAAATAAAACCTTCCCTAGTTTAGATTCTGGATTCAGAGGGCAAGTTGGGTAAAACTTGAATGGAAAAAAAACAAAAAAACTTCAGTTACAGTAATTGAAGGCTCATCAATTTACGACTTTGGTCTTGTACTGCTGCTTATTACTTTCATAGGATTTTGAAAGTCGGTCTAGTCATTGAAGATAGGTTCATATATTTATTGGTTAATGCATTCTCTTGTTCTGTAGGTCCATAAAATTCATAATTTATTTTTTTACTTCAGGAAATACATCTTGGATGGTGCGTGTACAAAGTGAGCAGCCAACTTTGACTACTGACAGTGAAGTTTTCCTATATGATCAAAGTGAAATGTATCCACCACCCAGTGTGAAAGATAAGGTAATATTCTTGTAATGTGTGCATCCATCATTAAAATAAGTGATACAAGTGAGGAACTGTCATTTTCCACTCAATGAAATGTTAACACTTGATGAAACTTGTGCAGTGTTTAACTTTGACTTCAAAGTGTCACTACGTATGCGAGTTATGGCCCCTCAGTTGCTAACTTGAGCCAGCATCCTATGTAGGTTCACAAACACATTCTGCCCATCAGGCCTGAAATAGTCATTCACCATGAGCAGTAACATTTAAAATAGTCTGATCACCTTGTTCGAAACAGGAGACTTGCTTGATTATATAAAATGACAAACATATGACACTAGAAATTCCCTTCAAACAAAAATATTAATCGCATAGTCAATTATAATTCAAACTACCAGCTAGTAATCCGCTGCTATCCTGACCTCCACCAGTGGCTGGGAAACGCATCCCTGGGTAACACACAATTGACGAGCACCAGGCAAAATGAAAATGCCTAATCATCTTAACCTGTTAGTCTATCAAAATCCCTGTATCTGAATATCTGTCCAGGACTTAACTGAAAATGGCATGTATGTATGTATAGCACGAATTAGAGGGGGCAATTTAGAAATACCATATATATTGGTTTGACTGTATAAATTTGTGCTTCTTAATTTAATGATTTATTGCAGAAAACGGCAAGTAGGAGGAGCGGTAGTATGTCAGGCACCCCCTCTGCTGGCTCTAGTAATGCTGGGAAAGATGAAACAATCCCTTCAATGCCTGCACAGCGAGAGAGGGGGTACACAGTGTCTGGCATGAGCCCTGCTTCCCGTAGAGGGCAAAGCATAAATTTAGGTGCTTCCAATGATCCCAAAACAATTTCAGGAGGCATATCACCTGGGTAGGTACATAACTTTATAATTTGCTAAGTCCTTTGTGCATGTTGGAAAAGGGGAAGAAATGGTTGCATTCCTGAAAACTGCATAAATTACATTTAGTCAAGTCAAATATGAATGCATTTTAGACTATAAAAAGGCTAAATATTTTCCTTTTGACAAAATGGAAAGTAAAAATATTCATACCTGTATTCCCTGGAGAGGAGCAAAGATTTCTGTAGCTGTCATAAAATTGATTTAAGTTTACAATACTGACAATGGCCTCTTAATTCTTCAGCTGCACATAGTGACCAGGGTCACTTCATCATTGGTGTGAACAGCAACCCGGGATGCTTTTAGAACTAATGTAAGATTTAAAAATCCAATGGATACACAGGGCTTGCATCCTTTAGAAAATACCTTGGGGAAAATTATTCATATTCATAATTTGGTGACCAGGAATCTGATGATAGCAGTGTTGTAGCTAGAATTAGTGATGTGCATAGTATATTTGGGGAATTTTGCTGTGTCTGGTGGCATCAACTGATGTTTGCATGTGGCGTTTATAAATGTACTGTATTTCATAACCACATCCACCAGAACTGTTTAGTGGTTCTTTATTGTGCATAAAAAGATATAATAATGTATAATATGTGAGTATTATAATAGAAAAAATACTATGCTCTATTGTTCAGAGAATTATAATACAGTATTGTGCGCATATTAGCAACCCTCAAATATATCTGCAAGTACCCATGTTCTACATGTTCTGTGATAAAAACAGTATTGACAGCCCAGTGCATCATTCTTAAAAAAAAAAAAAAAAAAAAAAAATTACAGTAAATTGTTCAATGTGTGTATATAGAACTTAACATTTTCACTCGGTAAGGACTCGGCATTGAGTCCTCCATTAAAATATTTGCCAAAAATCCGATTTTGATCCGATTTTTGGGGGGTTTGGTTTTAAAATGCGTGCCAAAGCACCACACGCTGCTTTTGTTAGGCCATGTGGCACCCAGGCTGCTCAGCCCACGCCGTAGGCCCATTGTTTATGCTCCACTGTTGTGACCGGTGTCTCCTCCCCTCACGTCTCGAACGTGTTAACTTTTCGGCTATTTTCCGTGGCTATATTTCTTAGTGCAGCTTTAGATACGATAAAACTGAATGTTAAACCTTTGGTCATTTGCTCACTGTTAAATCTTGGCAATTTTTGTTTTTTTTAATTTATATCACAGCATTAATTTCTTACAGATTGTGCAATTGAAAACCAAAACAATTTGTACAATGTCTCCTCAGGTTTGTGTTTCTCCAGTTGTATTTCCATGGTCAGTTTGGGAACATTGACGATCGTCCGATTCTGCTTTCCACTGATCAAGTTGAGATCACCCGTGCTCTGGATTTAATCGACTATATAAAGCCTCAAGAGACTCACAAAATAGGGGTGCTGTATGCAAGAAAAGGACAGACTACAGAACGAGAAATTCTAAGCAACACCTTTGGTTCCCTCAGATACATGTATTGTATTTCGGTAATATTGTTAAGGAGAAACTATTTTAACTGTACTGGATATAATTTCATTAATATAAAATTGTTAATTATATGCTATAGTAAATGTTGCATGATTGGAGAATTTAATACCCATATGTAGCCTGTATTAAATCTAGATTTTAAATTTGTCAATACTTTTTTACATTTTTTAAATTACTCTTTTATCGTCTTCAAAATTATTGCAAGGTATATTCCTTAAGTTGTAGTTTACATACTGTAGGTAAAGAATAAATTTTGAGGCATTCTTATTCTTACAATTTTTGTATGTACTCTTAAGAGCTGTAATAATTGGTAGATTCTGTTGGCAAATGTTCATGTTCCCATGGCTGTAAGGCTGGTAGACATTCTATAATGGCACAACAGGGATATTTTCAAATATGTTAATTGAGTTTGTAGCATACTCAATCCAGCCAAGGGAACTTCATGAGAGCTTGTTAACAGTACTAAATAACAGTACTTTTTCAAATAGTAATTATGATTTTAATGTGGTTGAGATGTTGAAAGACTGGGGCCATGCCTTACCAAACTTTCCTAGTGGGAATGAGTAAAGTGATTTGGATTGTCATATTGTAGGGATATTTTTTGTTTTTGTTATAAACATATTAATTTTTTTTTCATTTTACAGGGTATGGGAGAAACACGTGACCTAAGAAATGTGTCTAAAGAGGAAGTGTTCCTCGGTGGCCTTGACACAAATGGCCGCGATGGGGAAGTAGTTTACGTATGGCATGATGATGATATGCAGGTATGTTCTCAGTATTTTATTTTGTATATTGAACTGTTTTAAGCCAAGATTAATTTTATGCTTGATCTATGATCCTTGATAATTGTTTAACCCTTGTGCTGTGCGAATTGTATGTACTGTATAAAATATGAGTAAATGTCGCTGAACTGCGCTCATCGCATGCGTGTGTGTGTAATTACCTAAGTGTAGTTACAGGATGAGAGCTATGCTCGTGGTGTCCCGTCTTCCCAGCACTCTTTGTCATATAACGCTTTGAAACTACTGACGGTCTTGGCTTCCACCACCTTCTCCCCTAACTTGTTCCAACCGTCTACCACTCTGTTTGCGAAAGTGAATTTTCTTATATTTCTTTGGCATCTGTGTTTAGCTAGTTTATATCTATGACCTCTTGTTCTTAAAGTTCCAGGTCTCAGGAAATCTTCCCTATCAATTTTATCAATTCCTGTTACTATTTTGTATGTAGTGATCATATCGCCTCTTTTTCTTCCGTCTTCTAGTTTTGGCATATTTAATGCCTCTAAACTCTCCTCGTAGCTCTTGCCCTTCAGTTCTGGGAGCCACTTAGTAGCATGTCTTTGCACCTTTTCCAGTTGGTTAATGTTCTTCTTAAGATATGGGCACCACACAACTGCTGCATATTCTAGCTTTGGCCTAACAAAAGTCGTGAACAATTTCTTTATATCCCCATCCATGTATTTAAAAGCAATTCTGAAGTTAGAAAGCGTGGCATAGGCGCCTCGCACAATATTCTTTGTGGTCCTCAGGTGATAGTTTTCTATCTAGAACCACCCCTAGATCTTTCTTTATCAGAATTCTTTAAAGATTTCTCACATAATATATAGGTTGTGTGGGGTCTATGTTCTCCTATTCCACATTCCATAACATGGCATTTATAAACATTAAATTCCATTTGCCAAGTGGCGCTCCATGTACTTATTTTGTCCAGGTCTTCTTGAAGGGCATGACAATCATCTAAGTTTCTTATCCTTCCTATTATCTTAGCATCATCAGCAAACATATTCATATAATTCTGTATACCAACTGGTAGATCATTTATGTAGACAATAAACATCACTGGTGCAAGAACTGAACCCTGTGGTACTCCACTTGTGACATTTCTCCAGTCCGATACATTGCCTCTGATCACAGCCCTCATTTTTCTATGCCAGAAAATTTTTGTGTGGTGAACCCCGTGTATCCGCGGGCCATTTAAATCTTGCGTAGTACTCCAAAGCATCACATGATGCGATGCGCAATTTACTGCAAGTCGGTCAAAGCATCATATTACTGCAAGTCGGTCAAAGCATCATATGATGCCATGCGCAACTTAAGGTTATTGTGACGATACAGGGCTGTTTTGGAAAAGATTGCCTAAGAGGACATACATTACCAAGGAGGAAAAATCCTTGCCCGGACACAAGCCTATGAAAGATAGGTTTACGCTTGTGCTGTGTTCTAATGCGAGTGGCAATTTGAAAATTAAACCCTTGAAAATTAAACCCATTCTGAAAATCCAAGGGTTTCAAACAGTATAAAGTGCAGAAAACCCAAATTTGTGTGATGTGGAAGTCTAATAAAAAGGCATGGGTGACTAGGATTATTTTTTCGGAGTGGATGAATGAAGCGCTGTGCCCTGCCATAGAAAAATATCTGCAGGAGAAACATTTGCCACTCAAGGCCCTGCTTCTCCTCGACAATGCCCCTGCTCATCCTCCAAGATTGGAAGATGAATTGATGCACAGATACAGTAAATTTCTCACAATAAAGTTCCTCCCTCCTAACACCACTCCTCTAATTCAGCCTATGGACCAGAAAATCATAGCGAATTTTAAGAAACTGTATGAAAGGGCGCTTTTCCGGAAATGTTTTGAAGTGACTGAAGCCACAAACCTCACTCAGTTCTGGAAAGATCATTTTAACATTTGTAGTGCTTTAAAACTCATTGACAAAGCCTGGCAAGAAGTGACTCAAAGAACCCTGATCTCTGGCTGGAGAAAATTGTGGCCTAAATGTGTGACAGAACTAGACTTTGAGGGGTTTGAGCCTGTAAATGATGCGCCTATTGTTGAGGAAATTGTTACTCTGGGCCGGCAAATGGGCTTGGTATTGGATGGTGATGTGGAGGAGTTGGTGGAAGAACACAACGAAGAACTGACCACCGAAGAACTCCAAGCCCTTCAAAAGGAACAGCAAGACGACCCAGCTGATGATGTTTCTCCAGTGGAGGAGGATGTGGTAGTAGTGAATGTCCCTTTTGCACAAATTAAGGTGGTGTCAATGTGGGAAGAGATTCAAACTTTTATTGAAAAGACTCGCCCAGAGAAAGCTGTAGTAGGCCGTTGCCTTAATCTTTTCAATGACAATGTGATGCCTTACTACAGAGACAGCTTGGGAAGAAGGGAAAAACAAGCTTCCATGGACAGATTTGTTGAGAAAATTGAGCAGTGAGCCACAACCAGGACCTAGTGGTACTCAGGCAAAACGTGCCAGGGAGTGCACACCAGAAAGGTCCTCACTGCCTGATGATAATGGAAGGGGACTTCCCTTCCAAACAGTAACACCTCTCCTCCTCCCCCCTCCTCACCATCTTCCATACGCCTACAGCATTCAACAATAAGGGTAAGTAATAACTTGAACATAGTCTTGTAGGTTTATTTAGATGAATTAGGTATAAAATTTAGTTTGAAGTGGGTTTCACACAAATGAACACTTAAAAGAAAGAATTTTGGGGATTTGTTTTTTTCTTGTGCCTGGCAATGTTGAACCCCTTAAGGCCCATAGCAGCATAAGGTTTAATAGCTGAGCAGCTCAGGAGTTCAACCAGCTCAGCTCTGGTGCCTTTTGTTACACTCCTGCCCTCAGCTTGTATGTTGACACTGGCTTCCCATCTCTTCAGGACCGCTGTGATCGCTACTGTCTTCGTTATCTTGCGAGGTCCTTACAAACATCCTTACTCTCGCCTCTGTCATGCTTTGACATTTACCTCTCCTGTAGTTCCTGTTCCTCTTCACCACCTCCCTCTTTCTGTCCAGTTATCTCGCTTACAGGATTCTCTTTAGATTCGTATTACTTATGTTTCTCCTCATATTGTTCAGTCCTTTTCCCCATGGAGGGTCCCCCTTTCTAAATTTTTTGCATCCTTGACCCGTATCTCTAAAGTTTTTACCCCTCCTACAGTTCTGAAAAGCCTTTTTCTTGAACACTTGTTTTCACACTCCCACTCCACTCTTTTTTTTTACACTCCACACTCTATTCCCTAGCGGCAGCGTGCGGACGCTGCTGCTAGGGAAGCTGTCCGCTCTTGTCCCATCTCCCGTAAAGGTATTCCTTATTCCGACTTTTACCTAGTAATTCATTCCTCCATCTTTACCCGTTGGCAGGATTGTTGGTTTTCTGTTACTGGTAACAAACTGCGTACTCTTAAGAGTAGTGTGTACTCTTGGCCTTCCTCCTACCACTGTAACCGGCGATGGGAAACGGCTCTGGCGAGATTGCTTATTGGCCATACACGCTTAACTCATGGTCACTTAATGGAGTGCTGCCCTGGTTCTTATTGTGCAAATTGCATTGTCCCTCTTAGTCGTGCATATCCTTGTTGAATGTCCTGACTTCCAGGACGAGCGTGTCTTGCTTTCAGACCGTCCCTTGCGGTCGCTTGTTCCTCGATAGAATTCTTGGTGAATCAAATACTTTTGATATCGTTTGCCTTATGTGTTTCTGTTCTTGTATTGGCATCCATGGTAATATTTAGCACCCACTGATTATTCCGCACATTTAATGGCGTTACATAGCCTTCCCGGTTTGGTGCCTTCTTTTGATAATTACATACATGCTCACGGGTAATGCTCAGCCAATTTTTGAGTTTGCTGGTGGTGGCAAGCTGGGATTTTAACCTCGTATGCATATATTCCTTTATGGAATTCTATTGGAAACAAATTGATACCAAAATTTACAACGTAGCACAAAAATTGAGGTGAGAAAGCTGAAGAGTACACACATTTTAGTGCAGGTGCATGCTGACACAAAATGCTCGGTCCACATTGTGGTGTGCTGGGCGGTGCGTGCTGGTTTGGGCAGTATTAATTGACTAGTTAAATGCGGAGTTGTGTGGTCAGCCTGATAGGGCGTTATAGTGCTTTCATGAGAACCGTAACGTTATTTCTTAGTTAACATGGACTAGCCCACTTTCTCTTGCTTGGTGCCTTCTTTTAATAATTACTTTGCCAACATGGTCATAAAAATATAATGCTTTTGAAGAACGTAATATTATGATGTACAGTTCATTTACCAGTGCTGCTTTGTTCTTTGTGGGTTGCCCTGAATAGCTCCTCTTGGGTATCCATGAGTGAATCTTCACCTAGGCTTGAAACTAACAATGATCATTAAATTGTACATGGTTCCATTTCTCTCCAGTTCAGAGGATCTTTTCAGTGCAGTCGCAATTGGAGTTTTTTTTGGACTGTGTTGCAGTGTTCGCTCTTGTAGCAGTCATCTCTGGTTCCCAGTCCTGTTCACTTGTCTTCGTCTGGTTCCCTTAGACTGAACTAATGAGAGGTGAACTGCTTCACCTCTCAAAAGATCTTACATTTCAATACAGTATTTTGAAACCTGCTGTATATCTTTACTTCACACACCCTTTGAATTCACAATTTTAGCACCCTTGAAAGATCGTTACATTTTCGTGTTTGAGGTTAGAAACGGCTCTGCATCTGGAGTCTTGTGCCTCTTCCCTAGAATCTTGTATCTTGCACATCTTGGTCATCTTTGTTTGCTGTGCCCGAGAATGTTGTTTGACTTCCTACCCTTAAACTTGATAATGTTTTAAGAGCTATTTGGTGCATTTAAATTGCTGTTTTTCTTAGCTTTTTGGATGTATAGATGCTCACATTTGCCAAATTTTTGTCTGCTGCTCTGAGAATGTGATGTTGATCTCCAGAATTTTAAAGTTTTTTTTTTGTTTCAGGTTGTCTTCCATATTGCTACTCTTATGCCAACTTTACAAAATGATCCAAATTGTAACAACAAGAAACTCCACATAGGCAACGATTTTGTTACAATTGTATTCAATGAAAGTGGTGTACCATACAATATAAACACAATGAAGGTAAGTAAATTATACTTATTAGATTGTGCATGTGTGTAGATTATAGCCAGTGTAATTTTAGTTTTAGTTTTCTGGGATGGCTCTATGGTTGGCTTTTATTGGCTTCCTGTTGCAAGCTGCCTAGTACCTCTATCCAAGTTTTCACACAAGGTTCTAGAATCCGTAAGTCTACCAGACACCAAAACCTGGCCCATTCATAGGTGCAGAGAGTAGGGGGATGCTAGATCGATCACCCTAACAGAAATAATCCCTAAGACAGGTAGAGCAAAATAAAATGGGCAACAGCAAGGAAAATCTAAACAACTCTGAAAATGAGGCACAAGGTAGTTAGGTTGTTGACGCCACTAGTGAGGTCCCCTTCCCTCTTCCCCCCCCCCCCCCCTCTCGGTAGGTGACAGCACCAGGAGCTCCTGGACTGAACCATCAGTCACTCGCCTGTTGTTGATCAATATACAAGTGCTTCTCGTGTCAGTCTACCCTTCAGAGGTCTCTTTTTTTTCCAAATGAGTGTTGGTCATACTTTGAACTCTAGTTTTGCTAGGAGCACCTGCTTGTTTCTTCAAATTCTATGATAACTTCACATGCTTTTATTTATATGCCTCGCTTGCTATGTGTACCACGAGTAACTGTTTGCCTCGAGTTGCACGAGCTCTTTAAAGCTGTTAGCTGGTGTTGCCTTTCAGTCATTCCGTGCCTATAAATATCTGGTCTTGTAAATCACAGCAGCTCCCAACCGAACCATCTCAAATTTAATTTAAATTTGGTAGGATGTTGAAAGATCATGAATTAACAAGACAAATTTTAGCCTTCTGTGATGCATGATATTCATATAGCAGGGTTACCAATGTAATTAAAAAAATACATAATTCTTGCATACAAGCTCAACAAAAGTTCATATCTTTGCTTCTAATTGAGGTACTGTACAACCATCATATTTGACTTGCAATTTTAGGTTTGCATAGTTTTACAGTTTTAAGTTTTACTTTCAATATTGATATTTTTAAACATGACCTGACCTTGAATATATGAAAGGTGCATCTTTAACTTTTTGGATTTTTTTAATACAGTTAAATGCATTTTCTTCTTGGTACAAGTAAAATATGATTAAAAGTATAGGCTTATAGTAGTTAAACCCTTCTTGCACCAAACATGCATCTGGCAAGTTCATACCTCTTTCTTTTTCTTTTTTCTCTCCCCAGTTTTACATAGGTCCTAATTTATGATCAAATTCTCTGTACAGCTATTGTAACAGACATTGTTGTTGTAACAGAACCCATGAGCATCACACCAGAAATAAATACAGTTTTGATATTCCTAGAGTACGACTTAATCAAACCTAGAAATGCTCTACAAATCAAGGGGCCCAGAATGTGGAATGACCTTCCCAACCATGTTAAAGACTGTACCTCTCTCAACCAGTTTAAGTTAAAAACGAAGCTATACCTAATAAATTCCCTGTAACCTACCTTACCCTTCTATTGTCAACCAATGTCTGTTTTTCTTTAATGAGCGCTGTTTGTCGACTTAATTGTATTTGTGCTGCTTTTTCATCTATGTTTTCATTTCTTTTTTCATTCTACTCATTATGCTCAATTAGTATTAAGCTTGTCATTTAAGTTTATCATGCCCGAAACGCTTTGCGTAATAGTGGCTTTAGGCATTGTATGTACTAGCTCTACCTATAAGTCAACCAATCTTTGTAAAAATTTATTGTATGTATGTACCTTACCTAAATAAACATTTTATTTTTTATTTTATTTTACATAAAAGCTAACACATGGATGATTGTTTTGTGTTCAGAGTTGGACTAAGCATCAACTTGAAACAAAATTTTAAACTATTGCTAAGAAATTGAGTGCTATTTGAAAATTTTCATTTGGCATCACTTTTGTCTTGTCTATACCACAGAAGCTTTAACAAGTAGTGGAAGGGACTGGTACAATATACCTGGACAGATGCATCTGTAAATACTTTAGTGATAACTTAATAATGTGACAATGGATAAGAAATGCATAGTGCTGCAATTCATTTGATATTGAAGAGCACAGCAGCAGTAGAAAATAATAAAGGAAGGACTACCATAGACAAAAAAAAATGGCCACATAAATAGTGAACAGTGTGGCAACTGTAGGAAAAAATTTAAATGGATTCCGTTAGTGAGGAAGGCTCAAGCACATAGATTGATAAAGTGCCATGAAAGGTGGACACACACACAAGAGTGAATTGGCTATACAATCATTAAATGAAACTCTAAGATTTGGAGTATCATTTGTGAAGAGAAAGAGAAGGATGGATGGACATACTGCAGACAAAAAGCGACTAAAATTGCAGAAGTTGTAAAAGACGAGATATTCCACATGACAGTGGAACCTATATCATTTGAAACCAGTAGGCATGGCAGGATGTGCAAAATAGCCCCATTGAAAAGCAGAGGTGTAATAGGTATGCTGAGGTAGAACTCTCAACATTGAGCCAAAGACTTTTCAACACTCCTGCTACACACAAGTGGCATAACTGGCCAACCTCCATGTTCGAGAGAACTCGACAAATGCCTCCAATGAATACCTGATCAATCAGGCTGCGATTCATACATCAGGCTGTGAGCAGCAGCGTCCAACAGCGTGGTTGACGAGATGACCAACCGGGAGACCAAGCCATTGATCCCCTGAACCTCCACAAGGTAGGTAGGGCTTTGTGGACTAGGTTTCAAAGTCTCTTGTGCTCAAGGCGGGCACTTGGATGATCTCCCTTGATCTTTGGTATGCGTATTGGCACTCCACTGTTCAGGGATTTGTTAGACCGGCAGGTTTACCACTTTTGGTAAACTCGTTTTAGCTCAATCTAGCTTCATGGGTGTTTGTGCTTGGCTCAGGTTGTGATGGCCTGTCTTCATTTGCTTGGTGTTTGGGTTTTGGCCTACCTCAACAAATGGCTGGTGTGGCCTCCCAGACAATCCACATGTCTGCTAGCCAGGGATCTGGTCCTTTCAATACCTCTTGTACTTATATGACAAAATTATGGCCCAAATCAAATTTGCAAATGACTTCCCAAGTGATACCTAAACTCATGATTCTAGATATTGAAAGCGCTTACCTATTGGTAATTTACTGTGTGTCATTTGCAGCAGTTTAAATGTAGCAGTGTGTGATAAATTATGTTGAAATGATGCATAGCTAGGGCTAATATGACAGAAGGGTGGCCAGTAAATTATTTAAGCAGTTAGCAACCTTTTGGAAGAGGTTATAGTTTTTTGGATATAATCAACAAATGAATTCTCGCTTAAAAAAAAGCAAAAAGTTTGTTTCTTTTAAGTATAGTTTACTTTTCTAACTACAGTACTGAACATACCATAACACAAGTTTATTCTTTGTTAGAACCACCACTACTAAAAATACATGGATATAAACTTCATCCTGTAACTGCAAGTAATGTAAAGACATCTATGAATATAATGTAAAAGGAGATTTGTTTCGAGAGTATCATCATAGTACAGTTTTTAGTCTCTTTGCTTTCATTTTTAGGGACAGTTTAACCACACTGTTATTGAGGTGGTGCCTGGTGATCATGGCTCCAACTGCGTCTCCGTCTTGTGTCGACCCGAGTTGGAAGAGTACGTCAAAATTGATAATCCCAGAATTGTATCCGATGCTAGTCTACCTATCTTGGTGCGGCAGCTTGCTCTCCATGCTAATGTGAGTTTGTGCAAATTCCCAATTTTATATAAAATTAAATATTTTAACAATCATTTGCCAAACATGTACAGGACTAAATGGTCTTTTTGTTCTTTAAGTTTATACAATGTAAAGAATTTTCCTAAAATGCAGGGGTTACTTTATGCTTTTTATATGCAAACTGATCTTGTAATTCTAACGCTGACATTTTTAAAATAATGGTCTTTATGGAGAAGCATTTTTGACACTGGGATATTCATATATTACAGTTTGCTTCACTTGTGTGGGATTCGCTGAGTCGGCCACCCCATACCCCATTTGCAAGTAACTGGATGGAGAGACTGAGAAAGATCAGAAAACTTCGCGAGAAAGTGCTCAATGAATTTAAAATGTGTGATAAAGGATTAAGTCCTCTAGAACTGGTGGATTTTACAGATTTGATAGATACATCTGTCAGGAAGAGGACTGGTGTATATTCAATGCATTTTATGCATTGACCTGGGAGGACTGTCCATGAGGGTGGTGAAGATTGAGTATTATGAACAAGAAAGATTTATAATTAGAGAAGTAGAAAAAATTACTTGCAGGTTGAGGTGGAACATGAAAGAATGATAGGGGAGGTGTAAGAATGATGAGTTGTGGTGAGGGGGGTTAAGAATGGTAGGGTGAAGGAAGAATAAAGAATTGGATTAGACTACTATGAGAGGTGGGAAAATAATTAGAGGGTGAAATGGAGTAGGTTGGTGGATGGGACAGGAAGTATCTTAATGTAAAACATGAGAGAGTAATTGTCAATTGCTGTGTGCCAACAGTACTTTGGCAAGTCACCAGTTCCTATGCATATTACTTCAGTAAATGTTGTGAATTATAGTTGTATGTGGATGTATTTTGGTGGTTTAAGATTTACATAGTTTTACTAGAATTAAGTTTTTAAAATTTTTATTGTATGATAAATGTAGAGATTAATTATTGTTATTGTATGTTGTATTTTATGCACTTAGAATAGATAAGTTTTGGTGCCTTATTAATATATAGTTTCCAGAGTTATATAATGTCATTATTTTTGAGAAATGAAAAGCATATTTTGATAAGAGTATTAATTACCTTCTTAAAAATTACACTAAGGGCCATGTGGTATATTTTCTGGGCAAGCTTCAAAAACCTCAATGCCATGTAATGAGAAACTTCCTGGCTACCACCCCTCCCTTTCTGGCCCGTTGTCTTCGTGAGGGAGCTTGGTAGGTGGCTGCCAGTGATTCTCGATGGGTCAGTCCTCTGTCTTTTTGAAGCCTTATGCTCCTGCTGCTGTCTTCACCAATTTTGCCAGAAATATTTTCCTTTTCCCCGTTTAATTTTTCTCCCTCCTTTCTAATTATTTCCTGCTGACCTTTTGCCAATCTTGATTATTCTTTCGGACTACTGTACTTCTGTTTTGATGCCCGGGTGTTTGGGGAGGCATACTCTCACCCATAGAACTGTAGTACCCAAGGTAGCGAGTGTGGGGTGTATACTCACGACGCACCCCTAGGGGTCCCCGGCAAGACTGGCAACATGTCTCTTGTTGGGTGTCCTATCCTCTAATTGTGGCTGTGGTGGGAACGGGGGCACATTCATGAATTAAAGTATTACCTCTCGTTTTCATATCGCTAAATACTGTTCCTCTTATTACTTCTCAGGCTTGTGGGGTGGGCAACCATGCCTCCGAGTCGAACTGTGTTGGAAAACCGGGCTCTGTAACCTCTGCTACAATGGGCCCAGACCTAGCTCCTCCTTTGACCCTCCTGACTACCTCCCCCCCCCCCCTTGGCTCCCTTCCCCTCCTCTGTGGTTGGGTCGAGCCACACGTCCCCAGCGGTGACCACCTGGTTCCCTGGCACAGCTCTCTCATTGTGACTACTACGCCTTTTAACCCCTCTGGGGGTTCTCAATGCCGTCCCCACCACAGCCACACTCGCACGATCCCTTCCCATATTAATACGTACCAAGCCTTGTTTGGTCCTGCTTCGTGGGCTAAATACTTTGATCTCCTCCCTCTGGATTTTACACCACTTGACTATTTCTCCCTCCATAAATGCCTTGTTGATTCAGTGGATGCCTCCTGTTACTTTTAACCCCAGCCATTTTGGTATATGTCATCGCTGCTCCTTCACCGATGCAGCTACCCGCTTAGCCGCATTGTCCTGCATTGGGGAGACCCCTGTTCGGGTCTCCAAAAATGCTCGGTTAAATGCCAGTGTTGGCACTGTTCTCCTCCCGCACCATATTGCAACTGGTGTTAGGGACCTGAAAGACTGCCATAAGGATATTAATCACTGTGATGTGCCGAGTTTGTGAAATTCCCCTGTGCGCGTGAAAGTGTCCCCCCCCCCCTCTTTTTTTTTTTTTTTTTTTTTTTTTTTTTTTTTTTTTTTTTTTTTTTTTTTTTTTTTTTGTAAAATGATAAATTCCCTTCCCTGAATGTCTATGTAAAAATAAATACCAAATTCCACTTACTTTGGCTGTGGGGACAGTGGACAAGGTGTGCTGTGACGTTATCAAGGGCTGGTCGCCTGTGTATGAAGCTCCCAGACACGGTCGCGCGGGCCATTCAAGCATTGGGTGTTGCCACAAATATATTTTCAATTATTTGTTCTATGTATTTCCAATGCGGTTTTGTTTTTTATCGTACTGTATATGATGCATATTTGTGTCCTTTACAATATATATTCAGTAGAACGTTCATAATGTTCCATGAAACTGTGATACATGTCAGTAATGTGTCCACAATAAATGTTTGTCCCAATATTACTTGTTAAAAATTCACTAAAATTACAATATGTACAGTTTCACACACTATTTACACAAGTAACGCACTGTATTACACACTCAGTACTTCAGAAGCAAGTAATAATCAACGAAGTAGTCCATGGTACACAGTGCGACTTCACTCTTGTTGCACCAGGTACAGATAGATTTTTGCTTCCAGTTTTTGTTCTGTGTGCTTGCAAATAACACACTTGCATACACCCTTGGCTTAAGTCCCTGTAGGTGGTATGTAGTCAAGCTCGTAAAGCGTAAGGTAGTCTTGAAAAGATTATAGGAAAATATAAATTTGTAAGGTAGTCTTGAAAAGATTGCTGTGTAAGGTCCCACACGGGAAGAGATTCAGCCACCCTTGAAGAGTCAGTCAGTCTGGAAGAGATTCAGCCAGCCTCAGAGTGTCATTCAGTCAAGAGGAGATTCAGCTATTCTTGAAATATCTATGGAAAACGCCACCATGGAAGCCGCTAACACTGTTCATCTATGCTACTTTTATCGGATGCATCATCATGCCTCATCTATTCATCTATGTATCATCTATATAAATTGGAGAGGGCATAGGTGGGCAAGAGTGGAGCTGAGCTACAACTCGATATGCTTGCTGTATCGTTATCTTGAGATCTTCTCTTGATGATTTCGGGGCTTTAGTGTCCCTGCAGCCCGGTCCTTGACCAGGCCTCCACCCCCAGGAAGCAGCCTGTGACAGCTGACTAACATCCAGGTACCTATTTTACTGCTAGGTAACAGGGGCATAGGGTGAAAGAAACTCTGCACATTGTTTCTCGCCGGCACCCGGGATCGAACCTGGGACCACAGGATCACAAGTCCAGCATGCTGTCCGCCCGGCCGACCAGCTCCCTTGTCACTTCATGGTGGCTGACTCGTGGAGACTGACTCAATACACAGTTTCAAATGTAGATATGATAGAGCCCAGTAGGCTCAGGAATTTGTACACCAGTTGATTGACAGTTGAGGCCATTTTGGACAACCAAGCGCTTGCATATTTAGAATGGGTACGAAAAAAGTTTTCTCGGTTGGCGCAGTCTATACCCTCTAGGGAGATCATTTACGTATATCAGAAACAGGATAGATCCGAGTACAAGAACCCTGTGGGACTCCACTGGTGACTTCACGCCAATCTGTCATCTCGCCCCTCACTGTAACTCTCTGCATTCCTATTGCTTAGGTACTTCCTTATCCACTGGAGTGCCCTACCAGTTACTCCTGCCTGTTCCTCCTGCTTATGCATCAGCCTTTTAGGGGGTACTATGTCAAAGGCTTTCCAACAGTCCAAAAAAAAATGCAGTCCACCCATCCTTCTTTCTTGCTTAATCTTTGTCACCTGATCGTAGAATTCTATTAAGCCTGCAAGGCAAGATTTACCTTCCCTGAACCCATGTTGATAGGTTGTCACAAAGTCCCTTCTCTCCAGATGTGTTACTAGTTTTTTCTCACGATCTTCTCCATCACCTTGGATGGTATACAAGTTAAGGACACTGGCCTGTAGTTCAGTGCCTCTTGTCTGTCACCCTTTTTGTATATTGGGACTACATTAGCTGTCTTCCATATTTCAGGTAGGTCTCCCATTTCCAGTGACCCACTATACACTATGGAGAGTGGCATGCAAAGCACTCCTGCACTCTTTCAATACCCATGGTGAGATTCTGTCAGAGCCAACAGCCTTTCTCACGTCCAGATCTAACAGGTGCCTCTTAACCTCATCTCTTGTAATTTCGAACCCTTCCAAGGCCGCATTGGTTTACTGCCACCTTTCGTAATACAGTGACCTTTCCTTGTTCTATTGTGAAGACCTCCCGGAACCTCTTGTGTTGTTCTTTACACACCTCTTTGTCATTCTGTGTACCTGTCCTCACTTGTTCTAAGTTTCATCACCTGTTCCTTCACTGTGGTTTTCTTCCTGATGTGACTGTGTAGTAGCTTTGGTTCAGTCTTGGCTTTATTAGCTATATCATTTTCATACTTTTTCTCGGCTTCTCTTCTCACACTAACTTACTCGTTCCTGGTTCTCTGGTATCTCTCTCTACTGTCTGGTGTTCTGTTATTTCGGAAGTTCCTCCACGCCCTTTTGTTCAGTTCCTTTGCTTTCATACATGCCCTATTAAACCACGAATACTTCTTTTGCTTCTTGGTTTTTTTCCTGTCGGGCCAGCATAAACCTGTTTACTGCCTTCTGAGACTTTTGGGTGACATAGTCCATCATGTCTTGTACGGACTTGGTTGTGAGTTCTGTGTCCCATGGTATATCCCCTAGGAATTTTCTCATCTCATAATTTTCCTTTTGGAGCCCTTTGTTTCCCAGTTCTTTTTGTGGAGAGAGAATTCCTAGCTCTACTAGGTACTCAAAGATCAATACACTGATCTAGATAGCGATAGCTATCAGATAGCTATGGCCATCCGATAGCTATGGCCATCCAATAGCTATGGCCATCCAATAGCTATGGCCATCCGATAGCTATGGCCATCCGATAGCTATGGCCATCCGATAGCTATGGCCATCCGATAGCTATGGCCATCTTACCACTATGGACGATAGCCACTCTAAGACAGATTGCTCATCTCCCCAGGCTCGCTGCCTCAATTGCGGTGAGGCCCACACTACCTTCTCCCAGACGTGTATCCATTACAAGCTTGAGGAAGCAGTCCTCGACTTGAAAAACCGGGATCGTTTGACTTTTCCTGAGGCTAGTCACCAAGTCTGCCGTCTCCACCCTTTCACTGTTCCAACTTCGTTCTTTTGGCCTTTGTGGTAATCTCCCTCTCTTCCTTCAAAGCTTTCTCTCTCGTCGTACCTTTCGAGTCGGGCTGTGTACCTTTCGGCAGTATGACGGTGTACCCCAAGATAGTGTTCTGAGCACTACTCTTTTTCTGGTTGCCCTCAATGGTCTTCTATCCTCCCTTCTGGCATCTTCTCCGCTCTTTATGTTGACGATCTTACTCTTTACTGTCGAGGTGGTGATTCACCTAACATTCAACGACGGCTTCAATTTGCGATTGATGCCGTGTCATCTTAGGCCATCAATCATGGCTTCAAATTCTCTACTACTAAGACTGGTGCCATGACTTTTATTCGGAAGCGAGTTGTTCTTCGTCCCTCTTTGTCACTTTATGGTCATCCCCTTGAGTACAAAGATTCCTCAAAGCTTTTGGGGTTATTCTTTGATACCCGTTTGTCTTGGTTGCCCCATATCTCTTACCTCTGTGTTGAATGCTCTAAGGCCCTTAACCTCCTTAAGGTTTTGTCCCATACTTCTTGGGGAGCAGATAGGTGCACGCTCCTCTATTTGCATTCCTCTCTCGTCCTGTCTAAACTCAATTATGGTTGCCCTGCATACTCTTCTGCTTCTCCTCCTACTCTTTGCCGTCTTGATCCTTTGCACCATACTTATAATAATAATAATAATAATAATAATAATAATAATAATAATTTTTATTTAGGTAAGGTACATACAATAAATTTTTACAAAGATTGGTTGACTTATAGGTAGAGCTAGTACATACGATGCCTAAAGCCACTATTACGCAAAGCGTTTCGGGCATGATAAACTTAAATGACAAGCTTAATACTAATTGAGCATAATGAGCAAAACTTGGTTGCACCTCAGCTCTGGTGCTTTTCGTTCAACTCCTACCCTCAGCTTGTACGCTGACACTGGCTTCCTGTCTCTCCAGGACCGCCGTGATCGCGACAGTCCATGATTGGTGGCCAAAGATAATTTAATTATACCTGCATCAATCGCAAGTTGAAGCCGCCGTTGGAGAGGCGAATCATCACCCTGACAGCAAAGAGTAAGATTGTCAACATAAAGAGCGGAGAAGATGCCAGAAGGAAGGGAGGAATGAAGACCATTGAGGGCGACCAGAAAGAGTAGTACTAAGAACACTACCTTGGGGCACACCTTCATACTGCCGAAAAGAGGCAGAGAGAGTGGTACCATGCCTGACTCGAAAGGTACGACGAGAGAGGGAGATTACCACGAAGGCCCAAAGAACGAAGTTGGGACAGAATATGGTATCTCAAAGTCGTGTCATAAGCCTTTTCCAGGTCAAAAAGGACAGCAATAACGGAGGTCTTCGCAGCAAAAGCAGTACGGATATAGACCTCCAAGTTCACCAGGACATCAGTTGTGAAAACTAAGTAAAGGGACGACGAGCAGAGAGAAAGATCAAGACAGGAAAGGGTGCGAGTTCGAGAGTCCACATGAGTGGGCTCACCAGAATTCAGAAGAGATAGAGAAGAAGTGAGGACGAACGGTTCGAGAAGACGGCCTCGGGTGTTTCAGAACATCACCCCAGAGGAAATGTCGACAGTTGAAATCGCCCAAAAGGAGCACCGGCTCTGGCAAGGAGTCCAGGAGGTGCTTAAGATCAGGAAGGGAAAGTGGGACATTTGGGGGGGAGATAAATGGAACAGACTGTATACCATTTACCCACAAAAACATGGGCAGCAGAACAATGGATAGGTGACGTAAGAAGTAGGGGGACGAAGGGATTATCGGAACGAATTAAGAGAGCAGTAGAGTTATGGGCCCCAGCAAGAGCTGGGGGGGGGGGGGAGGGAGGGAGAGAAAGAAAGGAATAACCACGAAAGTGACCAGGACGAGCACCAAGCATTGGTTCCTGGAGACAAACACAAAGTGGTGAAAACTGTGTAATTAGAAGTTGGAGTTCATGGAAGTAGGCATAAAATTCACGTATATTCTACTGAAGGATAGACATTATCAAAGAGAAAGGACAGTAACAGAGAATAAGAAAGAAATAAAGGTATAGAAGAACACAGTTTATTAAAGAATCTCAGGCGCAGGGTCGGCAAAATCAGGGTTAGGGGGCATGGGTAAACTTAGTAAGGATAGAGGAAAGGGAGCGAGAGGCCAGACCAGAGGCGGACTGACGGGGTCCGGAGGAGGAGACAACTGCATGAGGGGCAGGCAAGGACAGATGGAGGAGAGGGGGCAGGAGTCAGGGAGTGCACCTTAACAAAGGCAGCAACCGAGAGGGAATCGGGGGCGAAAGAAACCTCCATATCTGGGACGGGGTTCGACCACTGACATGGGAGGGGATATAGTGACAGAGTCAGAGGGAGGGGGCGAGATAGCGAAACCTTCTTACCCGCTGGAGAGGAGCCAGGCTTACGTTTCTGACTCGAAGAGACAGGCGTTCCAGTAACAACATACCGGGCGACAGACTCAATGGTCTCGGCAGGAGAAGAGGAACGGGAGCGAATAACACGAAGATTGCTGGGAGGATGATGGATATCAGCCTGGACAGACAGGTGGCGTGGAGGGTCAAGAGACTGGGGGAAGGGTCGGGAAGAAAGAGTGGGGGGGGGGAGACGGGGAAGAAGACAAAGGAGATATGGTGGACTGGGTAGGAAGGGGGGAAACCCCAGATGGAGAACCGGGAGGGAGACCATCCGGGACAGGAGGCAAAGGAATAGGGGAGGAGGTGGTGGGGTGTGGTCGGGTTTAAGGCCTGGAAACGGTTGTGAGACTGAGGAAGACGGGAAGGACGAGGAGAGGTAGAACGCAACACGCGAGCATAGGAGACGCCTGCGAAAGGGGTGAGATGACGATACGGTCACTTAATGGAGCGCCGCCCTGCTCCTTATTGTCCAAATTGCATTGTCCCTCTTACGGTCGTGCATATCCTTTAATTGTTGAATGTCCTGACTTCCAGGACGAGCGTGTGTCTTGTTTTCCGACCGTCCCCCGCGGTCGCTTGTCCCTCGATAGAATTCTTGGAGACTCGGATACTTTTTATATCGTTCGCCTTATGCGTTTCTGTTCTCGTATTGGCATCCTTGGTGATATTTAGCGCCCTCTGATTATCCCGCACTTTTACTGCATTTAATTATACCTTTAAATAATCCTCAAATTATGCTACAATGTACCAGTTGATAATCCTCAAATTTTACTTTAATGTACCTACTAATCTTTGTCAAATTTTCTTAATGTACCTGTAAACATTTTTTAAATTTTGCTAGAAATTACCTACTAAAATGATCTGTTAGATTAAGGACCTGCCCGAAATGCTATGCGTGTTAGTGGCTTTACAAGAATGTTAAAACATCAATGCTATGTACTCTCATAAACCCAATGTACCTTCTTGTATATAAATAAATAAATAAATAAATATGGCTTTTACCCCTCCAAGGCCAAATTACTGACCCCGCCCAGGATGCAACCCCACAACATGCTGACTACCTCAGCTTGTGAGTAGTGAATACCTACTCACTGCTAGGTGAACAGCGGAATTAGGTGAGAGAAAATGTGCCCAACCATTTCTGTCCCGCCCGGGATTCGAACCCGGAATTATCAATTGTGCATCGAGGATGAACCCGAATGTACTACCGGGACCCTAATAAATGCAAGTGTACGTAAATATGTTAATAAAATATTAATAGTTTTACTCATTTTTATATAAACTCGAACTGAGATCCTTTTTTCAGCGAAAGGAAATAATAAAATATAATATATATATAATAAAAATAAATGCTACTTTTAAAGGTGAAAACCCGCAGCTACCCACTCGAATCCGTGAGCTAAAACAAATGAACATCGGTCACTATTTGCACAGTTGTCAACACGTCACTTCAGTGGTGGTGCGGAGTATTTTGTCATGTAGGGGGAGTTAACCGTGGCTGTCAATGTGTTTTTCAATGATTTTAAACTGCCGATACTGACCACCTGTTGTTTATGTTCCCCTTTTGACAATTATAACTTCGCAGTGACTTCTTTTTATATATTTCTTGTCGTAAACTTTGTTTTTGTTCGTATTTGTTAATATATATTGTTATTTCATCGCTCGTACTAGCATGCAAGAAGAGGTACGTATCAATGAATAATCCAATAAAACCAGCACTGTACTGCTCGGTTTAGGCTTGGCAGTACGTAAGCTGTATATTTGTTCCGCTTGCTGATACTGTATAGATCTGAACAAATGACTTTTTGTATGTAATTAAGAAGATGGTGGTACATACGTACATAGTAGGTAGTGACATGATCACTACCTACAAAATTCTCAGAGGAATTGACAGGGTAGATAAACAGTTTAACACGGGTGGTACGCGAACAAGGGGACACAGGTGGAAACTGAGTACCCACATGAGAAAGAACTTTTTCAGTGTCAGAGTAGTTAACAGGTGGAATGCATTAGGCAGTGATGTGGTGGTTATCTTGAGATGATTTCGGGGCTTTTTTTTATTAGTGTCCCCGCGGCCCGGTCCTCGACCAGGCCTCCACCCCCAGGAAGCAGCCCGTGACAGCTGACTAACACCCAGGTACCTATTTTACTGCTAGGTAACAGGAGCATAGGGTGAAAGAAACTCTGCCCATTGTTTTTCGCCGGTGCCCGGGATCGAACCCGGGACCACAGGATCACAAGTCCAGTGTGCTGTCCGCTCGGCCGACCGGCTCCCTTGTCACTTCGTGGAGGCTGACTCCATACACAGTTTCAAATGTAGATATGATAGAGCCCAGTAGGCTCAGGAATCTTTCCACCAGTTGATTGACAGTTGAGAGGCGGGACCAAAGAGCCAGAACTCAACTCCCGCAAGCACGACTTGGAGAGTACGTACACACACACACACACACACACACACACACACACACACACACACACACACACACACACACACACACACTCACTCACTCACTCACTCTCTCACTCTCTCACACTCTCACACTCTCTCTCTCTTTCTGTCTCTCTCTCTCTCTCACTAACAAAGGTAAACATAAAAACAAGAGGCAGATCTGAGGGTGCCCAAGTCGACCTGGGCACCGCCGGATATTCCACCTCTAATTCGTCTTGACCTGCCCGAAAATCGAACTCGGGGTCCATTCGCTTGTGAATAGTGTTCGCTGACATGACAAAGTGACAGCAGTAACGGACAATGAGAGGATAAATAAATGAGGAATACTTGTGTGACGGTACGAGAAGAAGCCTTTGGCGGGAGAGCCGGCACTCTGTCAACAAGGTGTTGTGGGGATGCCTAGCGCCGGCAGAAGAACCTCAAGTGAATTATCAGTTTAATCATAATATTATTTCTTATACTTCCCCCATGAACAAAGATTCACTGCAAGGTCTGTTTACCTGTAGATATTTTGCCCTGCTTTTTAAGTATAAATAATATCTATGGTCCATAGATATTCAACAGCTTCGACACTCCATAGATTATGGATTATTGAAGTTGCTTCATATAACTCGAGACTTTCTCACCACCACCTTCCAATCCCAGCAGTTAAATCCCTGTGTTCTTGTAGACTGCCTCCCCCCCCCACCATCTCCCCCCCCCCACCTACGGCCACCCTCCCCCCCCCCACCTCCTTCCCCCACACCACCTGCCCCGCACCTCCGGCCTTCCCCCCACCTGGTGGCCGCCAATCCCTCCCTCAAACCAGCCCCCAACATCCGTGACCCTTCCACCCCCCCCCCCCATCCATTCCTGAACCCTTCCCCATGTCGCCATCTATAGGCAGCCCAGGAACTATAGGCAGCCACGACCACGGAGGAAGAATTGAAACGTGCACATATACACACACATACATACACATACATTTGTCTCTTCTACTTTGACAGGGTGAGATGGCTGATAGAGAAACTAGTGTGTAATTAAGCACTTAACCACTGAAGGTGATTAACATGCTTTTACAAGCTCAGATTATATAGTTAAATCACATACATACATTGTATAATTGATACATGGTCAGTCTTGGGTACAAGTCCAATGTATCAAGTGTTCCAGTACTCGTATAGTAATTACACAGTTCAGCATACCTTAGCCCAGGAGGGCGAAAGTCAGTCAATATGGGACATTCTACAATATAATGTTCAAGAGAGTGCATGTTTTCTCTTTCACACAGTTGACACATTGTGTACTCGACATTTGTGTTTTGAGAAAGCTGCCAGATACGTCTATATCCCAGGCGTATTCTGGCCACTATAACATCACATTGCCAGGTTCTTGTTCTATTAGTCCCATATGTTAATGTCTCCTCACGATATCTATCATAATATTTAATGCTACAACTTTCAGGTCTTTGTAAATAGTGATGGGGAGGCTGAGCCAGTGACGAGAGAACATCCCCCCAAACTCATCACACCCACCCTCACCATAGCCACTATAGACCCCTCTGGCTCTAATTACACCTACACCCGCCTCCAGTACACTCACAACCGGTCAGCAGGAACGGTAAAGGAAACAGAGTTCATATACAGTGTTGAAAGCAAGTATTGTAGATCAGCTCTGCCAGTCAGGTGTAAGCTAAACCTCAACCCTTTTCATACCCATGTTCACACCCACACATACCCGTTCACACACACACACACACACACACACACACACACACACACACACACACACACACACACACACACACGGACGCCCACGCCAGTGTTCGCCCCCGCTCATACCCACCCTTACCCCGTCCCCTCAACCGAGCCAAACAATAGGACTCGGATATCATATAATTTGATCTTGCGCTCAAAGACGAGCAAACACACCTACTTTAGAATAAATCTCGTGCAGTATTAAGGCCCCGACAAAGACCCAAAGGGGAGAGGACCCAATGTTCCTGGGTTTAGGTAGGCGGGTGGGGAGGGTGGGGATACAGGATAGAGCCAGTCGTCTTTCCTTTGTTTCTCAAGCCATCGTCTATTCCTGAGCGCAGAGCTCATTAACAATCCAAAGTAATGTAAATACACATAACTAGGTAAACACTATTAATTGCTTGGATGGTTCAGTTCGCAATGTTACTTGTTTACCCGATAATTTAGTATTGATCCTTCGTGTGTTCCTTTAATATGCCTTGGCTGACGGCGATAAGAGGTCTGGCGGGAGGACAGTGACTGGAGGGTGCGCGCGCGTGTATATAATCTCACGAGGTGATACAGCTCTCAGCTGAAATCACTAAAATACTAAATCTTCCCCTAAGTGACGCTTATTACTATTACACACAAGTCTCTGCTTCACACGATCTTGAAGCTGTACTGGTAGTTCACTAGGTCAACATAAGTGAATCTGGCAGTTGCAACCGCTTAGCAGAAAGCATGTATTTTAATAGATACCTATATATATATATATTTCTTACCAGTTAGGCACCCCCTCCCCTTCCGGCCCGTTGGCGTCGTGAGGGGGCTTGGTGGACGGCTGCCGGAGTGTGATGCTCCGTTGGGCAGTCCTCTGTCCTTTTCTGGCCTTGCACTCCTGCTGCTGTCTTCTCCAATTGTGCCGGATCGCTTTTCCTTTTCCTTATGTTTCGTTTTTCTCCCCCCTCTTCTCCTATCTGCTTGTCGTTTCCTGCCGACCTTTTGCTTGTTTTGGATTATTTCTTTGGACTTCTTCTATTTTGACGCCCGGGTGCTTGAGAAGGCATACTCTTGCACCCGTAGAACTGTAGTACCCGACGTCTCGAGCGAGGGGAACCTTTTATTGTCAATCCCCCTTTCGTCGCTGAACCCGATCTCGACGGACTGACGGTTCTTAAGGTGGCGTTTGTGGGGCGTATACTCACGATGCACCCCTAGGGGGCCCCGGCATGATCGGCGATAGCTTCCTGTTGGGTGTCCTGCCTCTAATTGTGGCTCCATGGTGGGTATGGGGGCACATTCGTGGATGAATTTTTCACTTTTCGTCTCTATGTCGTTGAATGTTTCCGTTGTACCCTCTCAGGCTCGTGGGGTGGGCGACCAAGCCCCCGAGTCGGCCTGTATTGGAAGACCAGGCTCTGTAGCTCCCGCTGCGTTGGGCCCCGACCTTGCTCCTCCTTTGACCGTCCTGACTTCTTCCCCCAGCTCCCCTCCCTCCTCTGAGGTTGGGTCGAGCCTCCAGCCCCCGGTGGTGACCACTTCGTCCCCTGGTGTGGCTAAGTCTTTCGTTGTGACTACTGCGCCTTTTGACCCCTCTCTCTCTAGGGGTTCTCAACGCCGTTCGCGCCCCAACCGCACTCGCTCGATTCCTTCCCGTGCTGATGCGTATCAGGCCTTGTTTGGTCCTGCTTCATGGGCCAAATACTTTGATCTCCTCCCTCTTGATTCTGCGCCTCCTGACGATTTCTCCCTCCATCGGCATCTTGTAGATTCCGTGGATGCGTGTGTTACTTTCAACCCCACTCGTCTCGGTACACGTGTCGTTGCTGCTCCTTCTCAGGATGCGGCTTCCCGCTTGGCTGCCTTATCTTGCCTTGGCGAGATCCCTGTTCGGGTCTCCAAGAACGTTCAGATGAATTCCAGTGTTGGCACTATTCTCCTCCCACCCCATGTTGCAACCGGTGTTCGGAATCTGCAGGATTGCCACGATGATATTCGGCATATCCTTGATGCCCAAGGCCATTCTGTCCTCCAGGTCGACTCGTTTACTCGTCCCCCTCGTGGTCGTCGCCGTCAACCCCTTCGCGTTGTGAAGATCACCTTTGATGGTAGGACCCTTCCATCCTCTGTCATTCTTGCGGGTGCTAGGTGCTCTGTCCAGGAGTATATTCCTTCTCCTCGACTTTGTAATAAGTGCTGGAGGTTTGGGCATGGTGCCCTCCGCTGCTCTGGGACTGTCTCTCTCTGTCCTTTGTGTGGGAGTGAAGGTCACTCTAAGTCGGAGTGCACTTCTCCCCAAGCTCGCTGCCTCAACTGCGGTGAGGCCCATCCTACGTTCTCCCGTGCCTGTGTACATTACAAGCTTGAGGCGGCCGTCCTTAACCTGAAGCACCGGGAGCGTTTGTCTTTTCCTGAGGCGAGGCGCCAGGTTCGCCGGCTCCCGCCTTATACTAACATCTCTTATGCTCGCGTGTTGCGCTCTTCCTCTCCTCGTCCTTCCCCCCTTCCTCAGACTCTCAACCGTTTCCGGGCCTTGGACCCTGATACTCCCACTGCCCCCTCCTCAGTTCCTTTGAGTTCTTTCCCGAGGGGTCCCCCTCCTGGTCCTCTGTCTGGGGTTCCCCTTCTTT
This sequence comes from Procambarus clarkii, assembly GCF_040958095.1. NCBI lineage: Eukaryota > Metazoa > Arthropoda > Malacostraca > Decapoda > Cambaridae > Procambarus > Procambarus clarkii. The sequence goes on from NC_091170.1 coordinate 37,378,811, forward strand.
CAACCCGGTCTGTCATGTCTCCTGTGTCTTCTTCCTCGTCCCCCTCCGATCCTCCTTCCCATCCTCTTCCTCCATCTATCGGCTCTCCCCGCCGCCTGTCGGAGCAGGCGGATGTCCATCGCTCTCCTAACGGCCGTCGTGTGTGCTCTCGTTCGGCTTCTCCGGTTGAGACACTGGAATCCGTTGCCCGGTACGTAGTTGCTGGGACACCGGTCTCTTTAAGTCAGAAGCGTAAGCCTGGCTCCTCTCCTTCCTCTTCCCCGGCGGGTAAGAAGGCTTCGCTTTCTTCCTCAGCTCCTCCTTCTGGCTCTGTTGCTCCTTCCCCTCCCGTTTCGGTGCTTGCGCCCCCTGTTCCTGCTATGGAGGTTTCTTTGGCCCCTGCTTCCCTTTCGGTTGCTGCTCTTGCTGGGGTGCGCTCCCCTCTTTCTACTCCCCCTCTTCCTGCTGCTGTCCTTGACTGCTCCTCTCCGTTGTCTCCTCCTCTTCCTCCTTCTCCTCCGGACCCTGCCCGCCCACCTCTGATCTGTTCTCCCGTTTCCTTCCCTCCGTCTTTGCTCAGTTTACCCATGCCCCCTAACCCTGACTTTGCTGACCCTGATCCCGACCCTGATATTCTTTAACGTGCTCTGTTGGTCTTTCGCCTTTGTTTCTTCCTTGTTCTTTGTTTTTGTCCTTTCTCTTCTCGTCGTTGTCCATTCTTCAATGGAACGTTCGAGGTTATTACGCCAATTTCCTCGAACTCCAACTTCTGGTTTCGCGGTTTTCGCCCCTTTGTGTCTGTCTCCAGGAGCCAATGCTTGGTGCTCGTCCTGGTCGTTTTCGTGGCTATTCCTTTCTCTCCCCCCCCCCAGCCATTGCTGGGGCTTCTAATTCTTCTGCTCTCTTGATTCGGGCTGATGTTCCCTTTGTTCCTTTACTTTTTCCTTCGCCTCTCCATTGTTCTGCTGCTCGTATCTTTGTGGGGAAATGGTACACAGTTTGTTCCATTTATCTCCCCCCGAGTGTCCCGCTCTCTCTTCCTGATTTGAAACACCTCCTAGACTCCTTGCCGGAGCCTGTGCTCCTGCTGGGTGACTTCAATTGTCGTCATTCTCTTTGGGGTGACGTTCTGACGAATACCCGGGGTCGCCTCCTTGAGCCGTTTCTCCTCTCTTCTTCCCTGTCTCTTCTGAATTCTGGTGAGCCCACTCATTTGGACTCTCGAACTCGCACCCTTTCTTGTCTTGATCTTTCTCTCTGCTCTTCTTCTCTTTACTTAGATTTCACGTGGCAGGTTCTTGATGACCTCCATGGAAGTGATCATTTCCCCATCCTTGTTTCCTTTTTCTCTTTTCGCCCTTCCCTCTCTTTCCCTAGGTGGCAGTTTGCTAAGGCGGACTGGACCCTATTTTCCCTCAGTGCTACTCTCTCTGACCTCTCCCTTCTGCCCCTCTCTCGCGCTCTCCTCCTTTTTCATGACACTGTCTTCGACGCTGCCCTCCGCTCTATTCCTCGCTCTTCCTCTCGGGGTCCACGGAAGTGCGTTCCCTGGTGGAATGCGGACTGTGCTCGGGCTGTCCGCTGTAAGCGTGCAGCCTGGAAGAAGCACCGCCGTAGGCAGACGACCGATTCTTTTCTTTTCTTTCGGAAAGCGAGTGCGGTGGCCCGTAGGGCCATCCGTACGGCTAAACGTGAATGTTGGGCATCTTATGTCTCGACAATTACGTCCGAAACCCCTCTGGCCCAGATCTGGAAGCGTATCCGCAAGATAGCGGGTAAGTTCGTTCCCGATGTTTCACCGGTCCTTCACCTCCATGATACTCTTGTGGCGGACCCGTTGCAGGTCGCTTCCGAACTGGGTTCCCACTTTTCTTCTGTTAGCTCTGGTCTTCATCTTCCCCAATCTTTCCTTCTTCGTAAACCTGTCCTTGAGTCTCGTCCTTTAGATTTCTGCACTCATCTTCAGCTTCCCTATAATGATCCCTTCTCTCTCTCTGAACTTCGTTCTGCCCTGGCCCTCTGCGGTTCTACGGCGGCGGGCTCCGATGGTATTCATTATGAGATGCTTCGCCATCTCCCTCCGAGCACGTCTCAGTATTTACTGAGTCTGTATAATCGGATCTGGGAGTCGTCGTCAGTCCCTGAGGACTGGCTCGATGCCGTTGTCCTCCCTGTTCGCAAACCGGGGTCTCTGGGTACTTCCCCTAAGGACTTTCGCCCTATTGCTCTCACAAGTTGTGTCTGCAAACTCTTTGAACGTATGGTTAACGTTCGTCTGATGTGGTTCCTGGAACACCATCACCTCCTCTCCCCTTCTCAATTTGGTTTCCGCAAGTGCCGCAGCACGACAGATGTCCTGGTGAACTTGGAGGTCTATATTCGTACTGCTTTTGCTGCGAAGACCTCCGTTGTTGCCGTCCTTTTTGACCTAGAAAAGGCTTACGACACCACTTGGCGTTATCATATCCTATCTCAACTTCATTCTTTTGGCCTTCGTGGTCATCTCCCTCTCTTTCTCCGCAGCTTCCTCTCTCGTCGTTCCTTTCGGGTGCGCCTTGGTACCGCTCTCTCTCTCCCTCTTTTCAGCAATACGAAGGTGTGCCCCAGGGTAGTGTTCTGAGCACTACTCTTTTTCTGGTTGCCCTCAATGGTCTTCTTTCCTCTCTTCCTTCTGGTGTCTTCTCCGCTCTCTATGTCGATGATCTTACCCTTTGTTGTCAGGGTGATGATTCGCCTCTCCTTCAACGCCGGCTTCAACTTGCAATTGATGCCGTGTCGTCTTGGGCCACAGGTCATGGCTTCAAGTTCTCTACTTCTAAGACTTGTGCCATGACTTTTACGCGGAAACGGGTTGTTCTTCGTCCCTCTTTGTCACTTTATGGTCATCCCCTTGAATACAAAGATTCCGCGAAGCTTTTGGGGTTATTCCTTGACACTCGTTTGTCTTGGTCTCCCCATATCTCTTACCTCCGTGTTGAGTGCTCTAAGGCCCTTACCCTCCTTCGGGTCTTGTCCCATACTTCTTGGGGGGCAGATAGGCGCACTCTCCTTGCTTTACATTCCTCTCTCGTCCTGTCTAAGCTCGATTATGGTTGCCCTGCTTACTCGTCTGCTTCTCCTTCTACTCTTCGCCGTCTTGATGCTTTGCACCATACTGGGTTGCGCCTCAGTTCTGGTGCCTTTCGTTCGACTCCCGTCCTTAGCTTGTATGTTGACACTGGCTTCCTGTCTCTCCAGGACCGCCGTGATCGCTACTGTCTTCGCTATCTTGCGCGGTCCTTGCAACATCCTTCCTCTCGCCTCTGTCGTGCTTTAACTTTTACCCCTCCTGCGGTTCCTGTTCCTCTTCGCCACCTCCCTCTTTCTGTCCGGTTATCTCGCCTACAGGATTCTCTTTCCGTTCGTATTTCTGATGTTTCTCCTCGTGTTGTTCCTTCTTTGCCCCCGTGGAGGGTCCCTCTTCCGCGGTTTTGTACATCCTTGATTCGTATCACTAAAGCTTTTACCCCTCCTACGGTTCTAAAACGCCTTTTCCTCGAGCACTTTTCTTCTCACTCCCGCTCCGTTTCTGTCTTCACCGATGGGTCTAAGTCAGCGGACGGTGTTGGCTACTCTGTTGTTTTTCCTGATCGCACTTATATGTGTCGCTTGCCTCCGGAGACTAGCATCTTTACAGCGGAACTTTATGCTATTCTCTATGCTCTTCGTCTCCTGCTTTCTCGTTGTCAGTCTTCCTTTGTGGTTGTTGTTGACTCTCGTAGTGCCCTCATGGCTCTCGGGTGCTTTAATCCAGTTCATCCAGTAGTTGTCGAGATCCAGCATTGGCTGTTTCTCGTTCACAGTAAATTTAAGTCGGTTGAGTTTTGTTGGGTTCCCAGCCATATTGGCGTGTCTTTAAATGAGCGTGCGGATGCTGCCGCTAAGGAAGCTGTCCGCTCTTGTCCCATCTCTCGTAAAGGCATTCCGTATTCCGACTTTTACCCGGTTATCCATTCCTCAGTCCTTACCCGTTGGCAGGCTTCTTGGTTGTCTGTTACTGGTAACAAGCTACGTACTCTTAAATGTTGTGTTTCCTCGTGGCCGTCCTCCTTCCACCGTAACCGGCGGTGGGAAACAGCTCTGGCGAGGTTGCGTATTGGCCATACTCGCTTAACCCATGGTCACTTGATGGAGCGCCGCCCTGCTCCTTATTGTCCTAGTTGCATTGTCCCTCTTACGGTCGTGCATGTCCTTCTTGAATGTCCTGACTTCCAGGACGAGCGTGTGTCTTGCTTTCCGACCGCCCCTCGCGGTCACCTATCCCTCGATAGAATTCTTGGTGACTCGGATACTTTTGATATCGTTCGCCTTATGCGTTTTTGTTCTCGTATTGGCATCCTTGGTGATATTTAGCGCCCTCTGATTATTTTGCGTATTTGATGGTGCTACATAGCCTTCCCGGTTTGGTGCCTTCTTTTGATAATTACTTACTTACTTACCAGTTAGGCAAAGTAGCTGTGAAAAGGCAGTATGTATAATTTCCACAATGATCCATTGTGGAATGACAGAAAACTGTCGCACAAGTTTGGCCTTGTGCGCCAATTTTCTGGCTCTAACGTTAATTTTACTGTGAGACAGTTTAATTGGCGCCAGAAGAAAAGCACGTACCCAGTAAGCCCTATGCGCTCTATTTTTTTTAAGGCGTTAGGTTATCACCAGTCATTCAGATTTTGCCAGAATATAAGCTTGAGTGAGAGGAAATACAGTTTGCGAACAAGTGATGTAAATAATGGTCTACAGGGCAATATAAAACACCAATCAGCAAAGGAAGAAAGGATAAACCACAGCGGGACAATTCAGAGGGACCATATATCACGCTATTGTGATTTCTGTGAGTAGGTGAGTATAACTAGATGAGTACTCAGCCCCTGGTCCCGACTTATACCCCCAAGCACTCAGCCCTTGGTTCTGACTTATGCCCCCAAGCACTCAGCCCTTGGTTCTGACTTATGCCCCCAAGCACTCAACCCTTGGTTCTGACTTATGCCCCCAAGCACTCAGCCCTTGGTTCTGACTTATGCCCCCAAGCACTCAGCCCTTGGTCCTGACTCATGCCCCCAAGCACTCAGCCCTTGGTCCTGACTCATGCCCCCAATCACTCAGCCCTTGGTCCTGACTCATGCCCCCAAGCACTCAGCCCTTGGTCCTGACTCATGCCCCCCAAGCACTCAGCCTTTGGTCCTGACTCATGCCCTCAAGCACTCAGCCCATCGTCCTGACTCATGCCCCCAAACACTCAGCTCCTGGTCCCGACTCATAATTCCACATTTATAAATAAATGTAAAGTGCTAATAGCAGAAGAGCTCAGTGTAGTATGGAGAAAAATGATCTTCAAGCGGGAAGATCCTGTTTTCGCCATTACTTAACCACTGAAGCCCTCCCGCTCGTTTCTACGTATCTCCTCCCCACCCCTTCCCCGCTCTTCTGCTCACCCCTCACCCCCGGCCACTAACACAGACTCATGCCGCCTCATTTACCACACTGTACACTGCTCGTTCAGCGTGAAGCTCAACACACACTAGTTCCACCTCCACACACCCACCAGAATCCCTGCTTCCTCGCTTTCTTGCCTTCACATACCTTACATTACAAAATTCACCTTGGCGGATATTAATACAAATATATTAATTTATTTAGCGGTTATTAACGTAAATATATTACTTTGTCGGATATTAATGTAAATATATATTTTTCTTAGGGGCTATCGACATGAATATTTTATTTACGCTATACACAAACACTATTACGCAAGTCGAGGCATTTCTTGACAGTTTCCACTCTATATAGGAACGTTTTTTCTTGTTCTGTTCTCTTTTATATAAATGTGAACGTTCAGAGGCGCAACATAACGCAGTGATCCCAGAGTCCTTGAAGCCCTTACGCCTCCCACGGTGGGTGACGGGGCACTCCCGGGCTCTCCTCCCATGTACTGCCTCAGTTTACTTATTTATGTGTGCCTTTCAGTCTTCGTGGGTCTGTCTGTCTGGCTTTCTGAATGGCTGACTGACTGTCATAGTGACAACCTGCAACATAAGTAAATATATGGATGTTCAGAAAATTTAAACCTTGACATTTCTAAACATGTTAGGTTTTTAGGCCTAGAAGATCATAGGTCAAGCTCGTGTAGCTAATTAGTTTAATCAGAACGAGAGTGAGTGAGTCATCGTTGGTGCAGCGACTAAAGTCTCACAGAGAGTAAATGATGAATATTTTCTTTTAATAATGCATTTAAACAATGAGTTCTCCCGGAGCACATGAGAGAAGTGTGTAGATCATCAACACTACAGGCAAAAATGCTCTCCGCTGTTGTGCTAAAGATGCTAAAGACAGTCTTCTGTGCCCCTCGTCCTCTCGTCTGCTCATTTACTCTAATTGCGTGATGGTCATGTGTACCTCAGACTGAGAGCATGACTAACAGCTACTGGGAATCGAAGGGGAGTGATGCGCCCCCCACCCGCCCCATCCCCCCACCACTCCCCCTCACCCCCCCCCCCCCGGCATTATTAACAATGTGAGTCACATTATGCAGGTCCGCGGCCTCTGCCTCTCCACTATGACATTTACATCCAAATTATCCTCTTAAATATCATGCAGCTCCACCGGCCAAATACCTAAACTGACATTTGAGGCAGCGCTCAATGTTAGATGCTTGTCAACGGTTAAGGGGGGACTCCAGACACCCACTCCCACCACCTCCTTCCCCCCAGACACTCCCTCAAACCGTCCTCTACCTAGACCCCCCCCCCCACCTCCATCCAGGGGGTTTATTTTTTTTTTTTTTAAATTTTGCCCCGAGGGGCGAGTTTATTGGGCAGCGCCACTCATCCTGTGAGTGGACACACCGCCATAGCAGCATGTACAACACTCCCCAATAGGAAGAAACCCCGCTGGGTCACCTGTACCCAGACACAGCTGGGACTTGCTTAACTGTCTCAAGTGAACAGCCCTTCAAACAGGAAGATTAACATTTGTCAACCCTTAAAGTCTTAAGTCATCGTGCTGGTGGAAAATGGGGGGAATCTTTTAATAGCAGTATCTATATTTGACAAATATAGATACTGGATAATGGGTCCACTACTGCCCACAGGATGGGTACGGGGTTCACTACAGCCCACTGCATGGGTATATGGGGCTCACTACCACCTGTTAATTCACAGTGTCGGGGGACAGGAAGAAAGAGTGAATTCATACACGTTCGGCTTTTTTCGAGGTCGAATTACTGACCCCGGCCAGGATGCAACCCCACAACAAGCTGACTAACTCCCGAGTACCTAGCAGTGAGTACTGAGTGCTCACTGAAAGGTAAATTTCCTTAGGTGAAAGGAAATGTGCCCAATCATTTAAGGTTAATTACGGATTCGAACCCGGAATTCTTGATTGTGCGTCGAGAACGAACCCGACTGTACTACCAGGACCCTGTTGGATGGGTATGGGGTCCACTACCGCCAAGAGGATGGGTATGGGGTCCACTACCGCCAAGAGGATGGGTATGGGGTCCAGTACCATCCACAGGATGAGTAAGAGGTCCACTACCACCTGTAGGATAGGTATGGGGTCTACAACCGCCCATTGGATGGTTATGGGGTCCAATATCATCCACAGGATTGGGATGGGGTCCACTACCGCACAGATGTGGGCGGTAGTGAACACCATACTCATCCTGTGGGCGGTACTGGACCCCATACCCATCCTGTGGGCAGTACTGGACCCCATACCCATCCTGTGGGCGGTATAGTGGGCCCCATACTCATCCAACAGTTGTAGTGGACCCCACTACCATCCAAAGGATTGGTATAGGGTCCACTACCGCGCACAACTGGGCGGTAGTGGACCCTATACCTATCCTGTGAGCGGCAATGGACCCTATACCCATCCTGTGGGCGGTAGTGGAACCCATGCACATCCAACAGTTGGTAGTGGACCCCCATAAACATCCTACGGGTGGTAGTGTACCCCATACCCATCCTACAGGTGGTAGTGGACCCCATACCTATCCTACGGGTGGTAGTGGACCCCATACCCATCCTACGGGTGGTAGTGGACCCCATACCCATCCTACGGGTGGTAGTGGACCCCATACCCATCCTACGGGTGGTAGTGGACCCATACCCATCCTACGGGTGGTAGTGGACCCCATACCCATCCTACGGGTGGTAGTGGACCCCATACCCATCCTACGGGTGGTAGTGGACCCCATACCCATCCTACGGGTGGTAGTGGACCCCATACCCATCCTACGGGTGGTAGTGGACCCCATACCCATCCTACGGGTGGTAGTGGACCCCCATAAACATCCTACGGGTGGTAGTGGACCCATACCCATCCTACGGGTGGTAGTGGACCCCATACCCATCCTACGGGTGGTAGTGGACCCCATATACATCGAGTGACTATAGTTGTGGACCCTATATCCATCCTGAGGATACACTGGCAGTGTTAAAGGCAGTAATGTTCAGTGTACAGGTTCCCAAGTAGGAAGACTTGAGAGGCAAGACCGACGAGAAGCATCAACATCAGAGGCTGGTGTCACGTGACAGACTTGACGTGGTGAGAGGCAATGTCGTGTAATGTTATCCTGTTGTTGTAGATGTTCTATAGTACCCCGGAGACGGTCTTGCTTGCCTTCCTTACTGTCTGGCTGTGGTCGTCGGTTACGACAGGACAGTTATAAGCTTATAAACCTCAAGGTAAACAGCTCTAACAGACAGAACTGAAGAGGTTGGCGCTGTAGAGGGCGGGTAGGAAGGAACTGGGAACTGCCTGACGTCCTATAAGACTCATCTTGAGACTTCTACTCCAGACGCTCGAGGAGTACCTTGGGGAGACGGAGACAGGAAGAGCGAGGAAGGTGGCGGGAAGTCTTGTGTTGAAGACGAGAGGAGCGCCGAGGACCCGTCAGGAAGTGATCATTAAGGACGCCACTTGTGCAGAATAATATTCTGAACAATGTCATCCTGGACGTTAATAGTTATCATAAAGCATAAATGTTCACACTTCAATAAGTTAAAATTACTCCTTTTGTCATTAACGAGCAATATCTTAAGTCAGTTGAAACCAATAATTTAACATCATCCAGTGTTGTGTCAGGAACGTTGGGCTATTGAGTTTCTTAGTCTGTTATCGCATATATTGTAGTTGTTGAGCGGCCATTAACAGTTCTTGACTGGCGGACCATTACTAATTCACTGCCGGTTCTGTTGCAAATGTTGCTTTGTTCTACCTATTGTTCTTTTGGAACATTTACAATAGAATGTTTTAATTAGTTTGTGAATTAAATTTTGAAATTAACAACTCCAAACGTTCAAGCTGGGGATTTTTATTGGTTCATTAGAGACTCGTTCGTATTTGGGGAAGTGAAGGAGTGGCTGTTGGCCATTGATAATTGACACTTCAGACTCGCAAAATATTAACCAATAGGGTGAGTCTTAGGGTGAATGTCACCCAATCAGCGGCCGGGTTTGGTTGGCTGCTGGTTATAAAAGGGAGGATAAGACAAGGAGCACTTCAGTCTTGTTTTACCTCACTTTTGGTATACAGTTCCAGGTTCGTGTCTTGAAGCTTAGTTGTATGTGGAGGCTCTCCCTCCCTTTCCCTTCTCCTGCCCCCTTGTTGCGTCCCCCCCTTCTCCTGCCCCTTGTTGCGTCCCCCCTTCTCCTGCCCCTTGTTGCGTCCCCACCCCCTTCTCCTGCCCCTTGTTGCGTCCCCTCCCTTCTCCTGCCCCCTTGTTGCGTCCTCCCCCCTTCTCCTGCCCCTTGTTGCGTCCCCCCCCTTCTCCTGCCCCTTGTTGCGTCCCCCCCCCTTTCTCCTGACCCTTGTTGCGTCCCCCCCCTTTCTCCTGACCCTTGTTGCGTCCCCCCCCCTTTCTCCTGACCCTTGTTGCGTCCCCCCCTTTCTCCTGACCCTTGTTGCGTCCCCCCCCTTTCTCCTGACCCTTGTTGCGTCCCCCCCCTTTCTCCTGACCCTTGTTGCGTCCCCCCCCTTTCTCCTGACCCTTGTTGCGTCCCCCCCCCTTTCTCCTGGACCCTTGTTGCGTCCCCCCCCCTTTCTCCTGGACCCTTGTTGCGTCCCCCCTTTCTCCTGCCCCCTTGTTGCGTCCCTCCCCTGCCCCTTGTTGCGTCCTCCCTTTCCCCTGGTTCCCTGTACTGGAACTAGTGAAGTGTATGGGGGGGGGCACTATCATTATTTCATACTTGCCTTGACGAATTGAAGGTTGGGGTTAAAGTGCGCATAATGCTGCGTGTGGCACTATAGCTGACCCAAACTGGCTTGTGACTCTCCTCGACCCCACTTGTATCATGAGAGAGGCTAGCCCTTGACGTCTGGTCTTCAACCTTAAAAAAAACGTTAAATAAACATTATACATTTGTGACTTTACAATGGGGTTACTAGTCTTTAAGAGGTAAAAACTACAAATTCAAAGCCTAAATTTAAAATGTTTTAATAACATGACTACTGTAGTCAGCAGGCTGGATATATAGTTAAAGTAATGGGAAATTTAGTTAAATGTTCTAAACCATGAACCAGGATGTTAATCTTTAGGATGTCCATCCATGGTTTTTAACACCCATCAACGATAATTATTAAACTTCTTGACATATTAATCGCAATATTGGCTTAAAGTAGAGTAGCATGTCGGTAGATTGATATCATTCATGATATCAGTGTAGGTATGTAAATTTTTCTCTAATCTAACAACTTAACGTTAATAATTCATGACCATTGCACCTGAACGATAGATAACTACTCGTTCATAGTAGTGTAATTACCAGCGCCCCCCGGGGTCTAAGCAAGGCAGTCACACGCTTGACAAACTCGCCTGAAGTAAAATTCTGATGTTAGTCTCCGGACACTCCCCCCCCCCCCCCCACACACACACACACACACACACACACACACACAGGATTGCTCTAGCAGTTCAAAATGTTTGTTTGGTAACGTACAGTAGTCATGTAAGTTGACTGTGTTTATTCGTTACTTAGGAGAACAACGTTAAATTTTTTTCTGTTAAATATAGACGGTTGATAAGCTTTTTACTTAGTGTAGTAAACTAAATGACTTTCTTCTCCTTGAGAGTAGGTGTAGTTTACATGAAGGGTTTACCCTCCCGATGACTGCACCAGGATAGATGCTGGGAGCCGCGACACATTGAAGAGGATAATAATGTTAAGGTTTGGCATTAATGCTTCTTGTATAATTTTTTTTGCTCGGGTATTTTCTAGTTTCCGTCTTTTGATTTTGAGTCGTCTTACAAACTTCTAGGCTATCTACAACCTGAGCCTAGAGGCTTGACAAATGGTTTTTAGAGTATCTTGGATAGTAGTAATTTAAGATAACTACTAATTTAACTTTTAAACGAATATCCTGCTTGACCTTTTCGTGTAATTATTACAAAAGATAGTAAAAACTCTTAAATATAATTTTTACCTTGGCTCGTATCCCTTCCCTAAAGTTCTCCTTCAGGAAAGTCTTTACAGTTCCCCAAAGATACTAACAGGTTTCAAACTACTTGCTTTTCAGTTCCATATAACGTCTAACAGTTCACTCTTCAAGCGGCACCCTTGTTCTTCCAACCCCTTCCTGCATTAAGATACCTCGGCTTCCTTTGGTCCCACAACCCCAGCTTAAGTCTCTCGGCCTTCAAGGTCACAACCAACTCGACACTCCGTCCTCTGGAATACCTGGTAACATAGTAAGTAAAATGATAGTTTTATTTGGCTTAACTTTAAATCCCATAGATCAAACCAGTAATATACTTAGTACCAAAGATGCAGGTTAGAGTTCTCAACATGGCTCTTATTGTCTCCTTTAGTTAATTTATTGATTTAATTCTCAAATGGTTTCAGATACCTAAAGAGGGGTGGTAGAACTGCCACTTCATATGGTGCGTGAATAATATATACAACTGGGATCAAGCAAACTCTTACTGCTAGTCTTGGCAGAGGCTTCCAGCTTGTTAGTATCAAAGACAAGGGTAAAGAAGACTTCCTAAAGAGCGTTATTGCCAGAGGTGAGTTTACTTATTAGTGTTTAACATGGTTAGAAATGCACGTGGACAACTTTAAATATAGTCATCCTGATGGACTAAGATTATGGCCAAGAATTTAAAAAAAAAACTACGTAATATTTTCATCAGGTTGGATCCAGTTCATATGGAGAAGCGGCAACGAGCGAGGCAGGACGACCTGGAGGTGGTCATCCGGGCACACTTCCTCCTACACCAACTGGTCTCTCACTGGAGGGTCTGTATTTCTCTTTACTTTATTAATTTGTCATACAGCTCAAATTGTCATAAAAGATGTACCAAACACCCCGTATATCAAGTGCAGGTTACTCTTACAGGCTTCAACGGCTGTAAAGGTCTGTAAAAGTTAATCTTAACCTATCGCAAAATTTAAATTTTATTAAAAAAAAAAATATAATGGTTCTAATATGACGGTTCCCGTCCCCAGGCTCGGGCGACCACAGCCAGACAACGGGGAAGGCAAAGAGGACTGTCTCGGGTACCGAAGAACATCTATAGCCGCACCATGGCCCGTCACAAAGTGAAGTCTGTCGTCTCAGACGCCGCCTTTGTTATATTTTTGCCAGAAAATAACCTAGGTTCCTGAATGAAGTTGTAAAATATTAAATTTTGAAGTAGATCATAATCTTCTTGAATACCTTAGCCAGGAGATCTCTCAATGTTTCGTGTCTACAAGACTTGTCACTAAGGACCTGAAGTGTAGTTATTTTTTTTTTTTTTTTTTAGGAAAAATTAAATCCTTGACTCTTCAGTTAAGGAAAATATTAATGGCTTGTGACTTAAATGCCATGACATTGACAATAGATTCACAATGTGTGAACCATTATATGTATACCTTGTAAACCTCCCCTTCCCCCAACAGGCCAGTGTAGGTGGACTAAGTGTAAAACCTGGTTGTGGCACGATTTTTGGTCCTCGCGAGGTATCTACGACGAATGACGTTGACCAGACCACACTAGAAAGTGAAGGGACGACGTCGTTTCGGTCCGTCCTGGACCATTGTCAAGTAGATTGTGAGACTGGTAGAGACTGTGAATCCGGTGGATGGTAATGCGTCTCATCCAGTGGGCGGTTGTGAACCTCGTACACATCCTGTGAGGAGTAGTGGACCCCCATAAACATTCCAATGTTATATTGTTTTCTGTTGACGTTCCTACAATCCATTCTGTTTGTTTTTCAACGCTTACACTATTGTATATAATGTTTGGCGAACGAACCCTTATTATATGTAATAATTTGAGTGCTTATTATAATTTACCGAGAAGCACAAAGATTACTCCCTAAGTGCTAACCTTTAACAGGATGCACTGTATAATGGTGGTTTAAATCATGGGTTGAACCATTAGTTAATACAGAATAAATATAATTCTATATAATACAGAATAATTAATTCGGTCTTGGAGGGGGGGGGGGGAGACCTCGATATAAGCCTAATGTATAATTATTTATTTAATTTTTTTTTTTTTTTTTTTTATAAAAGTTCTTACATTCTTGTACAGCCACTAGCACGAATAGCGTTTCGGGCAAGTCCTTAATCCTAATGTTTGACAGTTGCAGGCGATAAGTCCCAATAACGTGGCTAAAGTATGTTGACGAGACCACACACTAGAAGGTGAAGGGACGACGACGTTTCGGTCCGTCCTGGACCATTCTCAAGTAGATTTTCTTGAGAATGATCCAGGACGGACAGAAACGTCGTCGTCCCTTCACCTTCTAGTGTGGTCTGGTCAACGTTTGACAGTTGATTTGACAATCTACCTCAGGGAAACTGAACATTGGCAGCATAGGTACTATGAGCATTATGTGACACTATGGTATCCTGATGACAGGTTGCAGCCGCGAGGTCCTGTGTGTGTACTCGCCTAGTTGGGCTTGCGGGGATTGAGCTCTGGCTCTTTGGTTCCGCCTCTCAACTGTCAATCTACTGGTGCACAGATTCCTCAGCTTCTAGAGCTCTATCCACCATTACGTCCGAAACTCCTCTGCCGCAGTTCTGGAAGCGTATCTGCAAGATGGCGGGTAAGTTCGTTCCCGATGTTTCACCGGTCCTTCACCTCCGTGGTACTCTTGTGGCGGACCCGTTGCAGGTCGCTACCGAACTGGGTTCCCACTTATCTTTTGTTAGCTCTGGTTTTAATCTTCCCTTCGTAAACCTGTCCTTGAATCTCGTCCTTTAGATTTCTGCACTCGTCTTCGACTTCCCTATAACGATCCTTTCTCTCTCTGAACTTCGGTCTGCCTCGGCCCTCGGCGGTTCTACGGCGGCGGGCACCGATGGCATTCATTTAACAGTCTCCGTGGTGTAGTGGTAAAGACACTTGCCTGGCGTTCCGCGAGCGCTATGTCATGGGTTCGTATCCTGGCCGGGGAGGATTTACTGGGCGCAATTCCTTAACTGTAGCCTCTGTTTAACGCAACAGTAAAATGTGTACTTGGATGAAAAAACGATTCTTCGCGGCGGGGATCGTATTCCAGGGACCTGCCCGAAACGCTACGCGTACTAGTGGCTGTACAAGAATGTAACAACTCTTGTATATAAAAAAAAAAAAAAAAAAAAAAAAATGCTTCGCCATCTCCCTCCGTGCACGTCTCGATATTTACTTAGTCTGTATAATCGGGTCTGGGAGTCGTCGTCAGTCCCTGAGGACTGGCTTGATGCCGTTGTCCTCCCTGTTCGCAAACCAGAGTCTCTGGGAACCTCCCCTAAGGACTTTCGCCCTATTGACCTGAAGTTGTCTGCAAACTCTTTGAATGTATGGTTAACGTTCGTCTGATGTGGTTCTTAGAACACCATCACCACCTCTTCCCCCTTCTTAATTTGGTTTCTGCAAGTGCTACTGTCTTCGCTATCTTGCGCGGTCCTTGCAACATCCTTCCTCTCGCCTCTGTCGTGCTTTAACTTTTGCCCATCCTGCAGTTCCTGTTCCTCTTCACCACCTTCCTATTTGTCCGGTTATCTCGCTTACAGGATTCTTTCAGTTCGTATTTCTAATATTTCTCCGTGTTGTTCCTTCTTTGACCCCGTGGAGAGTCCCTCTTCCGCAGTTTTGTACATCCTTGACCCGCATCACTAAAGCTTTTACCCCTTCCTACGGTTCTAAAATGCCTTTTCCTTGAGCACTTTTCTTCTCACTCCCGCTCAGTTTCTGTCTTCACCGATGGGTCTAAGGCTGCTGACGGTGTGGACTACTGTTGATTTTCCTGATTGCACTTATGTGTGTCGCTTGCCTCCGGAGACTAGCATCTTCACAGCAGAACTTTATGCTATTCTCTCTGCTTTTCGTCTCCTGCTTTCTCGTTGTCAGTCTTCCGTTGTTGTTGTTGTTGACTTAGTGCCCTCATGGCTCTCGGGTCCTTTAATCCGGTTCATCCAGTAGTTGTCGAGATCCAGCATTGGCCGTTTCTTGTTCACAGTAAATTTAAGTCGGTTGAGTTTTGTTGGGTTCCCAGCCATATTGGTGTCTCTTAAATGAGCGTGCAGATGCTGCCACCAGGGAAGCTGTCCGCTCTAGTCCCATCTCTCGTAAAGGTATTCATTATTCCGACTTTTACCCGGTTATCCATTCCTCCATCCTTACCCGTTGGCAGACTTGTTGGTCTTCTGTTACTGGTAACAAACTGCGTACTCTTAGGAGTTGTGCGTCTTCGTGGCCGTCGTCCAATCACCGTAACCGGCGATGGGAAACGGCTCTGGCGAGGTTGCATATTGGCCATACTCGATTAACTCGTGGTCACTTGATGGAGCGCCACCCTGCTCTTTAATGTCCAAATTTCATTGTCCCTCTTACGGTCGTGCATATCCTTGTTGAATGTCCTGACTTCCAGGACGAGCGTGTTTTGCTTTCCGACCGTCCCTCGCGGTCACCTGTCCCTCAATAGAATTCTTGGTGACTCGGATACTTTTGATATCGTTCGCCTTATGCGTTTTTGTTCTCGTATTGGCATCCTTGGTGATATTTAGCGCCCTCTGATTATTCCGCACATTTGATGGTGCTACATAGCCTTCCCGGTTTGGTAGCCTTCTTTTGATAATTACTTACTTTCCTTTCACGCCTGTCTGCATTTCTTGCTTGTGCACTAGTCGCTTATGTGGGCACTGTCTCAAAGGTACTGTGTGTGAGTGAGCGAGCAACTGCTCATGTGCGTATAGAAAAGATAGTGTTCAGAGAGAGAGAGAGACATACAGTCCGAGAGAGAAATTGTAGTGTATATGTGGAGTGAGAGTTAGTGAGAGGGAAGGAGAGGGAAATGAAAGGATGTGAGAGGGAGTGAGGGGAGGCAGAGAGAGAGCGATGAATTTGCCTCGGGACATTAGCTGTTGTGGCGGTAAGGACGGCCCTGCCGGGTCATGGCCCCCTTCCTCTGGGTAGGCACAAGTCGACTGTTTCACGCCAGCAGGAGGGGGAGCAGTGGAAGGGAAGATATGGGGGAGATGGGATGGGACTGGGAAAGGGGAGAGGCAGTGGATGGGGAAGACTGAAGAGTGGGGGAAAAAATAGATGGAGGGAAGGTTTAATATAAAAAAATGGAAAGGGATAGTTAGAGAAATAACACTGTCCCCCACGGGACACTGTCCCCCACGGGACACTGTCCCCCACGGGACACTGTCCCCCACGGGACATTGAGAGTCGCGTCCTCGTAGACGACAGAAACAGTAAAAGACACACACAACAATTTCTTATTTTTTGTTGTTCTTATCGGCGAAAGATATGAAAAAAATTGCCTGAGTGGAAGACACAAAATAATTAAAATCAGATATCAACAAACTCTTCCAATTGGGAGTGGACAACAACAACACGACGTTCAACGTCGACAAATTCCAATTACTTTGGCGTTGTGTGTGTGTTACTTTTACTCAACAGCGGACACTTGATACAGGCCTTATAGAAAGTAACACCTTAGGGGGAGATCCCATAATAATAATGAGAGGAGAACTAACGTTTAATAGAGCACATGCTTTGTCGTCCACACACACACACACACACACACACACACACACACACCTTTTTTTGACCATGTCGTAGCTCAGTCGATTAAGGCAGCGTCTGGGATCCTCTCGGATGTAGGTTCGAACCCCTCGTTACGGCCCTTGTGGATTTGTTCACTTAGGAAGCCTCGTGGTCAGACGGGGAGGTCGGATCCAGTGTTTACGTGGTCTCGAGTTCGAACTTTTATAGTGCTGGGAAGACGGGACACCACGAGCGTAGCTCTCATCCTGTAACTACACTTAGGTAATTACACACACACACACACACACACACACACACACAATCAGTTGATTGACGGTTGAGAGGCAGGACCAAAGTACCAGAGCTCAACCCCCCGCAAACACAACTAAGTGAGTACAACTAGGTGAGTACACACAGAGGAAGCGGCTCCGTAACAGCTGTCTAACTCCCAGGTACCTATTTACTGCTAGGTAACGGGGGCATTCAAGGTGAAAGAAACTCTGCCTATTTGTTCCTGCCTGGTCCGGGAATTGAACCCTGGTCACAGAATTAAGAGTCCTGCGCGCTGTCCACTCAGCTACCAGACCCCCATGCGCGCGCGCGCTTGTGTGTGTGTGTGTGTGTGTGTGTGTGTGTGTGTGTGTGTGTGTGTGTGTGTGTGTGTGTGTTACAGCTGCAGGGATGGAAGAGGGGGGGGGGGAATAGGTGTGGTGTTTCCCGCGTGACGTCACAAGCGGGAACGTGTAAACAAATGAATAATGAATGAGAAGGCTGTGGCTGTGGAGGTATAATGTGTACCCTCTCGCCAACCACCGCAGTCCTTCACCCAACACTGGGCTACACTCTTAATAAACGGAACATATACATTTACAGCGGCTTGTTTGCTCATTAGAACAAACTGCTCCGTGTCTGTTTTTACCCGGGAAAAAGAATTTCAAGCGTGTGAATCTTCCCATTTTTTTTTTTTTAGTTATTCTCTCTAAAACGTTATCGTCAGAACGCTTTCCAACGCACGTCTCTCGTTTTCTTTATCGGCACTTTTTTTTTTTTTAATCACAATCAGATACATGGAAGTAATCAGTGTTTTGTTAAGCGTTACAGTCAGTTGCTGCTGGATACAATGTTTTACTGATGGGCGACGGTGAACTATTAATCGAGCAGGGACTAATGAGGCTCTCAGGGAGCAGCTTAATTCCTTCTTGACAAGCTTGTACAGGTGTCTGTTGCTACTTAACAAGTCTGTGCAGGTATTTGGGACTACTTGACAAACGTACGCAGGTGTTTGTGTCTATCAGACAAGGCTGTACGAGTCCCCCCTGGAGAGTACTGCGAGTGTTGCCATACTCCCTAAACTCCCCACCTCGCTTCACACTGATTAGTTCATTATTCATTCATTTATTTCTGCCTTTCACCTACGGCATCTTGACTTGGGGTTCCACCACTCGACCCCACCTGAGCCACAGTTACTCAACACCAATCAATCAGAACGCTTTAATCGAAACGCTATGCGTGCTAGTGGCTTAAAAGAATGTTAATTCAACTTATTTTCTATATTCTCTGATAACCCCCAATGTATGTCCCCAAATCTGTATATATTATTTTGTATATCTTAGTGTTGTAGTGAGGTAATTATCAGGAGAAACTGCTAAGCCACAATGACTATATTGCATTTGGAAAGGATACGAGGACACGGATCTGGGATACGTGGACACGGAGCTGGGATACGAGGACACGAAGCTGGGATATCAGGACAAGATATATATCTGGTGGTTTAATTTTTGCTATCACGTCGCATTTTTAACGCTGTGGTCGATTCAGTAAAAACTGCCACGAATTGGGTAATTGCTTTCCGAGAACTCTTGGCCAATCACGAGAACTAGACTTCCCAGTGTACTGCTGGCAGCCCAGAATACTGGTGGCTGCCCAGAACACTGGTGGCTGCCACGAGTACTTGTGGCTGCCCAGAGTACTGGAGGCTCCCCAGAGTACTGGAGGCTGCCCAGAGTACTGGTGGCTGCCCAGAGTACTGGAGGCTGCCCAGAGTACTGGAGGCTGCCCAGAGTACTGGTGGCAGCCCAGAGTACTGGTGGCTGCCCAGAGTACTGGAGGCTGCCCAGAGTACTGGTGGCTGCCCAGAGTACTGGTGGCTGCCCGGAGTACTGGTGGCTGTCCAGAGTACTTATAGTTGCCCAGAGTACTGGCGGCTGCCCAGAGTACTGGCGGCTGCCCAGAGTACTTATAGTTGCCCAGAGTACTGGTGGCTCCCCAGAACACTGGAGGCTGCCCAGAGTACTATAGGCTGCCCAGAGTACTATAGGCTGCCCAGAGTACTGGTGGCTGCACAGAGTACCAGCGGCTGCCCAGAGTACTGGTGGCTGCCCAGAGTACTGGTGGCTCCCCAGAACACTGGTGGCTGCCCAGAGTACTGGTGGCTGCACAGAGTACCAGCGGCTGCCCAGAGTACTGGTGGCTGCCCAGAGTACGGGTGGCTACCCAGAGTACTGGTGGCTGCCCAGAACACTGGTGGCTGCACAGAGTACTAGCGGCTGCCCAGAGTACTGGTGGCTGCCCAGAGTACTGGTGGCTGCCCAGAGTACTGGTGGCTGCCCAGAGTACTGGTGGCTGCCCAGAGTACTGGTGGCTGCCCAGAGTACTGGTGGCTACCCAGGGTACTGGTGGCTGCCCAGAGTACTGGTGGCTACCCAGGGTACTGGTGGCTGCCCAGAGTACTGGAGGCTGCCCAGAGTACTGGAGGCTGCCCAGAGTACTTATAGTTGCCCAGAGTACTGGTGGCTCCCCAGAACACTGGAGGCTGCCCAGAGTACTATAGGCTGCCCAGAGTACTGGTGGCTGCCCAGAACACTGGTGGCTGCACAGAGTACTAGCGGCTGCCCAGAGTACTGGTGGCTGCCCAGAGTACTGGTGGCTGCCCAGAGTACTGGTGGCTGCCCAGAGTACTGGTGGCTGCCCAGAGTACTGGTGGCTCCCCAGAACACTGGAGGCTGCCCAGAGTACTATAGGCTGCCCAGAGTACTGGTGGCTGCCCAGAACACTGGTGGCTGCACAGAGTACTAGCGGCTGCCCAGAGTACTGGTGGCTGCCCAGAGTACTGGTGGCTGCCCAGAGTACTGGTGGCTGCCCAGAGTACTGGTGGCTGCCCAGAGTACTGGTGGCTGCCCAGAGTACTGGTGGCTACCCAGGGTACTGGAGGCTGCCCAGAGTACTGGAGGCTGCCCAGAGTACTGGAGACTGCCCAGAGTACTGGAGACTGCCCAGAGTACTAGAGGCTGCCCAGAACACTGGTGGCTGCCCAGAGTACTATAGGCTGCCCAGAGTACTGGTGGCTGCACAGAGTACTAGCGGCTGCCCAGAACAATGGAGGCTCCGCAGAGTACTGGTGGCTGCCCAGAGTACTTATAGTTGCCCAAAGCACTGGTGGCTCCCCAGAACACTGGAGGATGCCCAGAGTACTGGTGGCTGCACAGAGTACTAGCGGCTGCCCAGAGTACTGGTGGCTGCCCAGAGTACTGGTGGCTGCACAGAGTACTATAGGCTGCCCAGAGTACTGGAGGCTGCCCAGAGTACTGGTGGCTGCCCAGAGTACTGGTGGCTGCCCAGAGTACTGGTGGACTGCCCAGAGTACTAGCGGCTGCCCAGAGTACTGGCGGCTGCCCAGAGTACTGGAGGCTGCCCAGAGTACTGGAGGCTGCCCAGAGTACTGGAGGCTGCCCAGAGTACTGGAGGCTGCCCAGAGTACTGGAGGCTGCCCAGAGTACTGGAGGCTGCCCAGAGTACTGGAAGCTGCCCAGAGTACTGGAAGCTGCCCAGAATAATGGCGGCTGCTCAGAGTACTGGAGGCTGTCCAGAGTACTGAAGGCTGCCCAGAGTACTGGAGGCTGCTAGGAGTACTGGTGGCTGCCAAGAGTACTGGAGGCTGCCCAGAGTACTGAAGGCTGCCCAGGATACTGGTGACTGCCTAGAGTACTGGAGGCTGCCCAGAATACTGGAGGATGCCCAGAGTACTCGAGGCTGCCCAGAGTACTGGTAGCTGGCTAGAGTACTGCAGGCTGCTCAGAGTACTGGTGGCAGGCAAGAGTACTGGAGGCTGTCCAGAGTACTGGTGGCTGCCCAGAGAACTGGGTGGCTGCCCAGAATAATGGTGGCTGCCCAAAGTACTGGGGAGCTGCCCAGAGTACTGCGGGGCTGCCCAGAGTACTGGTGGCTGCCAAGAATACTGGTGGCTGCCTAAAGTATTGGGGGCTGCCCAGAGTACTGGAGGCTGCCCAGAGTACTGGAGGATGCCCAGAGTACTGATGGCTGCCCAGAATACTGGTGGCTGCCCAAAACACTGGTGGCTGCCCAGAGTACTGGAGGCTGCCCAGAGTATTGGGAGCTGCCCAGAGTACTGGAGGCTGCCCAGAGAACTGGTGGCTGCCCCGACTACTGGAGGCTACCCAGAGTTCTGGAGACTACACAGAGTACGGGTGGCTTCCCAGAGTACTGGAGTCCGCCCAGAGTACTGGAGTCCGCCCAGAGTACTGGAGGCTGCCCAGAGTACTGGTGGCTGCTAGGAGTACTGGTGGGTGCCCAGACTACTGGGGGCTGCCCACAGTACTGGGGGCTGCTGAGTGTACTGGAGGCTGCCCAGTATACTAGCGGCTGCTAGGAGTACTGGTGGGTCCCCCGTGAACTGGGGGCTGCACAGAGTACTGGGGGCTGCCCAGAGTACTGACGGCAGCCCAGAGTACTGGAGGCTGCCCAGAATACTGGTGACTGCCCGGAGTATTGGATACTGCCCAGAATACTGGAGGCTGGCCAGAGTACTAAAAGCTACCAAGAGTACTGGTGAATGCCCAAAATACTGGTGACTGCACAAAGTACTTCAGGCTTCCCAGAGTACTTCAGGTGGCCCAGAGTATTGGTAGCTGACCAGAGTACTGATGGCTGCCAGGAGTACTGGGGGCAGCCCAGAGTATTGGTGGTTGCCCAGAGTACTGGAGGCTGCGCAGAGTACAGGGGGCTACCCAGAGTACTGATGGCTGTCAGGAGTACTGGAGGCTGCGCAGAGTACAGGGGGCCGCCCAGAGTACTGGGAGCTGCACAGAATACTGGTGGCTGCCCAGAGTACTAGATACTGCCGAAAATACGGGGGGGGGGGGGCTGCCCAGAGTATTGGAGGCTGCCCAGAATACTGGCGGCTGCCCAAATTACTGGAGGCTGCCCAGAGTACTGGAGGCTGCCCAGAATACTGGCAGCTGCCCAGAGTACTGGAGGGTGTCCAGAGTACTGGAGGGTGTCCAGAGTACTGGAGGCTGCCCAGAGTACTGGAGGCTGCCAAGAGTACCTGAGGCTTCCCAGACTACAGGAGGCTGCCCAGAGTACTGGTGGCTGCTCAGAGTACTGGTGGCTGCCCAGGGTACTGGTGGCTGCCCAGGGTACTGGTGGTTGCCCAGGGTACTGGTGGCTGCCCAGGGTACTGGTGGCTTCCCAGAGTACTGGTGGCTGCCCAGGGTACTGGTGGCTGCCCAGGGTACAGGTGGCTGCCCAGGGTACTGGTGGCTGCCCAGGGTACTGGTGGCTGCCCAGGGTACTGGTGGCTTCCCAGAGTACTGGTGGCTGCCCAGAGTACTGGGGACTGCCCAGAGTACTAGGGGCTGTCCCGAGTACTGGTGGCTGCCCAGAGTACTGGAGGTTACCCAGAGTATTGGTGCTGCCCAGAGTACTGGAGGCTGCCCAGAGTACAGAAGGCTGCCCAGAGTAATGGAGGCTGCCCAGAGTACAGAAGGCTGCCCAGAGTACTGGAGGCTGCCCAGAGTACAGAAGGCTGCCCAGAGTACTGGAGGCTGCCCAGAGTACTGGAGGCTGCCCAGAGTACTGGAGGCTGCCCAGAGTACAGAAGGCTGCCCAGAGTACTGGTGGCTGCCCAGAGTACTGGAGACTGCCCAGAGTACTAGAGGCTGCCAAAAGTACTGGTGGCTGCCCAGAGATCTGGGGGCTGTCCATATTACTGGAGGCTGCCCAAAGTACTAGTGGATGCCCAGAGTACTGGAGGCTGCCCAGCGTACCGGAAACTGCCCAGAGTACTGGAGGCTGCCCAGAGTACTGGAAGCTGCCCAGAGTACTGGAAGCTGCCCAGAGTACTGGAAGCTGCCCAGAATAATGGCGGCTGCTGAGAGTACTGGAGGCTGTCCAGAGTACTAAAGGCTGCCCAGAGTACTGGAGGCTGCTAGGAGTACTGGTGGCTGCCCAGAGTACTGGTGGCTGCCCAGAGTACTGGTGGCTGCTAGGAGTACTAGTGGCTGCCCAGAGTACTGGTGGCTGCCCAGAGTACTGGTGGCTGCCAAGAGTACTGGAGGCTGCCCAGAGTACTAAAGGCTGCCAAGAGTACTGGAGGCTGTCCAGAGTACTGGTGGCTGCCCAGAGTACTGGAGGCTGCTAGGAGTACTGGTGGCTGCCCAGAGTACTGGTGGCTGCCCAGAGTACTGGAGGCTGCCCAGAGTACTGGTGGCTGCCAAGAGTACTGGAGGCTGTCCAGAGTACTAAAGGCTGCCCAGAGTACTGGAGGCTGCTAGGAGTACTGGTGGCTGCCCAGAGTACTGGTGGCTGCCCAGAGTACTGGAGGCTGCTAGGAGTACTGGTGGCTGCCCAGAGTACTGGTGGCTGCCCAGAGTACTGGTGGCTGCCCAGAGTACTGGTGGCTGCCAAGAGTACTGGAGGCTGTCCAGAGTACTAAAGGCTGCCCAGAATACTGGAGGCTGCTAGGAGTACTGGTGGCTGCCCAGAGTACTGGTGGCTGCCCAGAGTACTGGTGGCTGCCCAAAGTACTGGTGGCTGCCCAGAGTACTGGTGGCTGCCAAGAGTACTGGAGGCTGCCCAGAGTACTAAAGGCTGCCCAGAGTACTGGAGGCTGCTAGGAGTACTGGTGGCTGCCCAGAGTACTGGTGGCTGCCCAGAGTACTGGTGGCTGCCCAGAGTACTGGTGGCTGCCAAGAGTACTGGAGGCTGTCCAGAGTACTAAAGGCTGCCCAGAGTACTGGAGGCTGCTAGGAGTACTGGTGGCTGCCCAGAGTACTGGTGGCTGCCCAGAGTACTGGAGGCTGCTAGGAGTACTGGTGGCTGCCCAGAGTACTGGTGGCTGCCCAGAGTACTGGTGGCTGCCCAGAGTACTGGAGGCTGCTAGGAGTACTGGTGGCTGCCCAGAGTACTGGTGGCTGCCCAGAGTACTGGTGGCTGCCAAGAGTACTGGAGGCTGCCCAGAGTACTGGAAGCTGCCCAGGATACTGGTGACTGCCTAGAGTACTGGAGGCTGCCCAGAATACTGGAGGATGCCCAGAGTACTGTTAGCTGGCTAGAGTACTGCAGGCTGCCCAGAGTACTGGTGGCAGGCTACAATACGGGAGGCTGCCCAGAGTACTGGTGGCTGCCCAGAGAACTGGGTGGCTGCCCAACATACTGGTGGCTGCCCAAAGTACTGGGGGGCTGCCCAGAGTATTGGGGGCGGCCCAGAGTACTGGGGGGCTGCCCAGAGTACTGCGGGGCTGCCCAGAGTACTGGTGGCTGCCCAGAGTACTGGAGGCTGCCCAAAGTACTGGTGGCTTGCCAGAGTACTGAAGGCTGCCCATAGTATTGGAGGCTGTCCAGAGAACTGGAGGATGTCCAGAGTACTCGAGGCTGCCCAGAGTACTGGTGGCTGGCTAGAGTACTAGCCGTATTCTGACTCTCTGCGCCTATTTTCAGTTTCAAATTACGACGTTTCATACCAAAAATATGCCAAATACTGTAAACGGCGATGGGTCATATTTTGCCCAAACCCCCCTGCAGTTTTCAAAATGTCCGAAATGTCGGAAATTTGACTCCTGAGCGTGATTTTTGAGCCGAATTCTGACTCTCTGCACCTATTTTCAGTTTCAAATTACGACGTTTCATACCGAAAATATGCCAGTTACTGAAAACGGCGATGGGTCATATTTTGCCCAAACCCCCCTGCAGTTTTCAAAATGTCTGAAATGTCGGAAATTTGACTCCTGAGCGTGATTTTTGAGCCGTATTCTGACTCTCTGCACCTATTTTCAGTTTCAAATTACAACGTTTCATACCGAAAATATGCCAATTACTGAAAACGGCGATGGGTCATATTTTGCCCAAACCCCCCTGCAGTTTTCAAAATGTCTGAAATGTCGGAAATTTGACTCCTGAGCGTGATTTTTGAGCCGTATTCTGACTCTCTGCGCCTATTTTCAGTTTCAAATTACGACGTTTCATACCGAAAATATGCCAATTACTGTAGACGGCGAAGGGTCATATTTTGCACAAACCCCTCTGCAGTTTTCAAAATGTCCGAAATGTCGGAAATTTGACTCCTGAGCGTGATTTTTGAGCCGAATTCTGACTCTCTGCGCCTATTTTCAGTTTCAAATTACGACGTTTCATACCGAAAATATGCCAATTACTGAAAAAGGCGATGTGTCATATTTTGCCCAAACCCCCCTGCAGTTTTCAAAATGTCTGAAATGTCGGAAATTTGACTCCTGAGCGTGATTTTTGAGCCGTATTCTGACTCTCTGCGCCTATTTTCAGTTTCAAATTACGAAGTTTCATACCGAAAATATGCCAATTACTGTAAACGGCGATGGGTCATATTTTGCGTAAACCCCTCTGCAGTTTTCAAAATGTCCGAAATGTCGGAAATTTGACTCCTGAGCGTGATTTTTTAGCCGAATTCTGACTTTCTGCACCTATTTTCAGTTTCAAATTACGACGTTTCATACCGAAAATATGCCAATTACTGAAAACGGCGATGGGTCATATTTTGCCCAAACCCCTCTGCAGTTTTCAAAATGTCTGAAATATCGGAAATTTGACTCCTGAGCGTGATTTTTGAGCCGTATTCTGACTCTCTGCGCCTATTTTCAGTTTCAAATTACGACGTTTCATACCGAAAATATGCCAATTACTGTCAACGGCGATGGGTCATATTTTGCCAAAACCCCCCTACAGTTTTCAAAATGTCCGAAATGTCGGAAATTTGACTTTTGAGCATGATTTTTGAGCCGAATTCTGACTCTCTGCACCTATTTTCAGTTTCAAATTACGACGTTTCATACCGAAAATATGCTAATTACTAAAAACGGCGATGGGTCATATTTTGCCCAAACCCCCCTGCAGTTTTCAAAATGTCTGAAATGTCGGGAATTTGACTCCTGAGCGTGATTTTTGAGCCGAATTCTGATTCTCTGCACCTATTTTCAGTTTCAAATTACGACGTTTCATACCGAAAATATGTCAATTACTGAAAACGGCGATGGGTCATATTTTGCTCAAACCCCCCTGCAGTTTTCAAAATGTCTGAAATGTCGGAAATTTGACTCCTGAGCGTGATTTTTGAGCCGAATTCTGATTCTCTGCACCTATTTTCAGTTTCAAATTACGACGTTTCATACCGAAAATATGTCAATTACTGAAAACGGCGATGGGTCATATTTTGCCCAAACCCCCCTGCAGTTTTCAAAATGTCTGAAATGTCGGAAATTTGACTCCTGAGCGT
This sequence comes from Procambarus clarkii, assembly GCF_040958095.1. Classification (NCBI taxonomy): domain Eukaryota; kingdom Metazoa; phylum Arthropoda; class Malacostraca; order Decapoda; family Cambaridae; genus Procambarus; species Procambarus clarkii. The sequence goes on from NC_091170.1 coordinate 37,405,344, forward strand.
GATTTTTGAGCCGTATTCTGACTTTCTGCGCCTATTTTCAGTTTCAAATTACGACGTTTCATACCGAAAATATACCAATTACTGTAAACGGCGATGGGTCATATTTTGCCCAAACCCCCCTGCAGTTTTCAAAATGTCCGAAATGTCGGAAATTTGACTCCTGAGCGTGATTTTTGAGCCGAATTCTGACTCTCTGCACCTATTTTCAGTTTCAAATTACGACGTTTCATACCGAAAATATGCCAATTACTGAAAACGGCGATGGGTCATATTTTGCCCAAACCCCCCTGCAGTTTTCAAAATGTCTGAAATGTCAGAAATTTGATTCCTGAGCGTGATTTTTGAGCCGTATTCTGACTCTCTGCGCCTATTTTCAGTTTCAATTTACGACGTTTCATACCGAAAATATGCCAATTACTGTAAACGGCGATGGGTCATATTTTGCCCAAACCCCTCTGCAGTTTTCAAAATGTCCGAAATGTCGGAAATTTGACTCCTGAGCGTGATTTTTGAGCCGAATTCTGACTCTCTGCACCTATTTTCAGTTTCAAATTACGACGTTTCATACCGAAAATATGCCAATTACTGAAAACAGCGATGGGTCATATTTTGCCCAAACCCCCCTACAGTTTTCAAAATGTCTGAAATGTCTGAAATTTGACTCCTGAGCGTGATTTTTGAGCCGTATTCTGACTCTCTGCGCCTATTTTCAGTTTCAAATTACGACGTTTCATACCGAAAATATGCCAATTACTGTAAACGGCGATGGGTCATATTTTGCCAAAACCCCCCTGCAGTTTTCAAAATGTCCGAAATGTCGGAAATTTGACTCCTGAGCGTGATTTTTGAGCCGAATACTGACTCTCTGCACCTATTTTCAGTTTCAAATTACGACGTTTCATACCGAAAATATGCCAATTACTGAAAACGGCGATGGGTCATATTTTGCCCAAACCCCCCTGCAGTTTTCAAAATGTCTGAAATTTGACTTCTGAGCGTGATTTTTGAGTCGTATTCTGACTTTCTGCGCCTATTTTCAGTTTCAAATTACGACGTTTCATACCGAAAATATGCCAATTACTGTCAACGGCGATGGGTCATATTTTGCCCAAATCCCCCTGCAGTTATCAAAATGTCCGAAATGTCGGAAATTTGACTCCTGAGCGTGATTTTTGAGCCGAATTCTGACTCTCTGCGCCTATTTTCAGTTTCAAATTACGACGTTTCATACCGAAAATATACCAATTACTGTAAACGGCGATGGGTCATATTTTGCCCAAACCCCCCTGCAGTTTTCAAAATGTCTGAAATGTCGGAAATTTGACTCCTGAGCGTGATTTTTGAGCCGAATTCTGACTCTCTGCGCCTATTTTCAGTTTCAAATTACGACGTTTCATACCGAAAATATGCCAATTACTGTAAACGGCGATGGGTCATATTTTGCCCAAACCCCCCTGCAGTTTTCAAAATGTCTGAAATGTCGGAAATTTGACTCCTAAGCGTGATTTTTGAGCCGAATTCTGACTCTCTGCACCTATTTTCAGTTTCAAATTACGACGTTTCATACCGAAAATATGCCAATTACTGAAAACGGCGATGGGTCATATTTTGCCCAAACCCCCTGCAGTTTTCAAAATGTCTGAAATGTCGGAAATTTGACTCCTGAGCGTGATTTTTGAGCCGTATTCTGACTCTCTGCGTCTATTTTCAGTTTCAAATTACGACGTTTCATACCGAAAATATGCCAATTACTGTAAACGGCGATGGGTCATATTTTGCCCAAACCCCTCTGCAGTTTTCAAAATGTTCGAAATGTCTGAAATTTGACCACTGAGCGTGATTTTTGAGCCGAATTCTGATTCTCTGCACCTATTTTCAGTTTCAAATTACGACGTTTCATACCGAAAATATGCCAATTACTGAAAACGGCGATGGGTCATATTTTGCCCAAACCCCCCTGCAGTTTTCAAAATGTCTGAAATGTCGGAAATTTGACTCCTGAGCGTGATTTTTGAGCCGTATTCTGACTTTCTGCGCCTATTTTCAGTTTCAAATTACGACGTTTCATACCGAAAATATACCAATTACTGTAAACGGCGATGGGTCATATTTTGCCCAAACCCCCCTGCAGTTTTCAAAATGTCCGAAATGTCGGAAATTTGACTCCTGAGCGTGATTTTTGAGCCGAAATCTGACTCTCTGCACCTATTTTCAGTTTCAAATTACGACGTTTCATACCGAAAATATGCCAATTACTGAAAACGGCGATGGGTCATATTTTGCCCAAACCCCCCTGCAGTTCTCAAAATGTCTGAAATGTCAGAAATTTGACTCCTGAGCGTGATTTTTGAGCCGTATTCTGACTCTCTGCGCCTATTTTCAGTTTCAAATTACGACGTTTCATACCGAAAATATGCCAATTACTGTAAACGGCGATGGGTCATATTTTGCCCAAACCCCCCTGCAGTTTTCAAAATGTCCGAAATGTCGGAAATTTGACTCCTGAGCGTGATTTTTGAGCCGAATTCTGACTCTCTGCACCTATTTTCAGTTTCAAATTACGACGTTTCATACCGAAAATATGCCAATTACTGAAAACACAATGGGTCATATTTTGCCCAAACCCCCCTACAGTTTTCAAAATGTCTGAAATGTCTGAAATTTGACTCCTGAGCGTGATTTTTGAGCCGTATTCTGACTCTCTGCGCCTATTTTCAGTTTCAAATTACGACGTTTCATACCGAAAATATGCCAATTACTGAAAACGGCGATGGGTCATATTTTGCCCAAACCCCCCTGCAGTTTTCAAAATGTCTGAAATGTCGGAAATTTGACTTCTGAGCGTGATTTTTGAGTCGTATTCTGACTTTCTGCGCCTATTTTCAGTTTCAAATTACGACGTTTCATACCGAAAATATGCCAATTACTGTCAACGGCGATGGGTCATATTTTGCCCAAATCCCCCTGCAGTTATCAAAATGTCCGAAATGTCGGAAATTTGACTCCTGAGCGTGATTTTTGAGCCGAATTCTGACTCTCTGCGCCTATTTTCAGTTTCAAATTACGACGTTTCATACCGAAAATATACCAATTACTGTAAACGGCGATGGGTCATATTTTGCCCAAACCCCCCTGCAGTTTTCAAAATGTCTGAAATGTCGGAAATTTGACTCCTGAGCGTGATTTTTGAGCCGAATTCTGACTCTCTGCGCCTATTTTCAGTTTCAAATTACGACGTTTCATACCGAAAATATGCCAATTACTGTAAACGGCGATGGGTCATATTTTGCCCAAACCCCCCTGCAGTTTTCAAAATGTCTGAAATGTCGGAAATTTGACTCCTAAGCGTGATTTTTGAGCCGAATTCTGACTCTCTGCACCTATTTTCAGTTTCAAATTACGACGTTTCATACCGAAAATATGCCAATTACTGGAAACGGCGATGGGTCATATTTTGCCCAAACCCCCCTGCAGTTTTCAAAATGTCTGAAATGTCGGAAATTTGACTCCTGAGCGTGATTTTTGAGCCGTATTCTGACTCTCTGCGTCTATTTTCAGTTTCAAATTACGACGTTTCATACCGAAAATATGCCAATTACTGTAAACGGCGATGGGTCATATTTTGCCCAAACCCCTCTGCAGTTTTCAAAATGTTCGAAATGTCGGAAATTTGACTCCTGAGCGTGATTTTTGAGCCGAATTCTGATTCTCTGCACCTATTTTCAGTTTCAAATTACGAAGTTTCATACCGAAAATATGCCAATTACTGAAAACGGCGATGGGTCATATTTTGCCCAAACCCCCCTGCAGTTTTCAAAATGTCTGAAATGTCGGAAATTTGACTCCTGAGCGTGATTTTTGAGCCGTATTCTGACTCTCTGCGCCTATTTTCAGTTTCAAATTACGACGTTTCATACCGAAAATATGCCAATTACTGTAGACGGCGAAGGGTCATATTTTGCACAAACCCCTCTGCAGTTTTCAAAATGTCCGAAATGTCGGAAATTTGACTCCTGAGCGTGATTTTTGAGCCGAATTCTGACTCTCTGCGCCTATTTTCAGTTTCAAATTACGACGTTTCATACCGAAAATATGCCAATTACTGAAAAAGGCGATGTGTCATATTTTGCCCAAACCCCCCTGCAGTTTTCAAAATGTCTGAAATGTCGGAAATTTGACTCCTGAGCGTGATTTTTGAGCCGTATTCTGACTCTCTGCGCCTATTTTCAGTTTCAAATTACGAAGTTTCATACCGAAAATATGCCAATTACTGTAAACGGCGATGGGTCATATTTTGCGTAAACCCCTCTGCAGTTTTCAAAATGTCCGAAATGTCGGAAATTTGACTCCTGAGCGTGATTTTTTAGCCGAATTCTGACTTTCTGCACCTATTTTCAGTTTCAAATTACGACGTTTCATACCGAAAATATGCCAATTACTGAAAACGGCGATGGGTCATATTTTGCCCAAACCCCTCTGCAGTTTTCAAAATGTCTGAAATATCGGAAATTTGACTCCTGAGCGTGATTTTTGAGCCGTATTCTGACTCTCTGCGCCTATTTTCAGTTTCAAATTACGACGTTTCATACCGAAAATATGCCAATTACTGTAAACGGCGAAGGGTCATATTTTGCCCAAACCCCCCTGCAATTTTCAAAATGTCCGAAATGTCGGAAATATGACTCCTGAGCGTGATTTTTGAGCCGAATTCTGACTCTCTGCACCTATTTTCAGTTTCAAATTAAGACGTTTCATACCGAAAATATGCTAATTACTGAAAACGGCGATGGGTCATATTTTGCCCAAACCCCCCTGCAGTTTTCAAAATGTCCGAAATGTCGGAAATTTGACTCCTGAGCGTGATTTTTGAGTCGTATTCTGACTCTCTGCGCCTATTTTCAGTTTCAAATTACGACGTTTCATACCGAAAATATGCCAATTACTGTAAACGGCGATGGGTCATATTTTGCCCAAACCCCCCTGCAGTTTTCAAAATGTCTGAAATGTCGGAAATTTGACTCCTGAGCGTGATTTTTGAGCCGAATTCTGACTCTCTGCGCCTATTTTCAGTTTCAAATTACGACGTTTCATACCGAAAATACGCCAATTACTGTAAACGGTGATGGGTCATATTTTGCCCAAACCCCCCTGTAGTTTTCAAAATGTCTGAAATGTCGGAAATTTGACACCTGAGCGTGATTTTTGAGCCGAATTCTGACTCTCTGCACCTATTTTCAGTTTCAAATTACGACGTTTCATACCGAAAATATGCCAATTAATGAAAACGGCGATGGGTCATATTTTGCCCAAACCCCCCTGCAGTTTTCAAAATGTCTGAAATGTTGGAAATTTGACTCCTGAGCGTGATTTTTGAGCCGTATTCTGACTCTCTGCGCCTATTTTCAGTTTCAAATTACGACGTTTCATACCGAAAATATGCCAATTACTGTCAACGGCGATGGGTCATATTTTGCCAAAACCCCCCTACAGTTTTCAAAATGTCCGAAATGTCGGAAATTTGACTTTTGAGCGTGATTTTTGAGCCGAATTCTGACTCTCTGCACCTATTTTCAGTTTCAAATTACGACGTTTCATACCGAAAATATGCTAATTACTAAAAACGGCGATGGGTCATATTTTGCCCAAACCCCCCTGCAGTTTTCAAAATGTCTGAAATGTCGGGAATTTGACTACTGAGCGTGATTTTTGAGCCGTATTCTGACTCTCTGCGTCTATTTTCAGTTTCAAATTACGACGTTTCATACCGAAAATATGCCAATTACTGTAAACGCCGATGGGTCATATTTTGCCCAAACCCCTCTGCAGTTTTCAAAATGTTCGAAATGTCGGAAATTTGACTCCTGAGCGTGATTTTTGAGCCGAATTCTGATTCTCTGCACCTATTTTCAGTTTCAAATTACGACGTTTCATACCGAAAATATGTCAATTACTGAAAACGGCGATGGGTCATATTTTGCCCAAACCCCCCTGCAGTTTTCAAAATGTCTGAAATGTCGGAAATTTGACTCCTGAGCGTGATTTTTGAGCCGTATTCTGACTTTCTGCGCCTATTTTCAGTTTCAAATTACGACGTTTCATACCGAAAATATACCAATTACTGTAAACGGCGATGGGTCATATTTTGCCCAAACCCCCCTGCAGTTTTCAAAATGTCCGAAATGTCGGAAATTTGACTCCTGAGCGTGATTTTTGAGCCGAATTCTGACTCTCTGCACCTATTTTCAGTTTCAAATTACGACGTTTCATACCGAAAATATGCCAATTACTGAAAACGGCGATGGGTCATATTTTGCCCAAACCCCCCTGCAGTTTTCAAAATGTCTGAAATGTCAGAAATTTGATTCCTGAGCGTGATTTTTGAGCCGTATTCTGACTCTCTGCGCCTATTTTCAGTTTCAATTTACGACGTTTCATACCGAAAATATGCCAATTACTGTAAACGGCGATGGGTCATATTTTGCGCAAACCCCTCTGCAGTTTTCAAAATGTCCGAAATGTCGGAAATTTGACTCCTGAGCGTGATTTTTGAGCCGAATTCTGACTCTCTGCACCTATTTTCAGTTTCAAATTACGACGTTTCATACCGAAAATATGCCAATTACTGAAAACAGCGATGGGTCATATTTTGCCCAAACCCCCCTACAGTTTTCAAAATGTCTGAAATGTCTGAAATTTGACTCCTGAGCGTGATTTTTGAGCCGTATTCTGACTCTCTGCGCCTATTTTCAGTTTCAAATTACGACGTTTCATACCGAAAATATGCCAATTACTGTAAACGGCGATGGGTCATATTTTGCCCAAACCCCCCTGCAGTTTTCAAAATGTCCGAAATGTCGGAAATTTGACTCCTGAGCGTGATTTTTGAGCCGAATTCTGACTCTCTGCACCTATTTTCAGTTTCAAATTACGACGTTTCATACCGAAAATATGCCAATTACTGAAAACGGCGATGGGTCATATTTTGCCCAAACCCCCCTGCAGTTTTCAAAATGTCTGAAATTTGACTTCTGAGCGTGATTTTTGAGTCGTATTCTGACTTTCTGCGCCTATTTTCAGTTTCAAATTACGACGTTTCATACCGAAAATATGCCAATTACTGTCAACGGCGATGGGTCATATTTTGCCCAAATCCCCCTGCAGTTATCAAAATGTCCGAAATGTCGGAAATTTGACTCCTGAGCGTGATTTTTGAGCCGAATTCTGACTCTCTGCGCCTATTTTCAGTTTCAAATTACGACGTTTCATACCGAAAATATACCAATTACTGTAAACGGCGATGGGTCATATTTTGCCCAAACCCCCCTGCAGTTTTCAAAATGTCTGAAATGTCGGAAATTTGACTCCTGAGCGTGATTTTTGAGCCGAATTCTGACTCTCTGCGCCTATTTTCAGTTTCAAATTACGACGTTTCATACCGAAAATATGCCAATTACTGTAAACGGCGATGGGTCATATTTTGCCCAAACCCCCCTGCAGTTTTCAAAATGTCTGAAATGTCGGAAATTTGACTCCTAAGCGTGATTTTTGAGCCGAATTCTGACTCTCTGCACCTATTTTCAGTTTCAAATTACGACGTTTCATACCGAAAATATGCCAATTACTGAAAACGGCGATGGGTCATATTTTGCCCAAACCCCCTGCAGTTTTCAAAATGTCTGAAATGTCGGAAATTTGACTCCTGAGCGTGATTTTTGGGCCGTATTCTGACTCTCTGCGTCTATTTTCAGTTTCAAATTACGACGTTTCATACCGAAAATATGCCAATTACTGTAAACGGCGATGGGTCATATTTTGCCCAAACCCCTCTGCAGTTTTCAAAATGTTCGAAATGTCTGAAATTTGACTCCTGAGCGTGATTTTTGAGCCGAATTCTGATTCTCTGCACCTATTTTCAGTTTCAAATTACGACGTTTCATACCGAAAATATGCCAATTACTGAAAACGGCGATGGGTCATATTTTGCCCAAACCCCCCTGCAGTTTTCAAAATGTCTGAAATGTCGGAAATTTGACTCCTGAGCGTGATTTTTGAGCCGTATTCTGACTTTCTGCGCCTATTTTCAGTTTCAAATTACGACGTTTCATACCGAAAATATACCAATTACTGTAAACGGCGATGGGTCATATTTTGCCCAAACCCCCCTGCAGTTTTCAAAATGTCCGAAATGTCGGAAATTTGACTCCTGAGCGTGATTTTTGAGCCGAATTCTGACTCTCTGCACCTATTTTCAGTTTCAAATTACGACGTTTCATACCGAAAATATGCCAATTACTGAAAACGGCGATGGGTCATATTTTGCCCAAACCCCCCTGCAGTTCTCAAAATGTCTGAAATGTCAGAAATTTGACTCCTGAGCGTGATTTTTGAGCCGTATTCTGACTCTCTGCGCCTATTTTCAGTTTCAAATTACGACGTTTCATACCGAAAATATGCCAATTACTGTAAACGGCGATGGGTCATATTTTGCCCAAACCCCCCTGCAGTTTTCAAAATGTCCGAAATGTCGGAAATTTGACTCCTGAGCGTGATTTTTGAGCCGAATTCTGACTCTCTGCACCTATTTTCAGTTTCAAATTACGACGTTTCATACCGAAAATATGCCAATTACTGAAAACACAATGGGTCATATTTTGCCCAAACCCCCCTACAGTTTTCAAAATGTCTGAAATGTCTGAAATTTGACTCCTGAGCGTGATTTTTGAGCCGTATTCTGACTCTCTGCGCCTATTTTCAGTTTCAAATTACGACGTTTCATACCGAAAATATGCCAATTACTGTAAACGGCGATGGGTCATATTTTGCCCAAACCCCCCTGCAGTTTTCAAAATGTCCGAAATGTCGGAAATTTGACTCCTGAGCGTGATTTTTGAGCCGAATTCTGACTCTCTGCACCTATTTTCAGTTTCAAATTACGACGTTTCATACCGAAAATATGCCAATTACTGAAAACGGCGATGGGTCATATTTTGCCCAAACCCCCCTGCAGTTTTCAAAATGTCTGAAATGTCGGAAATTTGACTTCTGAGCGTGATTTTTGAGTCGTATTCTGACTTTCTGCGCCTATTTTCAGTTTCAAATTACGACGTTTCATACCGAAAATATGCCAATTACTGTCAACGGCGATGGGTCATATTTTGCCCAAATCCCCCTGCAGTTATCAAAATGTCCGAAATGTCGGAAATTTGACTCCTGAGCGTGATTTTTGAGCCGAATTCTGACTCTCTGCGCCTATTTTCAGTTTCAAATTACGACGTTTCATACCGAAAATATACCAATTACTGTAAACGGCGATGGGTCATATTTTGCCCAAACCCCCCTGCAGTTTTCAAAATGTCTGAAATGTCGGAAATTTGACTCCTGAGCGTGATTTTTGAGCCGAATTCTGACTCTCTGCGCCTATTTTCAGTTTCAAATTACGACGTTTCATACCGAAAATATGCCAATTACTGTAAACGGCGATGGGTCATATTTTGCCCAAACCCCCCTGCAGTTTTCAAAATGTCTGAAATGTCGGAAATTTGACTCCTAAGCGTGATTTTTGAGCCGAATTCTGACTCTCTGCACCTATTTTCAGTTTCAAATTACGACGTTTCATACCGAAAATATGCCAATTACTGGAAACGGCGATGGGTCATATTTTGCCCAAACCCCCCTGCAGTTTTCAAAATGTCTGAAATGTCGGAAATTTGACTCCTGAGCGTGATTTTTGAGCCGTATTCTGACTCTCTGCGTCTATTTTCAGTTTCAAATTACGACGTTTCATACCGAAAATATGCCAATTACTGTAAACGGCGATGGGTCATATTTTGCCCAAACCCCTCTGCAGTTTTCAAAATGTTCGAAATGTCGGAAATTTGACTCCTGAGCGTGATTTTTGAGCCGAATTCTGATTCTCTGCACCTATTTTCAGTTTCAAATTACGAAGTTTCATACCGAAAATATGCCAATTACTGAAAACGGCGATGGGTCATATTTTGCCCAAACCCCCCTGCAGTTTTCAAAATGTCTGAAATGTCGGAAATTTGACTCCTGAGCGTGATTTTTGAGCCGTATTCTGACTTTCTGCGCCTATTTTCAGTTTCAAATTACGACGTTTCATACCGAAAATATACCAATTACTGTAAACGGCGATGGGTCATATTTTGCCCAAACCCCCCTGCAGTTTTCAAAATGTCCGAAATGTCGGAAATTTGACTCCTGAGCGTGATTTTTGAGCCGAATTCTGACTCTCTGCACCTATTTTCAGTTTCAAATTACGACGTTTCATACCGAAAATATGCCAATTACTGAAAACGGCGATGGGTCATATTTTGCCCAAACCCCCCTACAGTTTTCAAAATGTCTGAAATGTCTGAAATTTGACTCCTGAGCGTGATTTTTGAGCCGTATTCTGACTCTCTGCGCCTATTTTCAGTTTCAAATTACGACGTTTCATACCGAAAATATGCCAATTACTGTAAACGGCGATGGGTCATATTTTGCCCAAACCCCCCTGCAGTTTTCAAAATGTCCGAAATGTCGGAAATTTGACTCCTGAGCGTGATTTTTGAGCCGAATTCTGACTCTCTGCACCTATTTTCAGTTTCAAATTACGACGTTTCATACCGAAAATATGCCAATTACCGAAAACGGCGATGGGTCATATTTTGCCCAAACCCCCCTGCAGTTTTCAAAATGTCTGAAATGTCGGAAATTTGACTCCTGAGCGTGATTTTTGAGTCGTATTCTGACTTTCTGCGCCTATTTTCAGTTTCAAATTACGACGTTTCATACCGAAAATATGCCAATTACTGTAAACGGCGATGGGTCATATTTTGCCCAAATCCCCCTGCAGTTATCAAAATGTCCGAAATGTCGGAAATTTGACTCCTGAGCGTGATTTTTGAGCCGAATTCTGACTCTCTGCGCCTATTTTCAGTTTCAAATTACGACGTTTCATACCGAAAATATGCCAATTACTGTAAACGGCGATGGGTCATATTTTGCCCAAACCCCCCTGCAGTTTTCAAAATGTCTGAAATGTCAGAAATTTGACTCCTAAGCGTGATTTTTGAGTCGAATTCTGACTCTCTGCACCTATTTTCAGTTTCAAATTACGACGTTTCATACCGAAAATATGCCAATTACTGAAAACGGCGATGGGTCATATTTTGCCCAAACCCCCATGCAGTTTTCAAAATGTCTGAAATGTCGGAAATTTGACTTCCGAGCGTGATTTTTGAGCCGTATTCTGACTCTCTGCGCCTATTTTCAGTTTCAAATTACGACGTTTCATACCGAAAATATGCCAATTACTGTAAACGGCGATGGGTCAGATTTTGCCCAAACCCCCCTGCAGTTTTCAAAATGTCCGAAATGTCGGAAATTTGACTCCTGAGCGTGATTTTTGAGCCGAATTCTGACTCTCTGCACCTATTTTCAGTTTCAAATTACGACGTTTCATACCGAAAATATGCCAATTACTGAAAACGGCGATGGGTCATATTTTGCCCAAACCCCCCTGCAGTTTTCAAAATGTCTGAAATGTCTGAAATTTGACTCCTGAGCGTGATTTTTGAGCCGTATTCTGACTCTCTGCGCCTATTTTCAGTTTCAAATTACGACGTTTCATACCGAAAATATGCCAATTACTGTAAACGGCGATGGGTCATATTTTGCCCAAACCCCCCTGCAGTTTTCAAAATGTCCGAAATGTCGGAAATTTGACTCCTGAGCGTGATTTTTGAGCCGAATTCTGACTCTCTGCACCTATTTTCAGTTTCAAATTACGACGTTTCATACCGAAAATATGCCAATTACTGAAAACGGCGATGGGTCATATTTTGCCCAAACCCCCCTACAGTTTTCAAAATGTCTGAAATGTCTGAAATTTGACTCCTGAGCGTGATTTTTGAGCCGTATTCTGACTCTCTGCGCCTATTTTCAGTTTCAAATTACGACGTTTCATACCGAAAATATGCCAATTACTGTAAACGGCGATGGGTCATATTTTGCCCAAACCCCCCTGCAGTTTTCAAAATGTCCGAAATGTCGGAAATTTGACTCCTGAGCGTGATTTTTGAGCCGAATTCTGACTCTCTGCGCCTATTTTCAGTTTCAAATTACGACGTTTCATACCGAAAATATACCAATTACTGTAAACGGCGATGGGTCATATTTTGCCCAAACCCCCCTGCAGTTTTCAAAATGTCTGAAATGTCGGAAATTTGACTCCTGAGCGTGATTTTTGAGCCGAATTCTGACTCTCTGCGCCTATTTTCAGTTTCAAATTACGACGTTTCATACCGAAAATATGCCAATTACTGTAAACGGCGATGGGTCATATTTTGCCCAAACCCCCCTGCAGTTTTCAAAATGTCTGAAATGTCGGAAATTTGACTCCTAAGCGTGATTTTTGAGCCGAATTCTGACTCTCTGCACCTATTTTCAGTTTCAAATTACGACGTTTCATACCGAAAATATGCCAATTACTGAAAACGGCGATGGGTCATATTTTGCCCAAACCCCCATGCAGTTTTCAAAATGTCTGAAATGTCGGAAATTTGACTTCTGAGCGTGATTTTTGAGCCGTATTCTGACTCTCTGCGCCTATTTTCAGTTTCAAATTACGACGTTTCATACCGAAAATATGCCAATTACTCTAAACGGCGATGGGTCAGATTTTGCCCAAACCCCCCTGCAGTTTTCAAAATGTCCGAAATGTCGGAAATTTGACTCCTGAGCGTGATTTTTGAGCCGAATTCTGACTCTCTGCACCTATTTTCAGTTTCAAATTACGACGTTTCATACCGAAAATATGCCAATTACTGAAAACGGCGATGGGTCATATTTTGCCCAAACCCCCCTGCAGTTTTCAAAATGTCTGAAATGTCTGAAATTTGACTCCTGAGCGTGATTTTTGAGCCGTATTCTGACTCTCTGCGCCTATTTTCAGTTTCAAATTACGACGTTTCATACCGAAAATATGCCAATTACTGTAAACGGCGATGGGTCATATTTTGCCCAAACCCCCCTGCAGTTTTCAAAATGTCCGAAATGTCGGAAATTTGACTCCTGAGCGTGATTTTTGAGCCGAATTCTGACTCTCTGCACCTATTTTCAGTTTCAAATTACGACGTTTCATACCGAAAATATGCCAATTACTGAAAACGGCGATGGGTCATATTTTGCCCAAACCCCCCTACAGTTTTCAAAATGTCTGAAATGTCTGAAATTTGACTCCTGAGCGTGATTTTTGAGCCGTATTCTGACTCTCTGCGCCTATTTTCAGTTTCAAATTACGACGTTTCATACCGAAAATATGCCAATTACTGTAAACGGCGATGGGTCATATTTTGCCCAAACCCCCCTGCAGTTTTCAAAATGTCTGAAATGTCGGAAATTTGACTCCTAAGCGTGATTTTTGAGCCGAATTCTGACTCTCTGCACCTATTTTCAGTTTCAAATTACGACGTTTCATACCGAAAATATGCCAATTACTGAAAACGGCGATGGGTCATATTTTGCCCAAACCCCCCTACAGTTTTCAAAATGTCTGAAATGTCTGAAATTTGACTCCTGAGCGTGATTTTTTGAGCCGTATTCTGACTCTCTGCGCCTATTTTCAGTTTCAAATTACGACGTTTCATACCGAAAATATGCCAATTACTGTAAACGGCGATGGGTCATATTTTGCCCAAACCCCCCTGCAGTTTTCAAAATGTCCGAAATGTCGGAAATTTGACTCCTGAGCGTGATTTTTGAGCCGAATTCTGACTCTCTGCGCCTATTTTCAGTTTCAAATTACGACGTTTCATACCGAAAATATACCAATTACTGTAAACGGCGATGGGTCATATTTTGCCCAAACCCCCCTGCAGTTTTCAAAATGTCTGAAATGTCTGAAATTTGACTCCTGAGCGTGATTTTTGAGCCGTATTCTGACTCTCTGCGCCTATTTTCAGTTTCAAATTACGACGTTTCATACCGAAAATATGCCAATTACTGTAAACGGCGATGGGTCATATTTTGCCCAAACCCCCCTGCAGTTTTCAAAATGTCTGAAATGTCGGAAATTTGACTCCTAAGCGTGATTTTTGAGCCGAATTCTGACTCTCTGCACCTATTTTCAGTTTCAAATTACGACGTTTCATACCGAAAATATGCCAATTACTGAAAACGGCGATGGGTCATATTTTGCCCAAACCCCCATGCAGTTTTCAAAATGTCTGAAATGTCGGAAATTTGACTCCTGAGCGTGATTTTTGAGCCGTATTCTGACTCTCTGCGTCTATTTTCAGTTTCAAATTACGACGTTTCATACCGAAAATATGCCAATTACTCTAAACGGCGATGGGTCAGATTTTGCCCAAACCCCCCTGCAGTTTTCAAAATGTCCGAAATGTCGGAAATTTGACTCCTGAGCGTGATTTTTGAGCCGAATTCTGACTCTCTGCGCTTATTTTCAGTTTCAAATTACGACGTTTCATACCGAAAATATGCTAATTACTGTAAACGGCGATGGGTCATATTTTGCCCAACCCCCCCTGCAGTTTTCAAAATGTCCGAAATGTCGGCAATTTGACTCCTGAGCGTGATTTTTGAGCCGAATTCTGACTCTCTGCGCCTATTTTCAGTTTCAAATTACGACGTTTCATACCGAAAATATACCAATTACTGTAAACGGCGATGGGTCATATTTTGCCCAAACCCCCCTGCAGTTTTCAAAATGTCTGAAATGTCGGAAATTTGACTCCTGAGCGAGATTTTTGAGCCGAATTCTGACTCTCTGCGCCTATTTTCAGTTTCAAATTACGTTTCATACCGAAAATATGCCAATTACTGTAAACGGCGATGGGTCATATTTTGCCCAAACCCCCCTGCAGTTTTCAAAATGTCTGAAATGTCGGAAATTTGACTCCTAAGCGTGATTTTTGAGCCGAATTCTGACTCTCTGCACCTATTTTCAGTTTCAAATTACGACGTTTCATACCGAAAATATGCTAATTACTGTAAACGGCGATGGGTCATATTTTGCCCAACCCCCCATGCAGTTTTCAAAATGTCCGAAATGTCGGAAATTTGACTCCTGAGCGAGATTTTTGAGCCGAATTCTGACTCTCTGCGCCTATTTTCAGTTTCAAATTACGACGTTTCATACCGAAAATATGCCAATTACTGTAAACGGCGATGGGTCATATTTTGCCCAAACCCCCCTGCAGTTTTCAAAATGTCTGAAATGTCGGAAATTTGACTCCTAAGCGTGATTTTTGAGCCGAATTCTGACTCTCTGCACCTATTTTCAGTTTCAAATTACGACGTTTCATACCGAAAATATGCTAATTACTGTAAACGGCGATGGGTCATATTTTGCCCAACCCCCCATGCAGTTTTCAAAATGTCCGAAATGTCGGAAATTTGACTCCTGAGCGTGATTTTTGAGCCGAATTCTGACTCTCTGCGCCTATTTTCTGCCCAGAGTACTAGGGGATGCCCAGAGTACTAGGGGCTGCCTAGAGTACTTCAGGTTCCCCAGAGTACTGGTAGCTGACCAGAGTACTGGTGGCTGCCCAGAGTACTGGAGGCTACCCAGAATACTAGTGGCTGCCTAGAGTACAGGAGGCTGCACAGAGTACTGATGACTACCAGGAGTACTGGGGGCCGCCCAGAGTACTGGAGGATGCCCAGAGTATTTTGGCTGCCCAGAGTACTGGAGGGTGCACAGAGTACAGGGGGCTGCCCAGAGTACTAGACACTGCTCAGAGTGCTGGGAGCTGCACAGAGTACTGGTGGCTGCCCAGAATACGCGGGGGGGGGGGGGGGGGGGGGGAGGGGGGCAGCCTAGAGTACTGGAGGCTGCCCAGAGTACTGGAGGCTGCCCAGAGTACTGGAGGCTGCCCAGAGTACTGAAAGCTGCCCAGAGTACTGGAGGCTGCCCAGAATAATGGAGGCTGCCCAGAGTACTGGAGGCTGCCCAGAGTACTGAAAGCTGCCCAGAGTACTGGTGACTGCCCAGATTACTGGAGGCTGCCCAGAGTACTGAAGGCTGCTCAGAGTACTGAAAGCTGCCCAGAATACTGATGGCTGGCAGGAGTACTGGAGGCAGAATTGAGTATTAGTGGCTGCCCAGAGTACTAGAGACTGCGCAGAGTACAAGAGGCTGCCCAGAGTACTGGAGGCTGCCTAGAGTACTAGAGGCTGCCCAGAAGACTGGTGGCTGGCCAGAGTACTGGAGGCTGCCCAGAGTACCTGAGGCTGCCCAGAGTACTGGAGGCTGCCCAGAGTACTGGAGGCTGCCCAGAAGACTGGTGGCTGGCCAGAGTACTGGTGGCTGGCCAGAGTACTGGTGGCTGGCCAGAGTACTGGAGGCTGCACAGAGTACTGGAGGCTGCACAGAGTACTGGAGCCTGCCCAGAGTACTGTGACCTACCCAGATTATTGGGGCTGCCTAGAGTACTGGAGGCTGGCCAGAGTACTTGTGTCTGCCCAGAGTATTTTAGGCTGCACAGAGTACTGGAGGCTGCACAGAGTACTGGAGGCTGCCCAGAGTACTGTGACCTACCCAGATTATTGGGGCTGCCCAGAGTACTGGAGGCTGGCCAGAGTACTGGAGGCTGCCCAGAATACTGCAGCCTGCCCAGAGTACAGGTGGCTGCCCAGAGTACTGGAGCCTGCCCAGAGTACTGGTGGCTGCCCAGAGTACTGGAGGCTGCCCAGAGTACTGGTGGCTGCCCAGAGTACTGAAGGCTGCCCAACGTACTGGGGACTGCCGAGAGTACTGGAGGCTGCCCAGAGTACTGATAGCTGTCAGGAGTACTGGAGGCAGCTCAGAGTTCTGGAGGATGCTCAGAGTACTGGAGAGTGCCGAGAGTACTGGATTCTGCCCAAAATACTGAAGGCTGCCCAGAGTAATAGTAGCTGCCCAGAGTACTTGTGGCGGCCCAGAATAGTGGAGGCTACCCAGAGTACTGGAGGCTGCCCAGAGTACTGGAGGCTGCCCAGAGTACTGGAGGCTGCCCAGAGTACTAGAGACTGCCCAGAGTACTAGAGGCTGCCCAAAGTACTGGAGGCTGCCCAGAGTACTGGAGGCTGCCCAGAATATTGGTGGCTGCCCAGAGTATTGGAGGCTGCACGGAGTACTGTAGGCTGCCCGTAGTACTGGTGACTGCCCAGAGTACTGGTGGCTGCACAGAGTACTGGAGGCTGCCCAGAGTACTGGTGGCTGCCCAGAGTAATGGTTCAGCACAGAGTACTGGTGGCTGCCCAGAGTACTGGTGGCTGCCCAGAGTACAGGTGGCTGCCCAGAGTACTGGTGACTGCACAGAGTACAGGTGGCTGCCCAGAGTACAGGTGGCTGCCCAGAGTACTGGAGGCTGCACAGAGTACTGGAGGCTGCCCACATTACTGGTGGCTGCCCAGAGTACTGGTGGCTGCCCAGAGTACTGGAGGCTGCCCAGAGTACTGGAGGCTGCCCAGAGTACTAGTGGCTGCCCGAGAGTACTGGTGGCTGCCCAGAGTACTGGGGGCTGCCCAGAGTACTGGTGGCTGCCCAGAGTACTGGAGGCTGGCCAGAGTACTGGACGCTGGCCAGAGTACTGGAGGCTGCCCAGAATACTGGAGGCTGCCCAGAGTACTGGTGGCTGCCCAGAGTACTGGTGGCTGCCCAGAATACTGGAGGCTGCCCAGAGTACTGGTGGCTGCCCAGAGTACTGGAGGCTGCCCAGAGTACTGGTGGCTGCCCAGAGTACTGGAGGCTGGCCAGAGTACTGGACGCTGGCCAGAGTACTGGAGGCTGCCCAGAATACTGGAGGCTGCACAGAGTACTGTAGGCTGCCCAGAGTACTGGTAGCTGCCCAGAGTACTGGTGACTGCCCAGAGTACTGGAGGCTGCCCAGAGTACCGGAGGCTGCCCAGAGTACTGGAGGCTGCACAGAGAACTGGAGGCTGCACAGAGAACTGGTGGTTGCCCAGAGTACTGATGGCTGCCCAAAGTACTGGTGGCTGCCCAGAGTACTGGAGGCTGCACAGAGTACTGGAGGCTGCACAGAGTACTGGAGGCTGCCCAGAGTACTGGTGGCTGCCCAGAGTACTGGAGGCTGCCCAGAGTACTTGTGGCTGCCGAGAGTACTGGTGGCTGCCCAGAGTACTGGAGGCTGCCCAGAGTACTTGTGGCTGCCGAGAGTACTGGTGGCTGCCCAGAGTACTGGAGGCTGCCCAGAATACTGGGGCTGCCTAGAGTACTGGGGGCTGTCCAGAGTAGTGGGGGCTGCCCCGAGTACTGGAGGCTGCACAGAGTAGTGGAGGCTGCACAGAGTACTGGAGGCTGTCCAGAGTACTGGAGGCTGCCCAGAGTACTGGAGGCTGCCCAGAGTACTGGAGGCTGCATTGAGTACTGGGGACTGCCCAGAGTACTGGTGGCTGCTCAGAGTACTGGTGGATGCCCAGAGTACTGGAGGCTGCACAGAGTACTGGAGGCTGCACAGAGTACTGGAGGTTGCTAGGAGTACTGGTGGATGCCCAGAGTACTGGAGCCTTCCCAGAGCATTGGAGGCTGCATTGAGTACTGGGGACTGCCCAGAGTACTGGTGGCTGCTCAGAGTACTGGTGGATGCCCAGAGTACTGGAGGCTGCCCAGAGTACTAGAGGCTGCTAAGAGTACTGGAGGCTGCCCAGAGTACTGGAGGCTGCCCAGAGTACTAGAGGCTGCTAAGAGTACTGGAGGCTGCACAGAGTACTGGTGGCTGCCCAGAGTACTGGAGGCTGCACAGAGTACTGGTGGCTGCCCAGAGTACTGGAGCCTTCCCAGAGCATTGGAGGCTGCATTGAGTACTGGGGACTGCCCAGAGTACTGGAGGCTGCCCAGAGTACTGGAGGCTGCACAGAGTACTGGAGGCTGCCCAGAGTACTGGAGGCTGCCCAGAGTACTGGAGGCTGCACAGAGTACTGGTGGCTGCCCAGAGTACTGGAGGCTGCCCAGAGTACTGGAGGCTGCACAGAGTACTGGTGGCTGCCGAGAGTGCTCACGACCTCGTTTAATTGTAAGTCAAAGTACTGGACAATTTAGCGTAACCTGAATTAGACTTTGAATCCAAGAATATTGACAATCAAGATTTAAAGTTACCTAAAAAGAACGGTTACGGCTAAATTTAATTTTGAAGCCCGGGAAAAGAAGTTAGATCACCCGTTCGATACTCCTATTGGCCAGCGGGGAATCGACTAACCCGAGAAGAAACCGTAATTGACCAAGGCAGCTAGAAACGCGTAAGAGACAAACTCCGGGAACCGAACCCGTAACAGGAGGCAATGTGACGTCCCGAACACGCAGATCCAACGGAACGCATTAGAGAATGACGCGCGAAAATAATTCAAATTACTACACGCGACCTGAGAGAATATTATTCGTTCTGCCCTCCCCCCCCCCCCAACCATCCAGCGTGACGCGGAGTCATGGAGAGAATCGAACCCTGCATAAATCAAGCTCTTCCCTGCTAGCCATGCTTGGAGCGCCCTGCGCAACGCTGCTCTGTGGAGACACGCATCAATATCCTCATCTTTAATTTCCACTGGAACAACAACACGCCCGCCCCAGACCTTGCTGGTGAGGCGCTCCTCCACCCATGCTGATCCACCGCCCGCCCCGCCCACCCTGGGTAAGGTCATGCCCACCCTGGGTAAGGTCATGCCCACCCTGGGTAAGGTCATGCCCACCCTGGGTAAGGTCATGCCCACCCTGGGTAAGGTCATGCCCACCCTGGGTAAGGTCATGCCCACCCTGGGTAATGTCATGCCCACCCTGACCACCTCCACGTACACAAATTATTCTCTTAACAGAACTTTCCCTCAAGCAAAACATGAAGATGGTGAAGATTTTCACCATCTTCACCTTCAGATTTTCAATCTGAAGGTGAAGGGGAAAACGCAAGGTCTTCCGGCAGAGAAACATGTGTGGCGGATGCCCACCGACACCCAGAGACCCCACACGACAGGGTGTCGGGCGTCTTGGGAATTCTTGAGCAGTCGAACCACGTCTCGGCCGAACGACAGAATCGCGATGATCTCACTTCCTCTGAACTCAAGCCCAGTCGAGCAAAAACGGTAAAATTGTCTTCCGGCGACGCTTAGAGCCGGAGCCAGATGCCCACCACACCAAGAGTCAACCACCACCCGCCCAGTGGTCGGGCAAGCTGGCGCTAGACACCCGCCCAGTGGTCGGGCAAGCTGGCGCTAGACACCCGCCCAGTGGTCGGGCAAGCTGGCGCTAGACACAGTCCCCCAGAAGATCCAAACGGAAAACTGATAAAAAAAACCTGTCAACTTACCTGTGACCCCGGGTGATAAATGCCTGAAGTGTTCTGACGCCCGTCGTCAAGGATGAACCGCGCGCACGTCGTCAAGGATGAACCAGACGCCCGTCGTCAAGGATGAACCACACGCCCGTCGTCAAGGATGAACCACACGCCCGTCGTCAAGGATGAACCACACGCCCGTCGTCAAGGATGAACCACACGCCCGTCGTCAAGGATGAACCGCGCGCACGTCAAATTACTGCCTCACCAACATACTCAACAATGCTCTTACTCACATTTCTCGGTTAAACTGGTATCTTTGAGTTTTTTATATATATATTACACCAAATTATTTTCTTAATCAGAAAATTACGGGCTGCTGTTTTATATAATTTCCGCATCAGGATTTTTTTTTAAATATCCAAAATATTTCCGGACTAGGATGCTTTTTCTTCTAATTTTGCATTAAATTCTTCTCAAGTATATTGAACAGTTATTTGCCAAGAGGACTTCTTCAGACACACAACCAAAGTACTATTACTAACCAAAGCTTCCATAGGAACATCGAAACAATATTTTTCAATCAAATCTCTAATTCAATATGATATATTATTATTTACCATTAATTAACCCCCCTCCCTTATGGACGTAATTAGTACTTTGTGTCTGTGTCTGTCTGTTGTGATCAACGTTTCTGAAATGCTATTGTAACGTTGTATGAAATTCTGAAACGACGTATGAAATGCTATTTGCATTTTGACAAAATGTTGTAAAAGAAAATGGGAACACGAAATGGGGCAAAAACGAGCTGTAAAACCAGCCAATCCATCAATCTTTATTTGCAACGGTAAACAGTGGACAGCTGCAATCCCAATGGATAATGTTAAATAATACCAAGTACATTTTGGTCGTGTAGCAGTACACAGAATGCTATGGGAATGTATTAAAACTAACACATATACAGGTACAGAGATACATATACAGGTACAGAGATACATATACAGGTACAGAGATACATATACAGGTACAGAGATACATATACAGGTACAGAGATACATATACAGGTATATACCTGCAACCTCTCCTCTGGGAGGCGAGCCACTCAAGGGAATGGATTGGGAATGACTACATAATTAGTGCTATTATCTACTCTCGATTCATGGTTAGGTTAGGTTAAAGTTTGATTAGATTACGTAACGTTTCATCATGTTTTGTTACTTTAATATAGGTGTACTATTGACGATGCTGTGAAATGTGGAATTCGAAAACTATTTCAATTTGCCCGCGAATTCCGTTTACAGAAAATCTAATTTTTCAAAGAAAACTATATTTTTTAATTTATTTATATATACAAGAGTTCTAACATTCGTTTACAGTCACTAGTACGCATAGCGTTTCAGGCAAGTCCTTAATCCTAATTTACACACACACACACACACACGCACACACGCACGCACACACACACACACACACACACACACACACACACACACACACACACACACACACACACACACACACACACACACACACACATCCCCAGGAACCAGCCCGTAGCACCTGTTTAACTCCCATGTACCTATTTACTGCTAGGTAAACAGATGCATCAGAGTGAAAGAAACTCTGCCCATTTATTTCCGCCTCCACCGGGGATCGAACCTGGACCCTTAGGACTACGAACCCCGAGCGCTGTCCACTCAGCCGTCAAGGCCCCCAAACTTTTTCAACATACACTTTTTATATTTTAAACCAACGATTTTAAATTGCTGACGGTATGACACCAGAGCGTCAGCCACAATCATGTTCTCTCAGAGGAGCGTCAGCCACAATCATGTTCTCTCAGAGGAGCGTCAGCCACAATCATGTTCTCTCAGAGGAGCGTCAGCCACAATCATGTTCTCTCAGAGGAGCGTCAGCCACAATCATGTTCTCTCAGGAGCGTCAGCCACAATCATGTTCTCTCAGAGGAGCGTCAGCCACAATCATGTCCTCTCAGAGGAGCGTCAGCCACAATCATGTTCTCTCAGAGGAGCGTCAGCCACAATTATGTTCTCTCAGGAGCGTCAGCCTCAATCATGTTCTCTCAGAGGAGCGTCAGCCACAATCATGTTCTCTCAGAGGAGCGTCAGCCACAATCATGTTCTCTCAGGAGCGTCAGCCACAATCATGTTCTCTCAGAGGAGCGTCAGCCACAATCATGTTCTCTCAGAGGAGCGTCAGCCACAATCATGTTCTCTCAGAGGAGCGTCAGCCACAATCATGTTCTCTCAGAGGAGCGTCAGCCACAATCATGTTCTCTCAGGAGCGTCAGCCACAATCATGTTCTCTCAGAGGAGCGTCAGCCACAATCATGTTCTCTCAGAGGAGCGTCAGCCACAATCATGTTCTCTCAGAGGAGCGTCAGCCACAATCATGTTCTCTCAGGAGCGTCAGCCACAATCATGTTCTCTCAGAGGAGCGTCAGCCACAATCATGTTCTCTCAGAGGAGCGTCAGCCACAATCATGTTCTCTCAGAGGAGCGTCAGCCACAATCATGTTCTCTCAGAGGAGCGTCAGCCACAATCATGTTCTCTCAGGAGCGTCAGCCACAATCATGTTCTCTCAGAGGAGCGTCAGCCACAATCATGTTCTCTCAGAGGAGCGTCAGCCACAATCATGTTCTCTCAGAGGAGCGTCAGCCACAATCATGTTCTCTCAGAGGAGCGTCAGCCACAATCATGTTCTCTCAGAGGAGCGTCAGCCACAAGCATGTTCTCTCAGAGGAGCGTCAGCCACAATCATGTTCTCTCAGGAGCGTCAGCCACAACCATGTTCTCTCAGGAGCGTCAGCCACAATCATGTTCTCTCAGAGGAGCGTCAGCCACAATCATGTTCTCTCAGGAGCGTCAGCCACAATCATGTTCTCTCAGGAGCGTCAGCCACAATCATGTTCTCTCAGAGGAGCGTCAGCCACAATCATGTTCTCTCAGAGGAGCGTCAGCCACAATCATGTTCTCTCAGAGGAGCGTCAGCCACAATCATGTTCTCTCAGGAGCGTCAGCCACAATCATGTTCTCTCAGAGGGGCGTCAGCCACAATCATGTTCTCTCAGAGGGGCGTCAGCCACAATCATGTTCTCTCAGAGGAGCGTCAGCCACAATCATGTTCTCTCAGAGGAGCGTCAGCCACAATCATGTTCTCTCAGGAGCGTCAGCCACAATCATGTTCTCTCAGAGGAGCGTCAGCCACAATCATGTTCTCTCAGGAGCGTCAGCCACAATCATGTTCTCTCAGAGGAGCGTCAGCCACAATCATGTTCTCTCAGAGGAGCGTCAGCCACAATCATGTTCTCTCAGAGGGGCGTCAGCCACAGGTAATTATAACCACAACAAAACAGATGTTATACACAATATCTCCCATTCACAGTATTATCAGCTGACTGGTAAACACATCATGACCGAGATCATTGTAAAAGGTCACCTTGTGAATCATTCTTAACAAAATGCATCGAATTCTCGCCTTGTTTCCCCTCGTATAACCCTCCCCCCCACCCCCCCGCGGGACCACACCCACACACGACCACAATCCCATAAACCCATGAATTCGATCCCACATGAGTACAACCCAGAGAAGCTCACTATTACATATGTCTTGTGACGCACCCGTCCCAGACCCAACAACCTACACACCCATAACCCCGGCACCTAAAACCCCCCCAAAAATACACCACCCAGAACTCCCCCCCCCTTAAACCCCACCCACACAGAACAACCCCCCTCACACACCCAACATCCCCCCCCCCATCCAACAATCTCCCACACTCAAGAATCCCCCACCCCCCACACGCACTCAAAATACCCCACACCCCCACACACGCACTCAAAATACCCCACACCCCCACACACGCACGAGATAACTGATTCCAATATTTTCCAGTCCATCTTTTTCATGGAGTCAACAAAAGTGTGAACGTACTCTTAAAAACACACACACCACCCTGGTGCTTTTTTCCCGCCAGTTTCCAATTCTGTAGCAGTTAATTATTTCAGTTTTAAAAATATGTAAATCTGGGTTCTATTCCTAAAATGTCAGATCCACGGGGCGGGGCAAGTGTTCTTAGTGATCTTGCCTCTTCAACTGTGTATACTCACCTAATTGTGATTGACGGGGTACAGCTTCAGCTCTTTGGTCCCGCCTCTCAACCGTTAATCAACTGGTGTGTAGATTCCTGAGCCTACTGGGCTCTATCATATCTACATTTGAAACTGTGTATGGAGTCAGCCTCCACCACATCACTGCCTAATGCATTCCATTTATGTGTACTCTGACACTGGAAAAAAAAATTTCTAACGTCCCTGTGGCTCATTTAGGTACTCAGTTTCCACCTGTGTCCCATTGTGAGTGTTCCACCCGTGTTAAAGAGTTTGTCTTTGTTCCTCACACACACACACACAGTGTGTGTGTGTGTGTGTGTGTATTCACCTAGTTGTGTTTGCAGGGGTTGAGCTTTGCTCTTTCGGCCCGCCTCTCAACTGTCAGTCAACTGTTTACTAACGACTTTTTTTTCCACGCCACACACACACACACACCCCAGGAAGCAGCCCGTGACAGCTGACTAACTCCCAGGTACCAATTTACTGCTAGTTAACAGGGGCATTCAGGGTGAAAGAAACTGTGCCCATTTGTTTCTGCCTGGTGCGGGAATCGAACCCGCGCCACAGAATTACGAGCCCTGCGCGCTATCCACCAGGCTACTAGGCCCCTAGCTCAACCCCCGCAAGCACAACTAGGTGATTGCACACACACACACACACACACACACACACACACAAAGAGCCAACCCCCGCAAGCACAACTAGGTGATTACACACACACACACACACACACACACACACACACACACACACACACACACACAGCCCAGTAGGCTCAGGAGAGCCCAGTAGGCTCAGGAGAGCCCAGTAGGCTCAGGAATCTGTACACCAGTTGATTGACGGTTGAGAGGCGGGACCAAAGAGCCAAAGCTCAACCCCCTGCAAGCACAACTAGGTGAGTGGAGCATGTAAGGGAGGCGAGGTTTGGGAAACAGGAGCATCAGGTCATTGAGTCGTGGCCAGGTCTGGTCCATTAACCTAACTGGCCAATGGAAAGAATGACGATGTGTCTAGGAGTGGTGGGCGGGCGCTAGGGGGCGGCTGCTGCTCTCGCACGTGCATGCGCCTCCATGCACGCACATACACAGGTGAGCGCATGTGTACAGGTGTGTGGATGCGTATACATGCATGTGCATTGTCCAAGAGTAAGTAGATATGCGCACACGCACATTTATGGGTGAGTGAAGACACACACACACACACACACACACACACACACACACACACACACACACACACACACACACACACACACACACACACACACACACACACACACACACACACACTCCTTTAAATACAGATAAGATAAAGGACAAGAGAGAGAGAGAGAGACCGAACACATTGCAATAAGTAATCGACAGCTTAAAAGGCGGGGCCTTTGAGCTAAGACTCAACCCCTGAAAACGCAAGTAAGTCATTAAGGCCAAAATGTGGATGATTGGAAGTGGATTAGAGATGAATGATTTCATCAGAGCTGCAGACAAGACCATGGTTCATCCACGTACTGGTAGATGCTTGATAAATTTTATCACGTATCTCACAAATTATATTCCTTTTTTTGGTATTATATACGATTTACTGTGAATTTATTTAAAAAAATAGTAATTCATTGTTTTAAGCATAGCTGTACATCCCTCCCCTCCCTCCCTCCCTCCCCCTAGACACAGTGAAGAAAAAGGTTTCAGATAAAGAGCGTTTAAGCGTGGAAATAAAGAGAGAGAGAGAGAGAGTGACGCCTGAGAGTGAGCGTATAACTCTCCCAGGTGGTCCCTGGGGGAGACCTCGCACCACCTGGTGGTCAGGTGGTGTTGCTCACCCATCCTCACACTGGTCAGGTGGTGTTGTGACTGGGGAGAGAACCAGTCCCAGAGCTGGTCTGGTGGTGACTAGTAATGGTGAAGCCGGGGAGAGCTGGTCTGGTGGTGACTAGTGATTGTGAAGCTAGGGAGAGCTGGTCTGGTGGTGACTAGTGATTGTGAATCCAGGGAGAGCTGGTCTGGTGGTGACTAGTGATTGTGAAGCCAGGGAGAGCTGGTCTGGTGGTGACTAGTGATTGTGAAGCTAGGGAGAGCTGGTCTGGTGGTGACTAGTGATGGTGAAGCTAGGGAGAGCTGGTCTGGTGGTGACTAGTGATGGTGAAGCCAGGGAGAGCTGGTCTGGTGGTGACTAGTGATTGTGAAGCCAGGGAGAGCTGGTCTGGTGGTGACTAGTGATTGTGAGGCCAGGGAGAGCTGGTCTGGTGGTGACTAGTGATGGTGAATCCAGGGAGAGCTGGTCTGGTGGTGACTAGTGATGGTGAAGCCAGGGAGAGCTGGTCTGGTGGTGACTAGTGATGGTGAAGCCAACAATCCACACAGTCGCTCCCTTTTGTTTAAGAATATAAAACTTTTTCACATGACAGAACATACATCCCCGTTCCTATGCCAGGTATGTCCACCACGGGCTCACCATAACCCGTGCTACTTGGAACGTTCTGTTCCCAGTAGCCGAATCTAAAACAAACAAACAACATTTCATGTTATTGTTATTGTTGTGAATTAAGGGGCGACGACGCTGGTGGGAGCGGATGCGCCCCGCCGTACCCGTAAAGGGTTAATCACAAAGCCTAATGACGAAACGAATGACGCGTATTACCAGAAAGTAATGTGCCTCGCGGCCATTAAACACACAGACAGGCATATGAATGGGGATCCCCAGGAGTCCCCCAGGGCGACAAGCACCGGCCCGCCCCAGGCGTCCCCCAGGGCGACAAGCACCGGCCCGCCCCAGGAGTCCCCCAGGGCGACAAGCACCGGCCCGCCCCAGGAGTCCCCCAGGGCGACAATCACCGGCCCGCCCCAGGAGTCCCCCAGGGCGACAAGCACCGGCCCGCCCCCGGAGTCTCCCAGGGCGACAAGCACCGGCCCGCCCCAGGAGTCCCCCAGGGCGACAAGCACCGGCCCGCCCCACACAGGGGAGCAAAACCAAAATCGTGAACCAGAAGGTGATCCTGGGGCTCCCAGGCGGAGGAGCCGTCCACACGTCCGCTCCTCGTCCAGGTTGAACCAGGAGTCTCCAATATTTCATGTGCCTCACAACTCTCCAGTGGCGCAGCAGTAACACACTCACCCCGCGCTTCGCAAGTGATTTGACCCAGGTTTGTATCCTGGCCGGGAAGGATTCAGCCCGTCCTCATCAACAAAGGCCAAAAGCGATTCCCAGCACCCGCCAAACCCCGTTTATGAAAGAAATACGGTTTACACACAACTGATGGCGTCCGAACACTTCCGGAACAAGTGCTTCACTGACGACTTTTGTTCGAACCACAACGCTGTAAATGCTTCACCCACGTACTACAAATACAAATAATCGCCAACAGAACCTAAATACCTAACCTAACCTATGCCTATATATACACAATATGCTAATATATTATAATATTAATTTATACTTGAGAAAATTCCCGTTTTGAATGAACAGCATGTTAAAATTTATGAATGCGTCTGTGGGGTTGACCGCTGGATGTAATGGACTTGAGTCGAGGACGGGTTGGCATATACAAATAATTGCCAACATAATCTATTTATAAACACCTACTCTAATCTAATCGCAGGCTATTTATACACGAAATTATATAATAATAATATTTTGTAACAAAACCCACATCCTGAATACATAGTGAGTTTAAATTGATGAATGTGTCTTTGGGGAGAGGCCGGGCCGCTGCCTGGGGGCGGGGTGGCCGCCAAGGGTTACTACAGACCAATACTTGGCAACACTAACCAAACACTCCTACTAGCTTATTCTAGGCCTAACTAAACAGTTAATTAACGAATGTCTGATAGTCCAAGGTCGGAGCCCCGACGCTTCATCCAACTTTCCAGCATGACTTGTGAGCATCATGGAACTATGTATATAATATATATATTATATATATACATATATATATGTATATATATATATATATATATATATATATATATATATATATATATATATATATATATATATATATGTATGTATATATATATATGTATGTATATATATATATATATATATATATATATATATATATATATATATATATATATATATATATATATGTCGTACCTAGTAGCCAGAACGCGCTTCTCAGCCTACTATGCAAGGCCCGATTTGCCTAATAAGCCAAGTTTTCATGAATTAATATATTTTCTCTAATTTTTTTCTTATGAAATGATAAAGCTACCCATTTCATTATGTATGAGGTCAATCTTTTTTTATTGGAGTTAAAACTAACGTAGATATATGACCGAACCTAACCAACCCTACCTAACCTAACCTAACCTATCTTTATAGGTTAGGTTCAGTTAGGTAGCCGAAAAAGTTAGGTTAGGTTAGGTTAGGTAGGTTAGGTAGTCGAAGAAACATTAATTCACGAAAACTTGGCTTATTAGGCAAATCGGGCCTTGTATAGTAGGCTGAGAAGTGCGTTCTGGCTACTAGGTACGACATATATATATATATATATATATATATATATATATATATATATATATATATATATATATATATATATATATATATATATATATATATATATATGCGGAAAATCCACAAAGAAATTAGAAAAAAGATGAACGTTTCGGCCGTTTTACAGCCGTTGTCAACACCAGACATTTGAATTTGGACACTGACTGATTAAGGCAGACTCGATCAAATTCCGTTCCACGAAACCACCGCAATTAGTAATGCTTTTCGCTCCATCCCACTTAATAGTGTGATCACACAAACTCGTATGTAGGTACAATGCACTAGACGTTTGGGCAGTTCTAATACTATAAGCATGTTGGGACATCCACAATTGTAAGGACTTTCCTGTTTGTCCAAGATTTACAGAATCACAATCATAGCACTCCAGTAGCACTCCAATATCATATCCTGGCTTCACCAACTATTTATATCAAGTGGCTGCACAACTCTTGGCTCACAACCTACTATTACCCTCACTGCTTGGGGCAGAAATACCTGGAACATCTTCATAAGTATCCCCCAACATAAGAAGAAATCAATCTCTCACCTTACACTGCGTTCAATAAGCATTCAAGCACTCTCCACATACATTAATGTATCCACATGATCCTCTGTTCTGCTAATAGGGGCTCACTACCAATGCATATATCTAGGTCCTCCAAAATCAGGAAAGGCACGTCTGCAGTTTGCCCAATCTGCTGCACAACGAAGTCCTACTCCAACATCAGTGAGGCTCCTTCACTGGCTCCACAAAGAAACTTGTAGCTACCCTACACTGTTCAACTCCTCACTATGGAGCGCTGCTCTACCAGCATACACTTCTTCTCCAGCCTCGAAGTTCCTCCATTAACTTCTTCCCACACAAACCGCAGAAATCCATGACATGGTGGCGCACACTCTCTGGCACTCAACACGCTGTAACTCAAGTAACGTCACGACGTCATGCTAGCGTCACGACACGTCATGTCATGCTAGCGTCATCATCACGTCTTCCTCCGACCTCTTAATTTCTGGTCCGGAAAGTAGAATAACTCTCACTGGGTAAAACTCTTTATATCGTTGAATCCCCCCCAACCCCCACCCGTTGAAATCCTCCAACTATCCCCCCCCCCTTTTCCCTCGCTCACAGAACATCCTCTCTGCCGTTGTCCGTTACCCCTGAAACCTAACAGACAATCGCCACCGTTCAGACGCCGCCCCTCCCCCCCCCCAAGCGCTTATATAGGTGACCCCTCAACAATACAATCAGGATTTAGTCTGATCACCGGTCATTTTCTGGGTGGTATAGACGAGTCTTTTTTTTTTTTGTAGGAGAAAATGTGTTTCGAGAGGAGTCGTGTGTTAATTGCCTCCCGGTTCAGCCAATCAAATTTTGCCTACAACTTTAGCATGATTTTAGTTGGTATTAATCTGTTGATATTGTGAGGGGGGAAGGAGTTAAGTGGGTAACTGTTGTTCCCTCTCTTGTTTGGTGAGTATGGGGCAGCTTGCATGCAAGAGTTGTAACTGCTTATCTCTCTCTCTCTCTCTCTCTCTCTCTCTCTCTCTCTCTCTCTCTCTCTGTCTGTCTCTCTCTCTCTCTCTGGTGTGTACTCACCTAGTTGTACTCACCTAGTTGTGCTTGCGGGGGTTGAGCTCTGGCTCTTTGGTCCCGCCTCTCAACTGTCAATGAACAGGTGTACAGGTTCCTGAGCCTATTGGGCTCTATCATATCTACACTTGAAACTGTGTATGGAGTCAGCCTCCACCACATCACTGCTTAATGCATTAGATTTGTCAACCACTCTGACACTAAAAAAGTTCTTTCTAATATCTCTGTGACTCATTTGGGCACTCAGTTTCCACCTCGAAACTGTGTGTGTGTTTGTGTGTGTGTGTGTGTGTGTGTGTAAAACACGGACAAATCAACATTATTCATTAACACGTATTGAATAATGTGAAATCGTATAACCAAGAAGTGAAAAAAATAAATAAGAAATGACTTGAACAGTTCCTTGTCAATCAACACACCTTCAGAAGACTGACCAGTACAGTACAGCGGAGGACACACATATAGGCAGGCTTAGGAAGGCTTCTTAAAGACACATATAGGCAGGCTTCCACACTTCCACATATAGGAAGATTACATGTGGGAGGAGAGGGAGGGGGGGAAAGCAGTGTCTCCATAACAAAGGGTCAAGAAGCACTTGAACACTTGAGTATTACCTGCTGACTTCTGGACTGTCAATGTGAAATCCACTACCGCCATTGCTGTCAAATAAGTGCATGATGCAGTTGTTGATATGCAATTTGTTTGTTAATATAAATCCTTTAAATTATTGCCTGGTTTAGATAGGTTGATTTGGCCATAAATTGTCAATTCAGCTGATTTTGTTTACCAATTACATAATAATCTAGTGACCTATGAAATACACAATGGGGCCTGAAAATGATATATGTCTGGAAATTTTTGGATATCTAAATTATTAAGGAAGATTTTTCTCTTTAACACAGTGTTTACAGAAAGCTTCAAAAAATTTGTTATATGTTCATTATATCTCTGTGAACAGATATAATGTAGCACATTCTATTTTTGTCTTCAAGTATCTCAAGAGCTCTTCGAATTTTCACTCGAAAGTTCTTAGATGAAGAGCTTAAAAATATTTAATGTAATTGGTTTAAGCTTTGCTACCCAGTAAGCTTTTTTGGAAGCTTGAAGTAACAAAACACAACCTATTATAACAAAATTAGTACGAAGAAATTGCCCTTAATTTTTTAAAATTATGTTTAACATATTTGTCTGGGTTTGAAAACATTGTCAATATCTAAAAAATATCACACCTGATTTACCTGCGCTGTTTAATTATGAAAATACCCTTAGAAAATGATTAGTTAGAAACAGCACATCCTCTACCGTCTGGAACCTTTTTTGTAACGTCCTGTGAGAGGCTGCCGGACCTCCTGCGAACCTCTGTGAACCACCTGAGAACCACCTGAGAACCTCCTACCACCTCCTCCTCCAGTCCTTCTCCAATTCTTTTTCCTCACCATCTTTCTACCTGCTGTCATACCCCCCCCCCCCACCCTTACCCTTCTTCTTTTCTACCTCCAGCCACCTTTAGTGGCGATAATTGCTGTAACCTTTGGTCAACTGGACCGAAAATGTCAACAAGACTTACCTTTAAGTAGAAACTTAGTCGATGACATTAAAGTTCATGAAAATGTTTTCGCAGTTGTAGACATTTTATCCTAGGAGCGGGGCCCGATAACCTAGCACCCTAGGAGCGGGGCCCGATAACCTAGCACCCTAGGAGCGGGGCCCGATAACCTAGCACCCTAGGAGCGGGGCCCGATAACCTGACACACCCTAGGAGCGGGGTACGATAACCTAGCACCCTAGGAGCGGGGCCCGATAACCTCACACCCCTAGGAGCGGGGCCCGATAACCTGACACCCCTAGGAGCGGGACCCACTAACCTGACACACCCTAGGAGCGGGGCCCGATAACCTGACACACCCTAGGAGCGGGACCCGATAACCTGACACACCCTGGGAGCGGGGCCCGATAACCTGACACCCCTGGGAGCGGGGCCCGATAACCTGACACACCCTAGGAGCGGGACCCGATAACCTGACACACCCTGGGAGCGAGGCCCGATAACCTGACACCCCTGGGAGCGGGGCCCGATAACCTGACACCCCTGGGAGCGGGGCCCGATAACCTGACACCCCTGGGAGCGGGGCCCGATAACCTGACACACCCTAGGAGCGGGACCCGATAACCTGACACACCCTAGGAGCGGGGCCCGATAACCTGACACCCCTAGGAGCGGGGCCCGATAACCTGACACCCCTAGGAGCGGGGCCCGATAACCTGACACCCCTAGGAGCGGGGCCCGATAACCTGACACCCCTAGGAGCGGGACCCGATAACCTGACACCCCTAGGAGCGGGGCCCGATAACCTGACACCCCTAGGAGCGGGACCCGATAACCTGACACCCCTAGGAGCGGGACCCACTAACCTGACACACCTTAGGAGCGGGGCCCACTAACCTGACACACCCTAGGAGCGGGACCCGATAACCTGACACACCCTAGGAGCGTGACCCGATAACCTGACACACCCTAGGAGCGGGACCCGATAACCTGACACCCCTGGGAGCGGGGCCCGATATTTTGACACCCTAGGAGCGGGGCCCCCGGTGTCAAATCACCCACAGGCTCACTGTGACACATCTGGAGCTCCCCGACACCTCCCGCGTGTATATTATCATGTGCCAGTCTGTTGGCCTTCAGGTATGCAAATGAGCACATTTCAGAGACCGGTTACCGGTGCCCGCTGCCCGCCCGCCCGATCCTAATGGACCGAGAAGCATCGCGGGCAATTATACGTATACCGCTTGTACGGCTCGCTGGGTGATTATCTTGCTCGTTTGTGCTGAGGGAGCCTGGTGACTCACCCACACTGACTAACGGGTGTAGTGACTCACTCTCACTGACTCACGGGTGTAGTGACTCACTCTCACTGACTCACGGGTGAGGTGACTCACCCTCACTGACTCACGGGTGAGGTGACTCACCCTCACTGACTCACGGGTGAGGTGTACCTCCACCACGAACACTCATCAGCAAAACACGCATAAACGAATATCATTCGTGCGTCGCTCCCATACGTGAGTCAACATGGAAGGTAAAAATGATTCCACTTTCGTATGGTGCCGTGAGTGACTGTGAGGGTGCCGTGAGTGACTGTGAGGGTGCCGTGAGTGACTGTGAGGGTGCCGTGAGTGACTGTGAGGGTGCTGGGTGACTGTGAGGGTGCTGGGTGACTGTGAGGTTGCCGTCAGTGACTGTGAGGTTGCCGTGAGTGACTGTGAGGGTGCCGTGAGTGACTGTGAGGGTGCTGGGTGACTGTGAGGGTGCTGGGTGACTGTGAGGTTGCCGTGAGTGACTGTGAGGTTGCCGTGAGTGACTGTGAGGTTCCCGTGAGTGACTGTGAGGGTGCCGTGAGTGACTGTGAGGTTCCCGTGAGTGACTGTGAGGGTGCCGTGAGTGACAGTGAGGGTGCCGTGAGTGACTGTGAAGGTGCCGTGAGTGACTGTGAGGTTGCCGTGAGTGACTGTGAGGTTGCCGTGAGTGACTGTGAGGTTGCCGTTAGTGACTGTGAGGGTGCCGTGAGTGACTGTGAGGTTGCCGTGAGTGACTGTGAGGGTGCCGTGAGTGACTGTGAGGGTGCCGTGAGTGACTGTGAGGGTGCCGTGAGTGACTGTGAGGGTGCCGTGAGTGACTGTGAGGGTGCTGGGTGACTGTGAGAAGTCCTAAAGTAGGGGCCACACGGCCCTGGATTTCTGCCCAAATATTCCAAAAAATTAACACAAAATATTAATCACATCGAGACGATTACTCACTAAGCTTAAGGAGTAATCTTCCTCTATATAACATTACTCACTAAGCTTAAGGAGTAATCTTCCTCTATATAACATTACTCACTAAGCTTATGGAGTAATCTTCCTCCACATAATATTATAAAGAAATTTATCATGATGCGTCAATGAAGAATTCCATTATCTCTGAAAATCATCACAAGTCTTCACAAATCATGATAAAAATCATCATAAGTTTCTTATCAAGCAACACGCTTATGGATAAACACCTTATCAGGAGAAATGTTAAATTCTCTGTTAAGAAAAGACTTTAATACTGAACTCCGTTGATAAAAACATGAGTAACTAATCCAGTGGAACTTTAATGTTTTTATATATATGGAGAGTAACCAACATTTATGATGGGGGAGGTAGTTTGCGGATGTAAATGGTTTAAATTAAGATTAGTTTAATGAAAGGGTCCTTGTATGTGGAGAGAATAAGTTATTTTTTAATTTTAACAGCAAATCCTTGCGTGAGCAGCTCTTCTTATTTCATTTTCAATCACACACACACACACACACACACACACACACACACACACACACACCACGTGGGACGACGCTTGGAGATTCACTCACCTATTGTGTTAGCAGGACGGTAAGATACTTGGAACCCCTGTGGGTAAGGTTGCATTATAGCAATGACTAGGTCAGGAAGGGTGTCTAGGTCCAACAGTAGTATGATTGAGGAAGAAGATAGGTTTGTGGAGAAGATGATTGGGAAATTTGTAGAGAAGAGGGATGTTTGGATAGGTGATCTAATCCAGGGGATTAAAAGTGAAGTCTTTAATAAGATACAGGACGAGGTTCAAAGACTCAAACAAGAGTTTATGGATTATATTCAAGAGGAAATCAGGAAGAGCAGGGTAGAATGGCAAGGAGAAATATCTAGGCTTACTAATGAATTTGGCAGGAATAAGGGAAGCTTGGCAGGGGAAGGGGGAGTAGTAGTAGGTGGAGTAGCGGGTGTAGGAGGGGTGGGGGTCAGCCAGGGAGAGGGCCACCAGCATGACCATGAACTGAGAAAGAGGACAATCATAATCCATGGATTACTTGAAGCCAGGGCACCATCGAGGCAGGAAAGGATGGAGATTGAGGATTTGGAACTACAGGGGATCTTGAGAGACATGAGAGCCCAGATGGCAGGGAATGAGGTGCAAGTCCACCGACGCATTGGACCATACAACTGTAACAGGAAACGACCTGTCCTGGTACAGTTCACTAACGATGAGGCAGTGGATTACATACTGCATCACAAACACCTACTCAGAGGTAGCGAAAATTACTACAACGTATTTATTGACAAATTCATGACGAAGGAGGAACAGATTGCCCACAGAGCAAGCAAACAACAGTACGACTCTTCCCATTTGAGCGCAGCTACACACCCCAGTGCTAAACCACCCCATGCTAACCAGCTCACACGTGCTTCTCAGGTCACCCCTTTCCCAAATCAGCCGCCCCTGCTTATCTCCCCAGCACATCCCTTGACCCCTCTGACCCCACTGGAGTCAAATTCATCCCACATTCCAAGGACCCCCTCATCACCTCAACCCCCAAAACCCGTCCAGCCCTCATCCCCTCAACCCCCAAAACCCACCCAGCTCTCATCCCCTCAACCCCCAAAACCCATCCAGACCTCATCCCCTCAACCCCAAGAACCCACCCAGACCTCATCCCCTCAACACCCAAAGCCTACCCAGCCCTCACCCCTCCTCATCCCCTCTCCTTCCATGTGACCCCCCACCCTTGCGAGGGAGGTGGGAGGTCCCCCCCACCCCCTCTATCCTTCCCCCTCCCAACCTCTCAACCTCTATCTGTCTCCCAACCTTACGCTATCTCCCAACCCCTCTATGCCCTCCCTAATCTTCAGACCCAGTATGCCCTTCCTACTCCAGACCTACCTACCCAGGCCCTACCCCAGACCCTACCCCAGACCCTCCTACCTACCTTCCTAGAAGCCCAGCCCCCAGTAGCCCCCCAAGCACTCTTTCTGAACACCCCCCTCCTGAACTCTTTCACCCCCCATACACCCCCGGACCCCCCCAGACACCCCCCGGATCCCCCCGGACATCCCCCGGACCCTCCCCGCCCCCAGTCATCCCCCAGACACCCCCCAGATCCCCCAGATCCCCTCTGCCCCCAGTCACCCCCCAGACATCCCCCAGATCCCCCCAGACCCCCAGAGAAAGGGAGAACTCTGGTACAAGAGTTTCCATGAAGAATTTCAAGGTTTGGTACACCAATGCTGATGGGGTATCTAATAAAGCAGAAGAGATAAAAGAAAGAGTGAGTGAAGCAGATCCTGACATAGTTGCAATTGTGGAAACTAAAATTAATGACATGATCTCAGATGCAATCTTTCCTGAAGGGTACCAGGTGATACGAAAAGAGAGGACACAGAGACAGGGAGGGGGAGTAGCACTCCTAATAAAGCGGAAATGGAAGTTTGAAGACCTGGGAAATCGAGTTACCAATGAGTGCACAAGCTTCATACATGGAACTCTGACAGTAGATGGGAGGAAGATTGTGATCCTGGTAATCTACAATCCCCCACCAAACAGTAGAAGACCCAGGCAGGAGTATGATGACAACAACAAAGCATGTATAGATGAACTGCAGAAGGCAGCAACACTAGCCCACAGAATGAGAGCGAAGCTGCTGATCATGGGGGACCTAAATCATGGAGAGATAAATTGGGAATCAAGGAATCCCCATGGAGGGGACGAAACGTGGGGAGCAAAATTAGTAGATGTTATAGACAGGAATTTCCTGACACAACATGTGAAGGAAGACACAAGGGAAAGAGGAGGAGATGCACCGAGCCTATTAGACCTGATTTTCACCCAGAACGTAGAAGATATCGAGAATTTAGAGCATGAAATACCTCTAGGGGCCAGTGACCATTGTGTCCTAGTCTTTGACTACATGATGGAATTCAAACTTATGACCATGGGACAAGAGATCTGGGAAAGGAGAGCTGACTACAGGAAAGGGGACTATATGAGGATAAGGGAATATCTGGGTGAAGTGCAGTGGGAGGAAGAAATTAGAGGAAAAACAGTCCAAGATATGATGGACCTAGTCATACAGAAATGCCAGGAGGCCGAAGAGAGATTTATACCAACGGTAAAGGGAAAAAATAAGAAGGAATATAATAACCCATGGTTTAATAGACAGTGTCAGGAAGCAAAAATGGCCAGCAGACGGGAGTGGAGGAAGTACAGAAGACAAAGAACAGAGGACAACAGAAGCAGATACAACAGAGCTAGGAACGATTACATTAACATAAGACGAACATCGGAAAGGGACTATGAGAACGATATTGCAATCAAAGCGAAAAAACAACCTAAGTTACTACACAGTCATATAAGAAGAAAAATGTCGGTGAACGACCAAGTGACAAGACTAAGGAAAACAGAGGGGGCATATACTGAAAGTGACAAGGAAATCTGCGAGGCACTGAATGCCAGTTTCCATGGAGTGTTCACTACCGAGCCTGAGCAGCTCCCATTGTTGGAAGGGGTTACCCTAGATGAAAGACTATCAGATATAGAGGTGACAGCAGAGGAGGTAATGAAACAGTTGACAACTCTAGATGCAACTAAAGCAGTTGGACCAGACAAAGTATCACCGTGGATACTAAAAGAAGCAGCACAGGCCCTCAGCGTGCCTCTGGCAATGATCTTTAATGAGTCACTTATGTCAGGAGAATTGCCCAGTTGCTGGAAGAAGGCAAATGTCGTGCCGATCTTCAAGAAAGGAGATAGGGAGGAGGCACTTAACTACAGACCTGTATCACTGACAAGCATCCCCTGTAAAATACTGGAAAGAATAATTAGGCTGCGACTGGTTGCACACCTGGAGAACATTAGGTTTGTGAACAAACATCAACATGGGTTCTGGACAGGGAAATCGTGCCTAACAAACCTTCTGGAATTCTATGATAAAATAACGAGGATAAGACAGGACAGAGATGGTTGGGCAGACTGCATATTTCTGGACTGCCAAAAAGCCTTTGATACAGTACCGCACATGAGACTGCTGTTCAAGCTCGAGAGGCAGGCGGGGGTGGGGGGAAAGGTCCAAGAATGGATAAGGAACTACCTAACAGGAAGGAGCCAAAGAGTTACGGTAAGGGGCGAGAAGTCGGACTGGCGAACAGTAACAAGTGGAGTACCACAAGGATCGGTGCTGGGACCAATTCTATTTCTTGTATATGTTAACGACATGTTTACAGGCGTAGAGTCCTACATGTCGATGTTTGCGGATGATGCAAAGTTGATGAGAAGAGTTGTGACAGATGAGGATTGCAAGGATCCTCCAAGAGGACCTGAACAGATTGCAGAGATGGTCAGAGAAATGGCTACTAGAATTCAACACGAGCAAATGTAAAGTTATGGAAATGGGACTAGGAGATAGGAGACCAAAGGGACAGTACACAATGAAGGGGAACAGCCTACCTGTAACGACGCGTGAAAGAGACCTGGGGGTGGACGTAACACCTAATCTATCTCCTGAGGCACATATTAATAGGATAACGACAGCAGCGTACTCTACACTGGCAAAAGTTAGAACATCATTCAGAAACCTAAGTAAGGAGGCATTTAGGGCGCTTTACACTGCCTACGTAAGGCCAGTCTTAGAGTATGCCGCCTCATCATGGAGTCCCCATCTGAAGAAGCATATAATGAAACTGGAAAAGGTTCAGAGGTTTGCAACGAGACTCGTCCCAGAGCTACGAGGGATGGGG
The DNA here is from genome assembly GCF_040958095.1 of Procambarus clarkii. Classification (NCBI taxonomy): domain Eukaryota; kingdom Metazoa; phylum Arthropoda; class Malacostraca; order Decapoda; family Cambaridae; genus Procambarus; species Procambarus clarkii. The sequence goes on from NC_091170.1 coordinate 37,444,416, forward strand.
TATGAAGAGCGCCTGAGGGAACTGTGCCTTACGACACTAGAAAGAAGAAGGGAGAGGGGGGACATGATAGGAACGTATAAGATACTCAGAGGAATTGACAGAGTGGACATAGACGAAATGTTCACACGGAATAGTAACAGAACGAGAGGACATGGATGGAAGCTTGAAACTCAGATGAGTCACAGAGATGTTAGGAAGTTTTCTTTTAGCGTGAGAGTAGTGGGGAAATGGAATGCACTTCAGGAACAGGTTGTGGAAGCAAATACTATTCATAATTTTAAAACCAGGTATGATAGGGAAATAGGACAGGAGTCATTGCTGTAAACAACCGATGCTCGAAAGGCGGGATCCAAGAGTCAATGCTCGATCCTGCAGACACAACTAGGTGAGTACAACTAGGTGAGTACACACACACACACACACACACACACACACAGACACACACATATATATTATATATATTGCTAAGAATTGCTGTGGCCCTCCGCCTTACTCCCCAATCCACACCAGATATAGGTGTGAACAAATCTACAAGGGCCGTGACGAGGATTCGAACCTGCGTCCGGGAGCATCCTACACACTGCCTTAATCGACTGAGCTACGACATGTATAGGTGTATTTGCGGCGAGGTGGTGGCCGACAGGTACGGCCACCATGGCCTACTCTGCCAAAGCACAGGGGGATGGCACTCGAGGCACAGTGAAGTTAACGACATCATCAAGAGGAGCCTCACCACAGCTGGATGCCCAGCTGAGAGAGAGCCCCGTTACCTAATGCCCCGTAACTCTGATGCTCTAATTAGTCGCCCGGATGGTATCACAGTGAACCCCTGGAAGAATGGCAAGCAGTTGGTATGGGACTACACGTGCGAATCAACCCTGGCTAACACCTACATTGACTTCAGTGTTGCACAACCAGGTGACGCTGCCACCCCACAGGGAATCAGCCAAATCCCGTAAGTAGAGAGAACTGGATCACCACTACAATTTTGTCCCCATTGTTTCTGAGACACTCGGCGCCTGGGGTAAAAGTGCCACCAGTTTTTTGAAGGAACTGGGTTCTAGGCTAATTAAAACAACAAGGGACCCAAGAGCTGCCAGCTTTCTTTTCCAGCGATACAGAGGGGAAATGCACACTGCATTCAGGGTTCCTGCCCGCCATCTGAGGAGCTGGAGGAACTCGACAACTTATGATAATCATCTTTGTATCCTTATATGTAACTCCTTTTTTGTAACAAAGTTTAAATAAAACAAAAATATATGTATATACAAAAGAATGGGGGTGGTAGGAGAAGAAAATATTAAGTGTGCAGTGAGAATCCACAAGGTCTTCTCTGAATACTTCTTATTTTCTTCTCCGAGGCTATGGGTCCCCACATTTGCACCAGAGGTGGTACCCTCACAATATATATATAAATATATACATATATATATATATATATATATATATATATATATATATATATATATATATATATATATATATATATATATATACATATATATATATATATACATATATATATATATATATATATATATATATATATATATATATATATATATATATATATATATATATATATATATATATATCGTCGAAAGCAATGCTGTAAAGGACTTCACAGTAGTGAAAACCAGTACACCACTAACGATAAAACCTCAATATTTCTCGTAACCTTCTTACAAAAGTAAGTTTCCCAGAACAACACATGAACGGCAAAGAAGAAAACGGCCCACAAATCGACAACAAAGAAACACCACAGACTCCAACACCACACACTCCAACACCACACACACCAACACCACACACTCCAACACCACACACACCAACACCACACACTCCAACACCACACACACCAACACCACACACACCAACACCACAGACTCCAACACCACACACACCAACACCACACACTCCAACACCACACACTCCAACACCACACACACCAACACCACACACTCCAACACCACACACACCAACACCACACACACCAACACCACACACTCCAACACCACACACTCCAACACCACACACTCCAGCACCATACACCCCAACACCACACACACCAACACCACACACTCCAACACCACACACACCAACACCACACACACCAACACCACACACACCAACACCACACACACCAACACCACACACTCCAACACCACACACTCCAACACCACACACACCAACACCACACACACCAACACCACACACTCCAACACCACACACACCAACACCACACACACCAACACCACACACTCCAACACCACACACACCAACACCACACACACCAACACCACACACACCAACACCACACACTCCAACACCACACACACCAACACCACACACACCAACACCACACACACCAACACCACACACTCCAACCACACACTCCAACACACACATCCAACACCACACACTCCAACACCACACACACCCAACACCACACACTCCAACACCACACACTCCAACACCACACACTCCAACACCACACACTCCAACACCACACACTCCAACACCACACACTCCAACACCACACACTCCAACACCACACACTCCAACACCACACACCCCAACACCACACACTCCAACACCACACCACTCCAACACCACACACTCCAACACCACACATTCCAACATCCACACACTCCAACACCACACACTCCAACACCACATCAACATCCACACACACACACTCCAACACCACACACCCCAACACCACACCACACTCCAACACCACACACTCCAACACCACACACTCCAACACCACACACTCCAACATCACACACTCCAACACCACACACACCAACACCACACACTCCAACACCACACACACCAACACCACACACCCCCAACACCACACACACCAACACCACACACTCCAACACCACACACTCCAACACCACACACTCCAACACCACACACTCCAACAACACACACCCCCAACACCACACACCCCCAACACCACACACTCCAACACCATACACCCCAACACCACACACTCCAACACCACACACTCCAGCACCACACACTCCAGCACCACACACTCCAACACCATACACCCCAACACCACACACTCCAACACCACACACTCCAACACCACACACTCCAGCACCACACACTCCAACACCACACACCCCCAACACCACACACTCCAGCACCACACACTCCAACACCACACACTCCAGCACCACACACTCCAGCACCACACACTCCAACACCACACACTCCAACACCACACACTCCAACACCACACACTCCAACACCACACACTCCAACACCACACACTCCAACACCACACACACCAACACCACACACTCCAACATCACACACACCAACACCACACACTCCAACACCACACACTCCAACACCACACACTCCAGCACCACACACTCCAACACCACACACTCCAACACCACACACTCCAACACCACACACACCAACACCACACCCTCCAACACCACACACCCCAACACCACACACTCCAACACCACACACTCCAACACCACACACTCCAACACCACACACACCAACACCACACACTCCAACACCACACACTCCAACACCACACACTCCAACACCACACACTCCAACACCACACACTCCAACACCACACACACCAACACCACACACTCCAACACCACACACTCCAACACCACACACACCAACACCACACACACCAACACCACACACTCCAACACCACACACTCCAACACCACACACACCAACACCACACACTCCAGCACCACACACCCCCAACACCACACACACCAACACCACACACTCCAGCACCACACACTCCAACACCATACACCCCAACACCACACACTCCAACACCACACACTCCAACACCACACACTCCAGCACCACACACTCCAACACCACACACCCCCAACACCACACACTCCAGCACCACACACTCCAACACCACACACTCCAGCACCACACACTCCAGCACCACACACTCCAACACCACACACTCCAACACCACACACTCCAACACCACACACTCCAACAACACACACCCCCAACACCACACACCCCCAACACCACACACTCCAACACTACACACTCCAACACCACACACTCCAACACCACACACCCCCAACACCACACACTCCAACACCACACACACCAACACCACACACTCCAACACCACACACTCCAACACCACACCCTCCAACACCACACACCGCAACACCACACACACCAACACCACACCACACACACACCAACACCACACACTCCAACACCACACACCCCCAACACCACACACTCGAACACCACACACTCCAACACCACACACTCCAGCACCACACACCCCCAACACCACACACTCCAACACCACACACTCCAGCACCACACACACCAACACCACACACATCAACACCACACACACCAACACCACACACTCCAACACTACACACTCCAACACCACACACTCCAACACCACACACCCCCAACACCACACACTCCAACACCACACACACCAACA